>NW_028318343.1:300000-600000 GCF_062004578.1 Staurois parvus | reverse complement strand
TTTGCCAAATTAACAAAAAAAGACTGAAAATGAAAAAAAAACAAGTTTTTCGTTGTTTCCGTTATAAAAGTTTGCAAATAAATAATTGTTCTTCATAAATGTAACCCCTCCCCCTCCAGAGGATTTACACCCCTCCCTTAATGACCACGCCTCTCTTTGCTACTCTGCACTGCACTAATTCAACTGATAATTGCGCGGTCATGCAATGCTGCACCCAAAATTTACGTCCTTTTTTTCACACAAACAGAGCTTTCTTTCGGTGGTATTTGATCACCCGTGCGCTTTTTATTTTTCGTGCTATAAACAAAAAAAGATCAAAAATTTTGAAGAAAAACGATATTTTTTACTTTCAGCTATACAAAATATATAGTAAACTGAAAGTTAGTTATAAATTTAGGCCAAAATGTATTCTGTTCCATGTTTTTGGTAAAAAAAATCCCAATAAGTGTATATTGATTGCTTTGTGTGACAGTTATAGCGTCTACAAACTATGGTATAGATACTGCAATTTACACCATTTTTTGCTATACAGCACTGCGCTAGTTTAACAGAAAATTGTGCAGTCATGCAACATGGTACATAAATGAAATTTATGTCCTTTTTTTTACAGAAATAGAGCTTTCTTTTGGTGGTTTTTGATCACTTGTGCGCTTTATTTTTGGCGCTACAAACAAAAAAATTTGAGGAAAAATTAAAAAAAAAACATTTTCTCATTTCTGTCATAACAAATATCCAAAAAAAACTAAAATTTTGTCCTAAATTTAGGCCAAAATGTATTCTGCTCCATGTTTTTGGTTAAAAAAAATCCCAATAAGTGTATATTGATTGCTTTGTGTGAAAGTTATAGCGTCTACAAACTATGGTATAGATACTGGGATTTACACAGATTTTACTTTCTGACTGCCCATCACATTTCTTGAGGTGCTAAAATACCAGCACAGTACAAACACCCCAAAATTTCGGAACGTAGACACCCTAAGATATCTCCAGGCATATTGAGTCCATGGAAGATTTATTTTTTTTCCACAAGTTTCTGGAAAATGACAACTTTTTTTTTCACACAAAGTTGTCATTTAAATGATATATTTTGTCAGTTTGGTAGCTGATAATGTGCTGAGGCAAAGGATTGTGGTCACTGGAAATAATATCACAGTGGATAAATGGTTAGCACTTCCACCTGGCAGTACTCGGGTCGGTTCAAATCCCAGCCATGGCATCACCTGCCTGGAGTTTGCATGTTCTCCCTGTGCGGGTTTCCTCCAGGTACTCCAGTTTCCTCCAACACTTCAAAGACATGCCGGGAGGTTAATTGGATCCTGTCTAAATTGGTTCTTGTATATGTATGTATGAATGTGAGTTAGGGACCTTAGATGGTACGCCTCTCGGGGGTGGAGACTGATTAGACTACAATATATATGTAAGTGCTGTGTAAATTGACAGCGCTATATAAGTACCCATAATAATAATATCAGTGCTATTGGTAATACCAACATGGGTACAGCTGAAGTGAATGACACTATATTCATTATAAGAGTCTAGTAGACCAGTGCCGATGAGAGAGATTTTTAAAAAATTATTATTATACAGTATTTATATAGCGCTGAAAGGTTTGCTCAGCGCTGGGACGTCTGTGTGTCCCTATTTATTTTTACTTTTAGTATTAAAGTTCTATAGATGAAAGCAAAAAAGAGGGCCTTTAGGCCAAAAGAGTCACAAGCCTCTCTGCAGCTCAGCGAATACAGTATGTAGCCATCCCTTTTCCTGCAGCCTGCTGGCTGGTAGACTGAAGCCCAAAGACAGCTTCACACCCAAAGCATGCAGCACATAGTCATCAGAGTTTCATTTTGAGGGATTTTTTCAAGAAATTGAAGGGGGAAAAAAAATTATCTCCCCCCACCCAAGTAATACCCTTGCCCATTGGTGACCAATCAGGTTTCAGCTTTACTTTTCTGGCATCATTCTTTGGAAAAGTAAAATTTCCAGTTTTGGTGATAATATATAATTATGATGCAATTAGGGTATGTATACTGTGGCTGAAAATCAAGATTCACAGGCATGATATAACAAGGAGAGCGGGTGTTACAATTTGGACCGAGAAAAAATGTATGTAATCAGCATTGACCCCCCCCCGGGGCTTCTGAATTCAGAATAGGCAAGCCATTGTTCATGTAATGTTTTTAGAAGAGATTTAGAAAGACACGTTTTATAATTGAGGAAATGGGGATTAGGAAATTTTATTCATGTCTTAATTAATGAAATAATATAAGGTTGTGATATCTTTAGTGACAAAAATTCACTCCAAAACTTGTTTGCTGAATCACCTGTGCACAAAGAATAGAACATAAAAAATGGTACATAAAACGTTATGGTCTGGATCACCGTATATTGGTCATGTGCCTCCATCCCTAAATCCATATCCATACAAAGTCCATAAATACTGAGACTTTAAATGAAGCACATGGCTTTAACCACTTGCCACCCAGCCACCGCATATAAACGGTGGCAGGGCGGCGCTCGTAGGCAAAAGCACGTTTTAAAACGGCTGCCTTCAAAACAGGTAGGGGGCCTGCGCGCCCGCGCCCGCCCTACCTGTCCCGCGGGTGTCAGCCAACGGGTCACGGCCGGTTTTTACCGGCCGTTTTCCCGCGATTGCCGGTGATCGCTAACACAGAGCAGGGCTGCATTGTTTACACACAGCCCTGTTCTGTGTCAGTTCTCTGACAGCTTGTGAGAAGCTCCCTCGATCAGCTCCCCCCCCCCCCCCTGTCCAGTACACACCCCCGCCCCCTAGTAAAACACTCCCCTTACACGCAAATTCTAAAAATGTTAACCCCTTCCTCCCCAGTGACATTAGTACAGTTTCAGTGTTTTTTCTTCACTGATCACTGTATTGGTGTCACTGGGGATGTCAGTGACCCCAAGTCAGTCCCCCCCCCCAGTGTCAAAATGTCCGCCGCTGTCCCGCAGTCCTGCCATAAGTCGCTGGTCGCCGCCATATGTAGCTGATTGCCGCCAAAAGTCGCTGATCGGCGCTATTATTAGTATAAATAAAAATTAAAAATCCCAGTATCTTTCCCGCCATTTGTAAACGCTATAACTTTCACGTAAACCAATTAATTTGCACGTATTGGGATTTTTTTTAGCAAAGACATGTCGCAAAATACATTTTGGCAGAAATTTATGACTAAGTTTGATTTTTGCATTTTTTTTTTACTGGACATGTTTTATAGCAAAAAGTCCAAAATATTGTTTTTTTTTCCTCAAAAGTGTCAGCAAGAAATAAAAACCGCACAGGCGATCAAATACCACCGAAAGAAAGCTCAATTTGTGGGGAAAAAAAGGATGTAAATTTCATTTATTTACCGTATTGCATGACCGCGCAATTGTCCGTTAAACTAGCGCAGCGCTGTATAACAGAAAAATGGCGTAAATTGCAGTATTTATACCATAGTTTGTAGACGCTATAACTTCCACACAAAGCAATCAATATACACTTATTGGGATTTTTTTTACCAAAAACATGGAGCAGAATACATTTTGGCCTAAATTTATAACCAACTTTGAGTTTACTATATATTTTTTATAGTTGAAAGTAAAAAATATTGTTTTTCTTCAAAATTTTTGGCCTTTTTTTGTTTATAGCGTGAAAAATAAAAAGAGCACAGGTGATCAAATTACACCGAAAGAAAGCTCTATTTGTGTGAAAAAAAGGACGTAAATTTCGTTTGGGTGCAGCATTGCATGACCGCGCAATTATCAGTTGAATTAGTGCAGCGCCGAGTAGCAAAAAGAGGCCTGGTCATTAAGGGGGGTAAATCCTCAGGTGCTCAAGTGGTTAAATTAGTTGTATAATCAATACACATACTTGCAAATTCATTCATGTTACATTATAAAAAAATCCAATAAAAAAAAAAATTCTTGTTAACCTCCCTTGCGGTCTGATTATGTCAGTATTTCTGTGCTCAAAGCGGTACATTGTTTGTTTTCAATGGAAATATGTCGTTTTTGTTATTGTAGGCCTGTAATTCTTAGGAATAACTCACTGAAATCTGTCTGAACAAGAGTCTGCTAAACATCCCGGGGATGATAAAATTTGAAACACGAATCATAAATTATAATATAATAATCATAAAAAATAATATAAAAATAAATGTAATTCAATAATATAATCAAACCAAAAACACATCATTTTCAGTGTCTGATGAGGAATTTCCCCCACGAATCATTATCACTCAATTCTGCAAGTGGTTCTGATTTACTATCACTGTTCTCTAGCCGGTCTAAACCCACTTTTGACCTAAAGGGACGCTTTTTGGACGCCATGGACGTTTCTCAGTTTCCAGGCAGAAAGAACAGTAAAAATGCAGGCAGGGCGCCGGACAAAGCACTCGGGACACAATGTATGTGAAATGGTTTGATACCGGAATGTTATACTATGTGATTTTAGTGTATTGAGTGTCATATTTTTACATTTTTGAATTTCCCGCCAGTTCCCTCCCCCGTACGTCCTGACGCTCACAGGGAACGAAACCCGGAAGATGGATGCTGGCATCGGCTAGAGGACCTGGTCAGGACGCTGCAGGGGGGACATCGCAGGAGCGCAAGACAAGGTAAGTGCTGGAGGGATCCCAGAGCAACGCTGCAGTGTATTCCCGAGTGTAGTTCGGGGTTATCGCTGGTGGTACTGAAAGTTAACCCCGAGCTACACTCGGGAATACCGCCAGGGGGGTTAAATAGATATGTCTCTATGTAACCTGTGACTTCTATAAATCAGAGGTGTAAATAGATAGTATATTGCTGGGAACTAACATCTGAGAGGTGGTAAAAGATAGAAAAGGAAAGGAAATGGGGGCCATGTGACATTAGACCAAAGGGCTCATCTAGTATTGGAACTCAAAAGGCCAAGGGGTGTAAAAAGAGAACATGCCTAATAAATGACCATGTTGGACATGTAAGCTCACACTACAGGCCACACTCCTTAGTAGCTAAGAAAGACAAGAAAGCACAGTTTGTGTTCCACTGCCAACCCAGTGATTGGACTACAGGTCCATCCCAGCGCCATGCCCATTTTTATGTACAATTGGTTATTTAGGTAGAAGACACCATTTTTCTGTGGTCTGCTGTACCATGCAGGTTTGTCTATATGAAGTTGCAGTTTATTGTTGGGTAGTATATATTATTAAATAGGTATACTTTTGTCAATCTTGTATTGTTTGCCTTTCCATGGCTTTTAGTTTTAGAGGATTGGTTGGGGTTCCTCTTTGCTCGGGAGCTGTGATGTGCAACGGGAGCGATGTCCCCCGTCTTTTCCCCCTTCGCCTGTTTGGGGCTGGGTGGGCTGTTTCCTTCCGAATGTGTATCGGAGCCATGTTTTGTGCCCGGAGTGTGACCTCATTGGTTGTGATGTCATGATGCCGGTGCATCTGACTTTCTTCCGCTGCTGCCACATGAAGTTGTACTTGGAACAGCTGCTTTGGTGGCATACACCGGCAAGGTAGGGGCACCTCCTTCTTTAAGGGCAGCGTTTGCATGGTGCTGGGAGGGACCCGTGGTCCAACCACTGGGTTAAATGGCATTGGCAGATGAACTGTGCTTTCTTTCATGCACCGATATGCAAGCTGAGATCTCCTGCCAGTAACCTACCTGGACACGCTCGTTTTAACCTGCCCGTGGTTTAGCACATTGAGCGAACATCTGGGCACACATCCAGTCCCAGAACTGGTGGCAGATTAAGAAAGGCGTTGAGTGGCAATTTCTGGACGATCTTCAACTGTCTGTGGTACATGTTCCTGAGTATCCTGATTCCGTTCTACTTGATTACCCATTGCTCACTCAGCTTGTTCTCGGACTTCTCCCTGCATGACTCCTGATCATGATCTTGGCTTGTTGATAAACTTCACTTCCATCTGAGCTCCCATTTATGACCCTGACTTGGCTTCAGACCGGCATGTTTCCAGAGCACAACTCTCTTCCCTACTAATTACAGTGATACCTCGGTTCGCAAACGCTTCTGTTCATGAACAACTCAGTTCGCAAGCAGAAAAGTGTGCAAAAATTTGCTTCGGCTCGCGAATTCCGCTTCAGTTGACAAACCCGAGCAGCGGCCTTCTTCCCTGCTCTGACACGTGGTCCTGACTTCCTGTAGGCGAGATGGCGGTCACAAACAGACACTAAAAGTGTATTGTGAAGACACTTACAGAACTGAGAAGCTTTTTGGTGTGCTTTTTAGCACATACTGTACAGTACTGTACTGTACATCCCTTTGCACACTTGCTGTAAAGCTTTTTGTGTGCTTTTTAGCACATACTGTACTGGACATCCAGTATGGCTCCAGAGAAAAGTCAGAGCAAGCATGGTGGTAAGAAGAAAGTGTGGAGCGGTAATGAAGGTGACCAGAATGTGCAGAGCAAGCATGTTGTTAAAAAGAAAGTACAGAGTGGTAAAGAAGGTGACCAGAAGCACCACCCCAACATAACTGAAATGAACAGAGTGTTGAATCTGATGAACGATAACGTGGTCTCGTCATATGACATCCTCCCAGGATTGCGCCTCTTGCGCTCCCCATGGACGCACTCCAGTACGATTTGCCATTGCACAGAGCAGGTAAGTATGATGCATTTGTTTTGTTTTTTTTACAAACGTTTAGAAATCACATTAATAAAAAAGAAATTTTAAATTATTATTATTAATAATAATAATAATAATATTAATAATAATAACAATCACAACAAATAATAATATCAATGAAAAAACATTTTAAGAATTACATGATAAACTACGTTCATGACATAAACTCAAACCATATGAATATCTATTTCAATATTTTTATTAAAGAAGTTTTTGTTTTTATAATACAACAAGCTCATGATACGCCCACGCAGGGGCAGAGCGGAACAATAGCACGCATAAGCAGATACAAATCAGCAGGGTGTATTAGCCAAATAACAGAACGTCCAATGACACCAAGGAGGGACGGCAAAAAACTGAACCCAATAGTAACAACAGCAATCCATCATATTACTGGAAAAAAAAAAAACCAAAGAGGAAAAACCCCTACAGAGAAGTATCAACTCAGAACATATGGGGGAAAAAACCCCAAACTGATAAGAAAAAAGAAAAAGAAAATATAAGAACATGGAAAGAAATAAGGAAGAAAGAAAGATTCAGGGAGAAAACATGGAAGAAAGGAAGACTAGAAGAGTCATAGATCCAGGGCTAGCACAGGCAACGACTATAAGAGGCCATAGCTAGTAGGAGGCAGGGATGGCAGGGAATAACGTATCCAAGGTTCCCAAACCTTAAAGAATCTTGGATGAGAATCATGAAGAATGCTAGACATCTTTCATTGATCAGTATAGCATTCATCGGGGTCTTCACACCCTGGAAGACAAAAATCCACACACACACACAAAAACAAAAAAACACACACAAAAAAAAAACAAACCCCCCCCCCAAAAAAAAAAAAACACACACAAAAGTACAACACTGCATGAAGAAGAGCCATTCCAGCTGCAGATTGGAAGAGGAATCCTTTGAAGGCCTGACTCTGGTCATCAAGAATCCTATACAATGTATCATATCATGTATACAATGTATCTTCAGGTGCATTTCTTCTCCTTACCTGGTGTGCCAAGTCTAATATTTCCTCGTTTTACTCGGAGCCACATACACTCTGCATACATGTGGGCCTGGTACAGTCTACTCTGTAGTTCTCCAACACGGGACAGAAGTACGAGGAGCCCCAGGTCTGCTGTTATGCAGGCCATACATGGGTCAAATTCCGAACGATTTTTCGTCGGAAAATCAAAACCGCTGTTGGCTCAGTAATCTGATGGTGCCATCGATTATTTTGAAAATCGCCCAACCAAGTCATAAAGTTCACCCCATATAACAGGAAATGTCATTTTTGACCTCATGCACATATTCTTTTCGGAATAATGATTTGACCATCATTTAGTTAAAAAGTGTCGTTTACAAATTTTCCAACATACCTGATCACCGAAAAGGGGAGGAACCACAAAAAAAAAGAAAAAAAAAAAATACGGCTGGTGCCATTGACTCACTAACAGAGCAATAATTTGCAGATTATTCTTAGGTCTGATTTCAGACGAAAAATCGGTCGAATTTTGGCTCATGTATGGCCGGCATTAGGGCCCCATTCACATGCGGCAGGATCCGGTTTTGCTCAGCAGGGGATCCGTCTGCTGAGCTGAGTAGAGCGGACAGATGGAGATTCTCCATAGAAGAGACTGGAGGACCTGATTGGGTTCAGCGGCTCTGACTTGGTCGATTGTGTGAAAGGGACCTTAGAAATCACAGGGCCCCGTATAGCCTACCTGACATATTTGCCAGCCCCTCCCCCCTGCTCTCCATCCTGATAAGATCCCCTGCCCCGTGGCCTGCAGTAGCTGGTGGGAGGGGGGGGGGGCGCTGGATTTGCTGCGTGGACAGGGAGGGGTGGGTGGGGTGCGAAGGCACCAGGGGAAATTAAATCCTTCACAGGGAGTGTGAGCACTTAGAGGGGGCGGGGATTGGAACCGATCCCCCATGTGTCTCACCAGCCAGCAGGGAGAGGAGGAGAAGCCGGCTTTGTGCTGCTGCAGGGGAGACACACACAGGGGATAGGTTCAGTGGCTGTTTGGAGATTCACCTTCACTTCCTATCTGGTGAAACCGCAGTCACCTGGAAAGAAAGCAAGAGGAAATCTCTAACAGAGCCCCTTCCCTCCCCCCGGGTTGCAGTGCCTGGCCCTGAACAGCCAATCATTAGGGTTGGACATGAGAGGGAAGGTCATTAAGCCTGTAGATGCCAACATGGAGCCATTATGGGGACAAGACTCAGGACTATGACACACCCAATGAAATGGCAGGAGAATGGAACAAAGGTGAGTACCGGGGGGGGTGTTACCTCAATTGGAGTTCTCATGATCCCAGCAGTAGGTGAGCAGGGATCAGTCACGCGGGAGAGATGACGGTTCTGTATTGGCCGACAAGGGGTCACCTGATCTCTGGACTCTGCTGCTCCCATCTTTGTGAATACCAATCACCAGAATTGCAAGGAGTCATGTTAGAGAAGTCAGGAGACCAAATATTCCATCTTCATCACCATTCCATGGACAGGACCGGGCCAAGTATGGAGAACGGGGGGGGGGGGGGGGGGTAGGACTACAAGAAGATGGCGCTGTACTAGACCATTATTAGATCAGCCATTCCATACCACCCTGATCCAGTGTGACCCCGCCCCCAACCATGTCATCAAAGCCAGTCCACCATCTCCTCCTCCGGTCCCATCTGATCCCTACCATGTCCTCCTCCCTACCGTGTCCTCCTCCTCCTCCCTACCGTGTCCTCCACCACCTCCGGTCCCTCCTCCATCATCCCCATCCCTCGTCCTCCTCCATCATCCCCATCCCACGTCCTCCTCCATCTCCCCCCATCCCACGTCCTCCTCCATCTCCCCCCATCCCACGTCCTCCTCCATCTCCCCCCATCCCACATCCTCCTCCATCATCCCCCATCTCCCCCCATCCTCCTCCATCATCCCCCATCCCACTCCATCATCTCCCATCTCCCCCCATCCCATGTCCTCCTCCATCATCCCCCATCCTCCCCCCATCCCACGTCCTCCTCCATCATCCCCATCCCACGTCCTCCTCCATCATCCCCATCTCCCCCAATCCTCCTCCATCATCCCCCATCCTCCTCCATCATCTCCCATCTCCCCCCATCCCACGTCCTCCTCCATCATCCCCCATGTCCCCCCATCCCACGTCCTCCTCCATCATCCCCCATCTCCCCCCATCCCACGTCCTCCTCCATCTCCCCCCATCCCACGTCGTCCTCCATCTCCCCCCATCCCACGTCCTCCTCCTGTTGGTTATGTGTTATAGAAGACACTGGTAGTGATGAGGCAGAACTATGACTTTACTTGTGTGGCTTAAGTTACAAACATACAGAGCACATTGCAGCAGACTGTATAACAGCAGACATGTTACAGACTCATTACTTCCTGAAGAGATGATAGAGAAGAAGAAAGAAGCAGCAAGTTTTACACATACACAACTAGTAAACTTTAGCGTACAGTGCCATCTACTGGTCAAGTGATATTACCACAGAATACTGTATATAGTACATTATAGTACATGCTGTTGTATTCCCAACACCCCTTCTGAACGGCATGTGCATAATTATATGACATTTAGTCTCTTGTAGAAAAATAACGTTCCCTTGGCAAAGGTTTGGTGAGTGCGTCTGCAGTCATCTCCTCTGATGGGCGGTACTGGATGTCGATAACCCCTTGTTCTTGCATGTCTCTGAGCAGATGATATCTTACATCAATGTGCTTGGTTCTTGGGTTAATCTTCTCAGAGTGTGTAAGCTTTATGCATCCCTGATTGTCTTCAAAGATGGGTGTGGGTTGTGACATATTCAGTCCCATGTCTAGTAGAAGTTGACGAATCCAAATGGATTCTTGACATGCATGTGCTGCTGCTATGTATTCCGCTTCAGTTGAAGAGAGTGCAACAGTCACTTGTTTCCTTCTGCATCATATTTTACTTTAAAAGTCCATTTGCTTCCGATGGTTTTGCGACCAGAAGGGAGTTCTGTTAGTGACCAAGTTTTATTTTCTTGAAGTGATTTTATTTCTTCTTCAGCTGCTTTTCTCCACTGATCGGCTTCCCTTCTCGGCAAAGTTTCTATGTCTTCCCAGGATGTTATCTCCTGTGTTTGATGTGATTTAGCAGCGTATGATAACCTGCGGGGTGGTATCCCTTTTGTCATTCGAGAGGATCTTCTGATTTCTTGTTGTTCAGTGGGTTCTATTGGATCGTTGATTGTAAGTTCCACTTCTTGTTCTGGCTCTTGTCCTGCTTCGCATAAATCAGTGTCTCTTGCCGATTCAGTGTGTAAATCCTCTCCACATTTTTCAAAAATTGTATTATCTGGTGCTTCACTTTCATTAAAATAAACACTGCGGCTTACTGTGACCTTGTTGGTCTTTGGACAAAGGATTCTATATCCCTTACTCTGCTCACTGTAGCCGACCAGAATGCCTTCTATGGCTTTGTTCTCCAACTTGGAGCGTTTCTGACTTGGAATGTGGGCATATGCTTTACAGCCAAATACTCTGATGTGTCCTATGTTGGGTTTTGATCCATTCCACATTTCATATGGTGTACTCTCAATAGCTTTTGATGGGAGCCTGTTTTGTAGGTATGTTGCAGTCATTATTGCTTCTCCCCAGTATTTGTTAGGTAAGCCAGCGTCCGTAATCATACATCTGGTCATTTCTACAAGAGTGCGATTCTTTCTTTCCGCTACACCGTTTTGCTCAGGAGTGTATGGTACGGTTGTTTGGTGTATAATACCTTGTTTCTTTAGGTATGATTCCATCTCTTTATTCATATATTCCCCTCCATTGTCAGTGCGTATTATTCCAGGTTTCCTTTGAAACTTGTTGCTTGTCATAGCTACAAACTCTTGAAGTTTTTCTAATGTCTCACTTTTGTGCTTCATTAGATACGTTATTGTGTACCGGGAATAATCATCGATGAAAGTCAGTAAATACCTGTTCCCACCAGGTGTGATGGTTTTCCTTGTTCAAACAATTTTATTAACAATAAACGGGGATGACACAAACAAGGAGACATTGTTAATACATATTAGGCATTGATGTGACAGTAGGATATAATAAAATGAATGAGGGCCAAGGCATTAACGCCTATACATTTCTAACGGAAACAGGTAAATAGAAATCAAAGGCAGAATACAAGATGGTATCAGTCAATCATGGTAATGTCTCCCAAGTGCATTAAAGAAATAGGGGGAATTCTGGAGGGGGTCAGACAGGGGCGGAAGGGGGGGGGAAGAAGAACAACAACCATGACTCCATGAACATTCATCAAGTTCACAACAGCCTCTACGCGCTACGCACGAGGGGTTATGGACCATATCCTTGTCGTACAGTACTGAACTCAAGGGAGAAGCAGTGACTCGTTGAAGTTAGACGGAAGGAAATGCTCTACCCAAGGGCTCCATATGCGCAGGAATTTAGGGATCGTGTCAAGAACTGTGGCTTCCACCTTTGCGTGTATCATGGCTTGAGTTATTCTGGTTTTGACAGCCGCGACACTAAGAGTAGGGGATTTCCAAGACTTTGCTATAACCTGTTTAGCCGCTGTCGTGACTTGCATAAGGAGCTTAAATTGCGAGTTGGAGATGCCAGAAGGGCATTGGTTGAGTAGGGCTGTCGTTGGGTCTGGCTGTATAGTGATAGTGCTAAATGTAGATATCATGGTAAAAATTTCATCCCAAAAGGTTCGAGCTACAGGACAGTCCCACCAGATATGGTAATGTGTTCCCAGATCCGCACAGCCTCTGAAACAGTTGGGCGAGTAATTAGGGGTAAATTTTGCCATTCTTACTGGGACCAAGTACCAGCGGGTTAAAACTTTATAATTCGTTTCCAATGCTACAACGTTCTGCGAAGACGATTTTGTGTTGGCCCAAATGTGGTCCCAATCAGACGGGTCGAACATCTTACCTAGATCCACTTCCCATTTATGGGTATATAGAGGGGGGGACGTGGTGGTCGAAGCGGCGAAGAGTGAGTATAAGCAGGAGATAAGCCCACGTCTATGAGGGTCTTTGCAACACGCTCGTTCAAAGAGAGACATGGTGTCTGGCCGATTGGTTATTGTAGCGTATGGGGCGTAAAAGTGTTGTAGCTGCAAGTATCTAAATATCTCAGAGGCCGGGAGGCTATGCGTTTCCCGCAGCGAGGCAAA
Organism: Staurois parvus; assembly: GCF_062004578.1. Lineage (NCBI taxonomy): Eukaryota > Metazoa > Chordata > Amphibia > Anura > Ranidae > Staurois > Staurois parvus. Next base: position 587,213 of record NW_028318343.1, on the reverse strand, counting down.
GGATTTAAACTTATTCCTCTGTAGGAAGTGATGCGTACGGAGCAAATTAGCGGATGACCAGGCTTTGAATAAACGGGGTGTCTGCCACGCCGGGGGAAAAGCTGGGTTTCGTAGAAACGAGAGCATAGGATTATGTAGTGATTGGAGGAGGTAACGGGATTTCAATTTATCCCATAAGGATAAAAAATGAGAAGTGATGGGGTTGGTTATAGAGCGGCGGTCTATCGGCCTCAACCAGAGTAGGTTAGCGGTGGATAGGGGATCGCATTCTATTGATTCAAGCGCAACCCATTGAGGGATTTCAAAGGTTGCATGATACTTAGGTAATTGGGCTAAATGTGCTGCTTGATAATATTTGCTGATGTCGGGTAGGCCTAGACCTCCAGCAAGCTTAGGGCGGTATAGGGTGGAGCGGGGTATACAAGGGCGAGTATTGCCCCATACATAGGAAAAGATGCGACGCTGCAGTGTGCGGAGGTAATGAGGGGGGACTGGGACTGGAAGGACTCTAAACAGATATAAAATTTTTGGGAGGATTGACATCTTGATAACTGCTATTCTGCCTAGCCATGCGAGGGGGAGGGAACACCATTTGGACATAAGGGCAGAGAGATGGTTTAGCATCGGAAGATAGTTAGCTGCGTAAAGGTCTGATAATCCAGGAGTCAGTTTGATTCCCAAGAAAGGGATATGACACTGTGACCAAGGGAATGGTAAAATCTGTTTCAGATGCGTCAACTCTTTAGGGGGGAGAGAGATGTTGAGTGCTGTAGATTTATTTGGGTATATTATTAGACCAGGAAGCGCTCCAAACGCCTCGAGAAGCCGAAGTAGGGAGGGTGAAGAAGTCAACGGTGACGTGAGGAAGAGCAAGACGTCATCCGCAAAGAGACATAGCTTATGGTGTGTGCCCCCAATTTCGAGTCCCCTGACATCCGGATTAGCTCTAATTAAGAGGGCTAGGGGCTCTATAGCCAGAGCAAAGAGCAAGGGGGACATAGGGCAGCCCTGTCTCATGCCTCTGGAGATCGGGAACTGAGCTGACCTGTGCCCCAGATACCTAATTCTGGCTGAAGGTTCTCGATACAGCGAGAAGATCCAGGTTAAGAAATGTGGGCCAAAACCCCACCGATGCAAAATATAATCGAGGTATGGCCATGAGACTGTATCAAATGCTTTCCGGATATCTAGGGACAGGAAATATGCGGGAATATTACGGGATCTTGCTAAGTTTGCCAAAAGGGATGCACGTCTGATGTTATCTCCCGCTTGTCTAGTCGGGATAAAGCCCACTTGGTCATTATGAATTAAAGAGCCAATATACAGGTTAAGACGTGAAGAAAGGACTTTTGCTAGCAGTTTGATGTCAATGTTGAGGAGAGAGATTGGCCTATAGTTGGACCACTGCGTGTCATCAGAATTCGGCTTTGGGATCATTGAAATGTTCGCTTGCACTGTTTCATGGTTGAAGGTTTGGCCAGATAGTAAAGCGTTAAAAGCATTAGTGAGGATAGGTGTAAGGAGATGAGCAAATTTTTTATAGTAAGTGGCTGAGAAGCCATCTGGCCCTGGGCGTTTACGTAGCTTTAGACTTTTAATAGCGTCTAAGGTTTCGGCTTGGGAGATGGGTCGTTCAAGTGCCGCTAACTGGCACTCTGAGAGTTTCGGGAAAGAAATGGAAGTTAAAAGGGTATCGGCCTGTGTGGGGTCGAAAGGTGTGGAAGAGGAGTAAAGTTGTGACAAGTGTTTATGGAACGTCCGTAGGATGTGTTCCGGGTTACTAGTGAGGTTGCCAGAGGAGGTGCGTATCCTGATAGGTTTAGTGAGCTGGTCGAGCCTGCGAAGTGAAAGAGCCAGGAACGTGTTGGGTTTATTTGCCCTAGTATAGTATTTGTGCCTAGATCTACGGAGTGAGAGTTCCCCTTGGTCTGTGAAAAAGAGATCTAGGGCTAATCTAGATCGCTCCAGGGTTTCACGATTGGCAGGCGTAGGAGCCGTCTGGAAGGCTTGATGAGAACGATCATAAGTTTGCTCCAGTAGAAGACGTTGCTGCCTTTTGGTTTTATTTAAGAAGGATGCTTTGCTAATGCAAAACCCTCGCAATACCGGTTTGTGTGCTTCCCATAACAAGAGAGGGGAAATATCAGGTGATTGATTGAGAGAGAAGTAGTCTTTAAGGGCTGCTTCTATTTCTAGACAGTGAGCTGGGTTTACAAGCAGGTTATCATTAATGATCCAAGAGGATTCAGCGGGGGATGGGGCCAACGAGGCCATAGATGTGAACACGGCGCAATGGTCAGACCAGGGAATGGGAATTATTTCAGAGGTCAAAAGCCGAGGGGAAGAGGCAGTGGTGACAAAAATATGATCTATCCTAGAGAATGACCGGTGGGGGTGAGAATAGAAGGTGTATTGGCGTTTGGTCGGGTTAAGTTCTCGCCATGAGTCTATCAAAGAATAACGTTGTAGTATGGATTGGAAGGTTTGTTTAGAAGCAGGGATAGGAGATAGTTGAGGAGATTTGTCGAGAAAGGGATATATTACATTGTTAGAGTCTCCGCTAACAATTAAAGTTCCGCGTTTATGATGGTCTATAACCGAGAGAGAGTATGTGTGAAAGGAATGGTAAAGGGTCTTGGTTTGGGGCGTAGTATGCAACAATGGTGACATCTACATCAAGGAGTTGCCCTACTAACAGGAGGTAACGACCTTCTGGGTCTTTGATTTCGGTTCATGGCACGAAAGGTGTTGTTCGATGGAAGGCAATCAGAACCCCCCTTCGTTTGGCAGTGGCAGAGGCTGTGTAGACCTGAGGATATCGAGGACCAAAAAACTTAGGAGTGGAGTTGGAAGTGAAGTGTGTTTCCTGAAGACAGACCACGTGGGCTTTAAGTGTAGCAAAGGTTCGGAAAGCCTTATTACGTTTCTGCGGGATATTGAGGCCCTGAACATTCAGGGTAAGGACATTTAACGAGCCCATGGGGACAGCGCATAGTGGATTGGATAGCATGGCACCACCGCCCAGGGTGGAGCCTGACGATTACTGCGGAGGATAAGATTGTTGCGGAGTATGTTAAGCAAAGTCATGGAGTCATGTTGGAGGGAGGGAAGAGGGGTACGGTAGGAGAGAGGTAACAGGAAAGAAAGGGTGTAAGAGGCCATTTAAGGCCTAAAAGGTGGGCTCCCAAGGACACCCTGAGTCAGGGTGGGCTAGGGAGCAATAGTAGCCCAAGTGTTATTAAATAACCAATAACACAGGGGCTAAGGTGGAGTGTGCAGGTACGCAGACCGTAAGGATGACAGCAATGTGATTACCAAATGGTGGCAAGGTCCCGGCAGAAAAAACAGGTATATTAAAAAGAGAAAAACATCAGATAAAATCAGGGAATCCCAGACTCAGACGGCACTAGTGGTGCTAGTGAAACCTCATGGGTGTAGGGGTATGGCATCGCATGTCGTCAAAGCCTAGGCTCCCAGATGTAAACTATTATAAAACCCAGGAGGGGGGGTTGCAGAACAGACCTCATGTTGTGGGGCAACCAAGATTTAACATGTAGAGGGAGAGAGAATACTAACGGTGCTAACCGTAGTGACAATCAAAAGAGTATATCGCATGGTGTGTGCGATAAAAAATAAGGGGGGGGGGAAAAAAGGGATAAACATGGGACAGAGTTCAGTCCATGGTGTCTTGTGAGGGTAGGCCCGGAGACGAAAAACGCCCTCTCTTGTGGAAGTTGGATTGACCTTCAGTTGTACGTGTGGGGAAGGACTTCCGTGGCGAGCTGGATGTGGACCTCCGCTTGGCGCTCTCTGAAGGCGTCGCTGGGGGATGTAGTTGCAGGGTCCGCAGGGTGTCTATAAGGTCCTCAGGCGTCTTGCAGGTGTAATCTCGGGACTGGTGTCGGAATCGCACTGCAAAAGGGAAACTCCACCTATATTGTATTGCATGTTGTTGAAGTACTTGTAGGTGAGGTTTCATAGCCCTGCGTTTGGCGATGGTTGTGGGGCATAGATCCTGGAATAGTTGGTAGGTATGACCTTGGAACTGTAGAGATTCTGCGTTACGGGCAGCTTGTAGAAGTTGCTCCTTGGTACGGAAAAAGTGAAGCTTGGCTATAATGTCACGTGGCGGACCGTCATTGCGTCGTGGTGCTAACGCCCTGTGGACTCTGTCCAATTCCAATCTATCGATTGGGATAGCTGGGGCAAGCTCTTGGAACAGAGCTGTTATTGTCGACTGTACATCAACGATCGTTTCCGGAAGGCCCCGGACACGTAGATTTGAGCGCCGTGCTCGGTTTTCAAAGTCCTCTAGTCGTGTCAATAAAGTTGCATTTTCGTCACGCAGGAGATCAAGGTCATCTGTATGTGTCTGAAGTGAGGCGTCAAGACCATCCACCCTCTGTTCTAGGTCCGCAGTGCGCTGTCCCAGTTCACGGATTTCCCTAGATAGTGTGGCAGTGATGCGGTCTGAGGTTTGCTTCAACGCCTTGTGTAGCATTTTTTCAAAGCGTGACAACAGGTCTGGGGGTGTAAGGTCAGGCGTCATGGCTTGTGTATGGACATCTGGTTCAGGGTCAGACTCACCCTCAGACGTGCAGGGATGGCTGGGCTGCGGATCCTGCAGGGCTGCACATGCTCCTGCTGTCTGCTTGCTTGCACATGCTGGGGCGGTGGCCATCTTTGTGGAGGCCTTTGCCAGGGCCTCCTTAATGGTTTTGGTGGATGGGGGGACCTGGTGCCGGGGTGCCCCCTTGACCATAGTGCTGCTTATATTAGGGGGGCTGTTATTCCAATCTCAGCCCCCCTGTTCTCTCTCTTCTCTCCCCTGGCTCTATGTGACGAGGGTAGCGGTGGGCGGGCCTATGGACGGCTCGCTGCAGGGACGGAGTCCTCTGTCGGATTCCTCCGATTCACCGCAGAGGATCCGTCGCTGTCCAGGGCGGATCGGACCCTGGGAGGATCACCACGGGGACCGGGTCCCCTCCTGGTATATTGCGGGCCGGGACCCGCTGCTTAAGGGCGCTGTCACCCGACGGGGAGACGGAGCCTCAGCGGGACATGTCTTTCCCGCCGGCCGCGCATGCACATTCCTCAGGTGTGATGGTTTTCATTGGTCCGCACACATCACTGTGTATCAGTTCCATGGGTTTAATGGTTTTACTCTCACTGGTCTGTGGAAGAGAGGTTCGGGTGGCCTTTGCTTTGATGCAACACGTGCACTTGCTGAGTGTGTGGCAAGGCAATATTTTCATGTCTTCTGATAGACCTCTCTTTGCAAAGTCCTTTATAGCTTCTGGGTTTCGATGCCCCAATCTTCTATGCCACAGGTGGATGCACTTGTCATGTGGGTTATGAGTTGCCGCATTAGCCTTCTCATTTTCAGTGATGAGTTTGTACAGATGTTCATTTAATCTTCCTCTTGCTAGAATTTGCTTTCCATTTTGAATTGTGCATTCATTACCTCTGAACTGGACAGTGAGTCCATTGCTTGCAAGGGTTTTAACTGATAGGAGGCTTCCTTCTAGGCTTGGAACATATAGAACATTCTTTACAAGGATGCTCTGCTTGCCCCCTGATGGCGTTTTGCAGTTCAGAAATCCCTGACCTTTACCTTCCGCTGTAATACTTGCCCCTGAATCAATGTACCATCCATGTGAGGTACTATTCTGAGTCACTTTAAAAGTACCACTCCATGATGCACTTTCATTTTCTTTCATGACCGCTTTAGCTCTTTCTCTTGTGGGTAGCTCCCGCTTTCGCTGCTCAGCTTTCCAGATTGAACAGTTCTTTTTCAGGTGACCGGCCTTTTTGCAGCGAAAACATACCCTGGTTTCTTATGCCTTCATGCACCTTCAGAGCTGCCTCTGGTCTCTCGTTCTCTTCACTATGCAAATTTTCCTTTCTTCTGCTGTATTCATCAATTAATTTTCCCTTAACATATTCTAGCGTCAGTTCAGTTTCCGGTCTAGTTTCTAGAGCATTTACAAGGGCACTGTATGATTCTGGAAGGCTGCACAGAAGTAGCGCCACAACATGGTTGCCTTTTATTTCTTCACCTATTGCACCCAGCTGGTCCACAATTTCTAGCATAGCATTTACATGTTCACCCATTTTCTGCCCTTTTTCCAGCCTCATCTTGTACAGTTTGCGTAGCAGATATAGTTTACTGTTTAGGTTTGCACGTTCATGCAGTCTTTGTAATGCAGTCCACATACCTTTAGCTGTGCTTTCTTTCCTTATATGAATGAGTTGATCGTCCTCCACTAACAGGCTTATGACTGCTTTTGCTTGCCTGTTTTTTCTGTCCCATTCTTCCGGGTTGTCATTGGGTCTGTGTGTATCTAGTACCGGCCACAAGTCATCTTTGGATAACATCATTTCAAGCTTAAACTTCCATAGCTGGTAGTTGGTGTTGTTGAGCTTTGCTATTGTAAACTTCATATCTGAAGCACTTGCCATCTTTCAGTGAATTGGATTGTAAATGCAGCACTTACTTGCTTGTAGTTTTCCTTTTTCCAGTGTCTGGAGCTGGGCCCATAACCTGTTGGTTATGTGTTATAGAAGACACTGGTAGTGATGAGGCAGAATTCAGACTTTACTTGTGTGGCTTAAGTTACAAACATACAGAGCACATTTCAGCAGACTGTATAACAGCAGACATATTACTTCCTGAAGAGATGATAGAGAAGAAGAAAGAAGCAGCAAGTTTTGCACATACACAACTAGTAACCTTTAGCGTACAGTGCCATCTACTGGTCAAGTGATATTACCACAGAATACTGTATATAGTACATTATAGTACATGCTGTTGCATTCCCAACACCTCCATCATCCCCATCTCCCCCCATCCCACGTCCTCCTCCATCTCCCCCCATCCCATGTCCTCCTCCATTATCCCCATCTCCCCCCATCCCACGTCCTCCTCCATCATCCCCATCTCCCCCCATCCCACATCTTCCTCCATCTCCCCCCATCCCACGTCCTCCTCCATCATCCCACGTCCTCTTCCATCATCCCCATCCCATGTCCTCCTCCATCATCCCCATCCCATGTCCTCCTCGTACAGTCCCCTCTATGGCAGTGTTCTCCCTCCTCGGCCCCCGGGCTCACCTCGCTCTCTCCGGACACACAGCTCCGCTCCAACCGATCACACTTCCATACGGCGAGATTCAAACTACCCGCTACAGCCAATCTCTCGCCCCGCTGGAACCTATTGGCTGTGATCTCCCCGCCCGCCGCTGAAGACTGGCTCGACTCGTCAAAAGGGGCGGGTCAGGAAGGCACAATACGCGACGGCTATTGGGTAGATTGCAACTATGGCACACCCTGGTATCGGCTGATTGGTTTCAGATTGAATGGATCACCGCCCATCTTTTCTTATCGCTGTGATTGGGAGAGACGGCCATACCGAGGACTCCGCCCATAAGAAGTGCGATTGGTTCGATAGACAACAATAGGCGGAAGGGGGAGGTTAGCTTGTACACTGCGATTGGTGGAGGAGGCGGGGCTGACCGGGGGGAGGAGACTTGTCGGGTCACTGATCATGGTTGGTCAGTGCGCATAAACGCAGCATAGCGCAGTACAATCGCGTGTGCAATAATCAACGTATTCCTGTGAGTCTCATTTACATCACTGCAATGCTTTCAGGTGTGTTTGAAATTAAAGTACAACATGCTGCGATTTATTGTACCAATACGCTCCGCGAGCGCCCAGGAAGAGTGTGTGCAGATCAGAAAAAACAAACTGAAATGAAAAATTATTTATTTTTAAAAAAGCACCAAAATTGCATCACAAATGCACCAAAAAGGCGTAGAAATACGTATGCGGAGACGCACAGGGAGCGCGGGGGTCAGGACCCATTCACACCTCAGTCCTTGCAATGGTACTTGGAATTGTTTTTGTTGCAAATTTACATTTCCCTGCGTTTGCCGTGCGTTCCGGAGCAGAGAAATGCAGCATGTCGCACTTTTTTTGTGTTTTAAATGCACAGGAAAGCCCCGCGGTGGTGAGAAGGAGAGGCAATGGAACCCCTTCATTAGTCTTGTATTGGGGATTGTACCGCGTCTGACACAGAAGACTCATGGAAAACAACCTGCGATAGAGGGGTCCATGATGGAGAGAAGAGGGGTCCATGGTGGAGAGAAGAGGGGTTCATAGTGGAGAGAAGAGGGTTCATGATGGAGAGAAGAGGGGTCCATGATGGAGAGAAGAGGGGTTCGTGATGGGGAGACCAGGAAAGAAGAGGGGTCCATGATGGGGAGAAGAGGGGTCCATGATGGGGAGACCAGGAAAGAAGAGGGGTCCATGATGGAGAGAAGAGGGGTTCATGATGGGGAGACCAGGAAAGAAGAGGGGTCCATGATGGGGAGAAGAGGGGTCCATGATGGGGAGACCAGGAAAGAAGAGGGGTCCATGATGGAGAGAAGAGGGGTCCATGAGGGAGAGAAGAGGGGTCCATGATGGGGAGACCAGGAAAGAAGAGGGTTCCATGATGGGGAGACCAGGAAAGAAGAAGGGTCATGAGGGGGAGACCAGGAGAGAAGAGGGGTCCATGATGGAGAGAAGAGGGGTCCATGATGGAGAGACCAGGAAAGAAGATGGGTCATGAGGGGGAGACCAGGAGAGAAGAGGGGTCCATGATGGAGAGAAGAGGGGTCCATGATGGAGAGAAGAGGGGTTCATGAGGGAGAGAAGAGGGGTCCATGAGGGAGAGAAGAGGGGTTCATGAGGGAGAGAAGAGGGGTCCATGAGGGAGAGAAGAGGGGTGCATGACGGGGAGACCAGGAAAGAAGAGGGGTCCATGACGGGGAGACCAGGAAAGAAGAGGCGTCCATGACGGGGAGACCAGGAGAGAAGAGGGGTCCATGATGGGGAGACCAGGAGAGAAGAGGGGTCCATGATGGGGAGACTAGGAGAGACGAGGGGTCTATGATGAGGAGTAGAGGGGTCCATGATGCGGAGAAGAGGGGTCCATGATGGAGAGACTAGGAGAGATGAGGGGTCTATGATGAGGAGTAGAGAGGTCCATGATGGGGAGAAGAGGGGTCCATGATGGAGAGACTAGGAGAGATGAGGGGTCTATGATGAGGAGTAGAGAGGTCCATGATGGGGAGAAGAGGGGTCCATGATTGGGAGACCAGGGGAGAAGAGGGGTCATGATGGGGAGATTGGTAGAAAAGAAGGGCTCATGATGGGGAAATCAGGAGGGGGATCTATAATAGACCAGGGGGAAGAGGGGTCCTGATTAGTGGAGAAGAGGGGTCCTGATGAGTGGAGAAGAGGGGTCCTGATGAGTGGAGAAGAGAGGTCCTGATGAGTGGAGAAGAGGGGTCCTGATGAGCAGAGAAGAGGGGTCCTGATGAGTAGAGAAGAGGGGTCCTGATGGGCAGGTCAGGAGAGATGAGGGAATTCTGAACATATACCGATTACAGCAGAAGTCTATGTATGAATCCCATTTGCATATGGCAGGGATCTGAGTGTACCCGGAGGGAGGTGGGGGATGGGGTAGAACCAGTGTTCAGCTGGAATCCCGATTGCACATGAGATGTCAGATGGTGGTTGGGTTGGGCTCCTTGGTTGAAGTCCATGACAGTTTTTTCTACAAATGTTGCCAGTTATGACCTGGAAATGCCTTTATTTATTTATAAACCGCGACACCAACCAATCCCATGCCTGGAATTCCCATTATGGATTCCTTGTGTTTGTTTTCCTTCACATTTATATGCAAACTGTTGGACAAGAGCAGCTGACAATGATGGGGGCTGGGACCATCCAGAACATGGCTGGAGGTGCTTTCAGTGATCATTCAGGTGAAGCTGAGCTCCGGGCAACTTCCAGAAGCCGCTTTACTGGCCGAATATATGCAGCATAGCAGGATCTGGCCTCCGGTTGGAGGTTTGAATCGCTCTCGGTGTACTTTGTGCCGTGCGCCCACCCATGTGTGTGAAGGTTCATGCGCAAACGTCACCGAGAGATGTTTTGAACCGAAGACAAATTCCTCATTTGCTGCACATTCTCAGGCTGGCCATACATCATACAATTTTAGCGCTTTTCCTGCCGCGTTTTGCAGAAACGCAGTACAGTCCATATAACATGATTTCCTATGGGACACGTTCACATCTCCGCCATTTTACCTGCTGCGTTTTTTGGAAAGGGTCAGGGACTTTTTTGAACGTAAAACATTGCGTTTTTGGTTCTATAGACTTCAATGGGAACGCTGCAGAAAAGCATGCAGTGCGTTTTTGATGCGTTTTGCATTTAAAATCTGCCTAGCAACAAGAAAAATGTAAAAAAATGACCCCACCCCCCACAAAACACGTCAGAAATGCAAGTGCAAAAATGCAAAACGCAACCTGCATAGATGTGAACCTAGCCTTACCCTATCAAAGACCCCATCAGAGTCCCCATCAGTGCTCCCCCTTCACATAAAAGACCCCATCAGAGTCCCCCCCTTACACCAAAGACCCCATCAGAGTCCTCGTCAGTGTTCCCCCTTCACATCAAAGACCCCATCAGAGTCCCCGTCCGTGCTCCCTCTTCACATCAAAGACCCCATCAGAGTCCCCCCTTACACCAAAGACCCCATCAGAGTCCCCGTCAGTGTTCCCCCTTCACATCAAAGACCTCATCAGAGTCCCCCCCTTACACCAAAGACCCCATCAGAGTCCCCGTCCCTGCTCCCCCTTCACATCAAAGTCCCCAAAGTGCTGAGCAGGGGCGGACTGACCATTTGGAAACTTGACACTGCCCGAGGGCCCGGGGTCAGTAGTGGGCCTCATGAGATGCCCCCGGTACCTTTTTCATAGGCTTTTTTGAGTTTGGGCAAGGACACAGGGGCCCCATGATCCCCTATTGCCCGGGGGCCCCATCACTTGTCAGTCTGCTCCTGAATGTAATGTTACCACTTGGTAAGATGGCCGTAGGATGACATCTTGTACGTGGCTCCACCCCCCTATATGCATTACGTCCTGGGCAGGACTTCCTCAGTAGGCATTCATTGTATCACACTTCCTAACTGGGCCATAGTCAAAAGACTTCCTCGGTTGGAAGTGGAATACCGGGGTTATGGCTGCAGCAATGTGCCATAACCCCAGTATTTTTTTTTTTTTCAGTGGGCAATACCCATTCTGCTAAAAGTGATCTTAGCAGCGGATTCGCCGCTGGATCACTTTTAGAAACGGCGGGAGGAGTCTGCGTCCTCCCCCCCACCAATTTCTGGTGGTTCTCAGGCTTACCTGGGTGAGCCCGAGAACCAATCTGGTAATCGCGGTGGACTCCACTCATCTCTATGGCCTAGGAGGACTGTAGCGACATCATTATATCACTCCCGGTTCCGGCCTAATGTAAACAAGGCCATTTTAGTATTGAAAGCATGCAGTAATGTAGCGCCTGGCGCAGGGGCGGACTGACGACTCATGGGGCCCCCGGGCAATAGGGGATCATGGGGCCCCTGGGTCTTTGCCAAAACTCAAAAAAACCTATGAAAAAAGTTCCCCGGCATCTCATGGGGCCCTCTACTGACCCCGAGCCCTCGGGCAGTGCCCGAGTTTCCAAATGGTCAGTCCGCCCCTGGCCTGGCGGCAGCTGACATATTGCATTAACAGTAGTAATACCGCATTGCTAAGGAGCAGGAGGCTGCCGGAGTCCTGAACAGCCAGTAACTGTCATGGTTGGTAAGGAGCGGGCGGCTGCCGCATCCTTAACGACCAGTACACATTCCTTAGCCACTTCCGCACCGCCCTCTAGCAGAAATACTGCTACAGGGCGGCACAGGTGCGCAAAATCACACACACACATATATATATACATATATATATATATATATATATACACATATACATACACACAGACAGTATATATGTGTGATTTTTCAGTTCTGGGCAGGAAGTGCATGCGCTGCTGTTCACAGCCTTGGCTATCAATCACCGGGTCCCAGATGGTGATTCCCCTCCGGCACCCGGCGATCTCCGAGTGTTAGCAACGGGGGGGAGACCTGTATGTAAACAATACAGATCTCTTCCCTGTCAGCTCCTGCACACTGCTTTGCATGGCTCTGCATAGCAGAGCCATACAAAGCAGTGTGCTTACAGTGAAACACAATCAAAGCCCACATAGTAAAACAGCACACAATTAACCCTTTGCTCGCCCCACATGGTAACCCCTTCCTGCCCAGTGTCAGTGCTTTTTATTAGCACTGATCACTGTATTGGTGTCACTGGAGATGTCAGTGACACCAAGTCAGTTCCCCCCCAGTGTCAGAATGCTCACCGCAGTCCAGCTATACGTTGCTGATCGCCGAGATTACTAGTAGAAAATAAATCCCAGTATCTATACCACCATTTGTAAACGCTATAACTTTCATGTAAACCAATTAATTTACACGTATTGGGATTTTTTTTTTAGCAAAGACACGGAGCAGAATACATTTTGCCCTAAATTTATGATGAAATTTGATTTTTTAAATTTTTTTACTGGACATGTTTAATAGCAAAATGTCAAAAATATAAATTTTCTCTCAAAATTGACAGTCTTTTTTTGTTTATAAAACAAAAAATAAAAAACACACAGGCAATTGTCAGTTAAAGTAACTCCGTGCCGTATCGCAAGAAATGGCCTGGTCAGGAAAGGGCGGTATATCCTCTGGAGGGCGAGGGGTTAATTACCGAATGCATTTAATCATTTATTTCCTTCTGTGATTTGAGTTTAACACCTGTCTATGTGGTATTTAATGAGCGTTTTGTGATTAATATCACAGAACAGTATAGTGAATCGACAATTTCAGGGTCATATGCGGTATTTAGGGAAAATGCGTCTGGACACCAACATATTGCATTTAATCTGATTCTGTGAATGGAGCCCATGAACCCTTATCTAAGTGGATAACAGTCACATTTCCAAAATGTGTGAAAAAAAAGGGAGTGATAGTGTGTGCGAAGTGCTAACAAAAAACTAAAAACAAAACAAAAAAATGTGGATATATAAGAACTGCGCTGTGACCATCAGTAGTGAACAACACTATGGGGGAGATTTAACTAAAACTGGAGAGTGCAAAATCTGGTGCAGATTATTATTATACAGGATTTATATGGTGCCAACAGTTTGCGCAGAGCTTTACAATATAAGGGAGACAGTACAATTACAATACATTTCAGTACAGAAGGAATAGGAGGGCCCGGCTTGTGGAGCTTACAATCTAAAGGAAGGGGGAGGTGATACAAAAAGTGATAGCTGCGGGGGATGATACGGTGGAGGTGATTCAAGTACAGTTCTTAGGTGGAGCTGGGGTAGGCTTCCCTGAAGAAGTGAGTTTTCAAAGATCGCATAAAGGAAGACAGGGTGAGGGCTGACCAGACATGCTGTGTTAGGGAGTTCCAGAGGATGGGAGAGGCTCTGGAGAAGTCCTGGAGGCGAGCGTGGAAGGCGGTGATGAGGGAGCTAGAGAGGAAGATATCATGGGAGGAGCGGAGTGGGTGATTTGGGCGGTATCTGTGGATGAGGTTGGTGATGTAGCTAGGGGCAGTGTTGTGGATGGCTTTGTATGCTGTGGTTAGCATCTTCAATTTTATACGTTGGGTTAGTGGAAGCCAGTGAAGGGATTGGCAGAGAGGGGCAGCAGTCGCTGATCGGTTGGTAAGGTGTATGAGTCTAGCAGCAGCATTCATAATAGACTGAAGGGGGGATAGCCTGTGTAATGGTAGACCAGTGAGGAGGGATTTGCAGTAATCGAGGCGGGATATAACCAAGGCGTGGAAAAGTTGTTTTTTGGTGTCATTGGTCAGGAAGGGGCAGATTTTGGAAATGTTCCAGAGGTTGAGGCGGCAGGATTTAGCCAGTGATTGGATGTGGGGCCCAAAGGATTGGTCAGAGTCTAGGATTACGCCTAGCACCCTGGCATGAGGGGAAGGACCAATGGTTGTGCTGTTGATCTTTATGGTAATGTCATGAGTGGGGGATCTGGGGGGGGGGATATTACAAGCTCAGTTTTGGAAAGATTGAGTTGAAGGTAGTGGTGTGAAGTCCATGCTGATATGTCACTTAATAGATTTGTGATACAGGAGGAGATTGAGGGGGTGAGCTGGGGAGTGGAGAGAGAGATCTGGGTGTCATCAGCATAGAGGTGGTATTGGAGCCCATGGGAGGTTATCAATTGGCCCAGGGAGGAGGTGTAGAGAGAGAAAAGGAGGGGCCCAAGGACAGAGCCTTGGGGTACCCCAATGGAAAGAGGGGGAGGAGGAGAAGTTGTATGTGGCGCTGAGAAAGGTAAGAGGAAAACCAGGAGAGAGCAGAGTCACGGAGGCCGATGGAGTGGAGTTTACTGAGGAGGAGTGGGTGGTCGACTGAGTCAAAGGCAGCGGAAAGGTCTAGGAGTATGAGTATGGAGTAATGGCCATTGGTTTTAGTAGGTAGCAGGTCGTTAGTGAGTTTTAGTAGTGCAGTATCAGTGGAATGTTGTGGGTGGAAGCCAGACTGTAAGAGATCAAGAAGGTTGTTGTCGGTGAGGTAGCAGTTCATACAGTTGTGAACTGGCGCTTGAGAAGCTTGGAGGCAAATGGGTTGAAAGTTAACAGTGGGGGGTGGGGCCTGTGGAAGGGGATTGGGGGTAACAGTGAGTAGTGGGGTTGGGGGAAGCAGGGAGGGATTGAATCTCTGAAGGAGGTTGGGGGTGATGGGTGGGGTTCGGGGGAACAGTGAGGGGTGGGGCCTCTGGAATGGGATTGGGGGTAATAGGGGGATGGAGCCTTTTAGCGGGTGTTAACAGTGGGGGTGGGGTCTCTGGAATAGGGGGTAACTGAGTGGGGTTGGGGGTAGCAGGGAAGGGTTGGATCTCTGGAGGAGGTTGGTGGTAATGGTGATGGGTGGGGTTTTTCTAGTATGGGGTTGGAGGTAACTGTGAGGGATGAGGTCTCTGGAATGGTATTGAAGGTAATAGTGGGGGGTGGGGCCTCTGGAGTGGAGTTGGGAGTAACTGTGGGATCTGGAACATTATCTAGTTCAGCCCTTCACCCCCTGCTGGAGCCGTTTATACGTTTCTGCCATGGACCTGTTTATTCATGCTTGCTTAAAGAAAATTCCAGGAATGGTGGCAATTTAGAAACTTGGATGAAGTGACTCCTCCACATGCCATATCAGTTTGGCTGTTGGGGTGAGGGGGTGAGGGTAACTGTGATGGGTGTTTTTTTTTTTTGCAGAGGGTTAGTGGTAACGGTCAGGAGTGGGGTTGGGGGTTATGGTAAGGGGTGGTATCTCTGGGATGGGAATGGAAAGTGAGGCCTCTGAAGTGGGTTTGGGAGAAACAGTGGGGTTTCCTCTGGGGACCTGAAGGGGCACTGTGGGAGACTGGAATGTACAAGAGGCTGGGGGGCTGTGTGGGGTACTCTTCGAAGGTGAAGGCACTATTAGAGGCTGGAGGCTCTGCAGTAAGCTGGGGGACAGCAGAGGGCTGGGTGGCACTGCGGGGGGTTGAGAAGCAATGCAGTCCACTATAGAAGGTTCGGGAGCGCTATGAGAGCTGGGAGGTTTTGGGATCTGCAACAGGCCAGGGCCTAGTGGCTAAAAAATACTGAAATGGAGGACTTTGGTCCTGTTGAGTCGAGTCATGAGCAGGCCCCTCCTCCACACTTTCCTTATTGACTCACTGGCTGTTATCTCAGCCAATGAGGAGGGGGAAACGCAGGACAGCCGAGACTCTAGTGTGCACTGCTGGATCAGAAGGGATGGGCGGGGGGGGGCTGCCGCACACAGGTTTTGTGTTTTTTTTTTTTTTTTTTTTTAAGCTTCATGCATAGAATGCATGAAGTTAAAAAAACCTTCAGCCTTTACAAGCACTTTAACCATTTGCCGACCGCCCCATAGCAGATATACCACTACAGGGCAGCCGTGCTGTTCAGAATTGTGTATGTAAACGTGATTCTGCACCTCCTGGTAGCGGGGGTGCGTGTTCGCTGCTGGTGCGCCGCTTCTGTGCAAAATTTTTTTTTTACAATAAAATAATAAATATGTAGCAGAATACATATTGGCCTGAAATTAGGAAAAAAAAATTTTTTTTATTTTTTTTTAATTGGATATGTTTTATAGCAGAAAGAAAACATTTTTTTTTTCAAAAAACTATATTTTTAAAATTTTATAGCGCAAAAAATAAATCCAGAGGTGATCAGATACCACCAAAAGAAGGCTCTAATTGTGAGGGAAAAAAGGACATAAATTTGATTTATTTAGTGTTGCATGACCGCGTAATTGTCAGCTAAAGTAACGCAGCGCTGTATTGCAAAAAATGTCCTGGTCAGGAAGGTGAGTAAATCTTCCTGAAGTGGTTAAAATCACGAAAAAAATATATTATGCAACAAAGATATAGCCAACCAAAAGAAAGCTGCGAACTGGTATATCTGTGAATACCCAAAGGCTACAAACTAAAACAAAATCTGAAAACAGATGTAACTCCTACAAAGTGCAATAGCATACCTCATCAAATTCATATGAAACTCAAGAAGTGCCTATGTGATATTTTATATATAAATTTATTAAAAAAACATCAGAAAATTCCCCTGAGGATGCTATTAGATGAAAGGCATCGGGGCGGAGCTGAGGCAGTGACGTCATCGCGCACAGCCCTGATGTGGTGCAACGTGCGATTTCTGTACTGAATGATTATATGATTAATACTGGGTGGAATCTGCAAATGCGCATTCTGGTTACTAATAAATTTTGTAAAGGCTCATGCACTAGTAGTTTTTATTTTTGCATGTACTGTTGGGCAAGGTATCTCTTTTCTGATGATAGAAAAGTGTGTCCCTGATGTCCCTGGAGGTGAATTTAACATGAAACATGATTTGGCATTGCTGGAAAGATTGATCAAAGAAGTATAAACTTCAATGTAAATGTAAAATAATGCACCTAGAGAAAAAAAGAATCCCTTGAGGGAGTACAACATTGGGGGTACAGTGTTGGCCAGCACTACGAAGAGAACTTAGGGGTACTTTTTTCCCGATTACAAAGTGAGCAAACCGTGTGGCCATGCAGTGGGGAAAGTCAATAGAATTCTAGGATACATCGCTAGAGGGGTCACAGACAGGAGGAAGGTGATCCTGATTCCTCTATATAGATCTTTATATCACTAGAGGGGTCACCAGCAGGAGGAAGGAGGTCCTGATTCCTCTATATAGATCTTTATATCACTGGAGGGATCATCGGCAGGAGGAAGGAGGTCCCGTTTCCTCTATATAGATGTTTGTATTACTAGAGAGGTCACCGGCAGGAGGAAGGAGGTCCAAATTCCTCTATATAGATCTTTGTATTACTAGAGAGGTCACCGGCAGGAGGAAGGAGGTCCCGTTTCCTCTATATAGATGTTTGTATTACTAGAGAGGTCACCGGCAGGAGGAAGGAGGTCCTGATTCCTCTATATAGATCTTTATATCACTGGAGGGGTCACCGGCAGGAGGAAGGTGATCTAACCCAGTAGCAGAAAGTAGGTGAAGCCAAAATTTAATTGACGATCCTACAAGGCCAAGCAGAGGGTACCCCACAAAGACAAAAAGTCTTGGATAGATTGAAGTAGTTCTTTACAACGCAGCTAGAAAGCTGGAACATCCCTAAGGGCCTAAGTCGATACCAAATGTGATCATGGCCAAAAGGCCAAGAAGCAATAATGCAGAAAGGCAAAGAGGGAAGTAGTTTAGATCGCACTCTCGTTCCTTGTGGGGACTAAGCCTCTTAGCCAATAGCAGCAAGTAGGTGAAGCCAAAAAGTAACTGACGATCCTACCAGGTCGAGCAAAGGGTACCCCACAGAGACCAAAAGGATTGGATAGACCAAAGTACTTCTCAACGATGCAGCTGGACAGCAGGGAAACCCCTAAGGGCCTAGGTCAATAACAAACTTGATCATGGCCAAAAGACCGAGAAGCAAAAAGGCAAAAAGGGCAGTAGGGAACATTGCAATCTCGTTCCTTGTGGGGTCTAAGCCTCCAACCCAATAGAAGCAAGTAGGTGAAGCCAAATTTAATTGGTGATCCTACCAAGCCGATCAGAGGGTACCCCACAAGGACCAAAAGGCTTGGATAGATCGAAGAACGTCTCAACGACACAGCTGGACAGCAGCGACACCCCTAAGGGCCTAGGTCGATACCAACGTAATCATGACCAAAAGGCCGCGAAGCAATAATGCAGAAAGGAAAGAGGGCAGTAGGATAGATCGCAGTCTCGTTCTTAGTGGGGACTAAGCCTCTAACACAATAGCAGCAAGTAGGCGAAGCCAAATTTAATTGACGATCCTACCGGGCCAAGCAAAGGATACCCCACAAGGACCAAAAAGCTTGGATAGATCAAAGAACTTCTCAACGACGCAGCTGGACAGCAGGGACACCCCTAAGGGCATTGGTCGATACTAAACTTGATCATGGGCAAAAGGCTGAGAAGCAATATTGCAGAAAAGAAAGAGGGCAGTGGGATAGATCGCAGTCTCGTTCCTTGTGGGGACTAAGCCTCTAACCCAATAGCAGCAAGTAGGTGAAGCCAAATTTAATTGACGATCCTACCAGGCCGAGTAGAGGGTACCCCACAAGAACCAAAAGGCTTGGACAGATTTAAGAACTTCTCAACGACACAGCTGGAAAGCAGGGACACCCCTAAGGGCCTAGGTCGATACCCAAGTTGATCATGGCCAAAAGGCAAAAAAGCAATATTGCAGAAAGGAAAGAGGGCAGTGGGATAGATCGCAGTCTCGTTCCTTGTGGGGACTAAGCCTCTAACCCAATAGCAGCAAGTAGGTGAAGCCAAATTTAATTGACGATCCTACCAGGCCGAGCAGAGGGTACCCCACAAGGACCAAAAGGCTTGCACAGATTTAAGAAATTCTCAACGACGCAGCTGGACAGCAGGGCACCCCTAAGGGCCTAGGTCGATACTAAACTTGATCATGGCCAAAAGGCCGAGAAGCAATAATGCAGAAAGGAAACAGGGCAGTAGGATAGATGGCAGTCTCGTTCCTTGTGGGGACTAAGCCTTTAACCCAATAGCAGCAAGTAGGTGAAGCCAAATTTGACGATCCTACCAGGCCGAGCAGAGGGTACCACACAAGGACCAAAAGGCTTGGATAGATCAAAGAAGTTTTAAACGACGCAGATGAACAGCAGGGCCACCCCTAAAGGCCTAGGTCGATACTAAACTTGATCATGGCCAAAAGGCCGAGAAGCAATAATGCAGAAAGGAAAAAGAGCAGTAGGATAGATGGCAGTCTCGTTCCTTGTGGGGACTAAGCCTTTAACCCAATAGTAGCAAGTAGGTGAAGCCAAATTTAAATGACGATCCTACCAGGCCGAGCAGAGGGTACCCCACAAGGACCAAAAGGCTTGGATAGATCGAAGAACTTCTCAACGACGCAGCTGACCAGCAGGGACACCCCTAAGGGCCTAGGTCGATACTAAACTTGATCATGGCCAAAAGGCCAAGAAGCAATAATGCAGAAAGGAAACAGGGCAGTAGGATAGATCGCAGTCTCGTTCCTTGTGGGGTCTAAGCCTTTAACCCAATAGCAGCAAGTAGGTGAAGCCAAATTTAATTGACGATCCTACAAGGCCAAGCAGAGGGTACCCCACAAGGACCAAGAGGCTTGGATAGATCAAAGAAGTTTTCAACGACGCAGATGAACAGCAGGGATACCCCTAAGGGCCTAGGTCGATACTAGGCTTGATCATGGCCAAAAGGCCGAGAAGCAATAATGCAGAAAGGAAAGAGGGCAGTAGGATAGATCGCAGTCTCGTTCCTTGTGGGGACTAAGCCTCCAACCCAATAGCAGCAAGTAGGTGAAGCCAAATTTAAATGACGATCCTACCAAGCCGAGCAGAAGGTACCCCACAAGCACCAAAAGGCTTGCACAGATTAAGGAACTTCTCAACGACGCAGCTGGACAGCAGGGACACCCCTAAGGGCCTAGGTCAATACCAAACTTGATCATGGCCAAAAAGCCGAGAAGCAATAATGCAGAAAGTAAACAGGGCAGTAGGATAGATCGCAGTCTCATTCCTTGTGGGGAGTAAGCCTTTAACCCAATAGCAGCAAGTAGGTGAAGCCAAATTTAAAGGACGATCCTACCAGGCCGAGCAGAGGGTACCCCACAAGGACCAAAAGGCTTGGATAGATCAAAGAAGTTTTTTTCAACGACGCAGATGAACAGCAGGGATACCCCTAAGGGCCTAGGTCGATACTAGGCTTGATAATGGCCAAAAGGCCGAGAAGGAATAATGCAGAAAGGAAAAAGGGCAGTGGGGTAGATTGCAGTCTCGTTCCTTGTGGGGACTAAGCCTCTAACCCAATAGCAGCAAGTAGGTGAAGCCAAATTTAATTGATGATTCTACGAGACCGAGCAGAGGGTACCCCACAAGGACCAAAAGGCTTGGATAGATCAAAGAACTTCTCAACGACGCAGCTGGACAGCAGGGACACCCCTAACGGCCAAGGTCGATACTAAACTTGATCATGGCCAAAAGGCCGAGAAGCAATAATGTAGAAAGGAAAAAGGGCAGTGGGGGAGATCGCAGTCTCGTTTCTTGTAGGGACTAAGCCTCTAACCCAATAGCAGCAAGTAGGTGAAGCCAAATTTAATTGACGATCCTACCAGGCCAAGCAGAGGGTACCCCACAAGGACCAAAAGGCTTGGATAGATCAAAGAAGTTTTCAACAACGCAGATGAACAGCAGGGACACCCCTAAGGGCCTAGGTCGATACTAAACTTGATCATGGCCAAAAGGCCGAGAAGCAATAATGCAGAAAGGAAACAGGGCAGTAGGATAGATGGCAGTCTCGTTCCTTGTGGGGACTAAGCCTCTAACCCAATAGCAGCAAGTAGGTGAAGCCAAATTTACCGTATTTTTCGCTCCATAAGACGCACTTTTTTCCCCCCAAAAAAGGGGGGAAAATGTCAGTGCGTCTTATGGAGCGAATATGGAGCGGCCGGTCCGGTATTTCCACCGCCGCCGTGTCAGAATACTGGGCCGGCCACTCAGCTCTGCAGCGGCACCTTATGGAGATGACTGCTGATCTTTGTGGAGGGGGGGAGCGGGTACCTGAATTTGACAGGTACCAGCTCTAACTTCGGCAGAGTTGTTCTTTGACCTTACCTGTTCCTCTATCCAGCCGCGCGCTGTCTTCCCGGCTTCTGTAGTGGCGCTGGGCTTGACAGCCGGGTGCCAAGTGCGCATGCACAAGAAGCGGTGCTTTTTGTGAATGGTAAGGCGGTACCTGGGACACATGACAGAACCCAGAAGCCGCCGGACCAATCACAAAGCGCAAGTGCTTCTCGCTCATGCGCACTGGGCATCCGGCTGTCATGCCGAGCGCCAACACTACAGAAGCCGGGAAGACAGCGGCTGGATAGAGGAACAGGCAAGATCAAAGAACAACTCAGCGGAAATAAGAGCGGGTACCTGTCAAATTCAGGTACCTGCTCCCCCCTCCCCAAAGGTCAGCAGTCATATCCTCTACTGTCCACAGTCTCTGGTCATCCCTGTGCTGTTCGCAGTCTCTGGTCATCCCTGTGCTGTCCGCAGTCTCTGGTCATCTCCTGTACTGTGTCTGCAGTCCATTAGTTCAGAATTTTTTTTCCTGTTGTCTGCCTCTAAAACCTAAGTGCGTCTTATGGAGCGAAAAATACGGTAATTGACGATCCTAGCAGGCCAAGCAGAGGGTACCCCAAAAGGACCAAACGGCTTGGATAGATCGAAGAACTTCTCAACGACGCAGCTGTACAGAAGGGACACCCCTAAGGGCTTACGTCAATACCAAACTTGATCTTGGCAAAAAGGCCAAGAAGCAATAATGCAGAAAGGAAAGAGGGCAGTAGGGAAGATCGCACTCTTATTCCTTGTGTGGGACTAAGCCTCTAACCCAATAGCATCAAGTAGGTGAAGCCAAAATTAATTGAATATCCTATCAGGCAGAGCAGAGGGTACCCCACAAGGACCAAAGACTTGGATAGATCGAAGTACTTCTCAACGACGCAGCTAAAACGCAGGGAAACCCCTAAAGGCCTAGGTCAATACCAAACATGATCATGGCCAAAAAGCCGAGAAGCAAAAATGCAATAAGGAATGAGGACAGTAAAGTAGATTGCAGTCTCGTTCCATGTGGGGACTAAGCCTCTAACCCAATAGCAGCAAGTAGGTGAAGCCAAAATTTAATTTACGATCCAACCAGGCCGAGCAGAGGGTACCCAACAAGGACCAAAAAGCTTGGATAAATTGAAGAACTTCTTAACGACACAGCTGGACAGCAGAGACACCCCTAAGGGCCTAGGTCGATACTAAACTTGATTATGGCCAAAAGGCAGAGAAGCAATAATGCAGAAAGGAAACAGGGCAGTGGGGTAGATCGCAGTCTCGTTCCTTGTGGGGACTAAGCCTCCAACCCAATAGCAGCAAGTAGGTGAAGCCAAATTTAAATGACGATCCTACCAGGCCGAGCAGGAGGGTACCCCACAAGGACCAAAAGGCTTGGATAGATCGAAGAACTTCTCAACGATGCAGCTGACCAGCAGGGACACCCCTAAGGGCCTAGGTCGACACTAAACTTGATCATGGCCAAAAGGCCGAGAAGCAATAATACAGAAAGGAAAGAGGGCAGTAGGATAGATCGCAGTCTCGTTCCTTGTGGGGACTAAGCCTCTAACCCAACAGCAGCAAGTAGGTGAAGCCAAATTTAAATGACGATCCTACCAGGCCGAGCAGAAGGTACCCCACAAGGACCAAAAGGCTTGGATAGATCGAAGAACTTCTCAACGACGCAGCTGGACAGCAGGGACACCCCTAAGGGCCTAGGTCGACACTAAACTTGATCATGGCCAAAAGGCCGAGAAGCAATAATACAGAAAGGAAAGAGGGCAGTAGGATAGATGGCAGTCTCGTTCCTTGTGGGGACTAAGCCTCTAACCCAACAGCAGCAAGTAGGTGAAGCGAAATTTAAATGATGATCCTACCAGGCCGAGCAGAAGGTACCCCACAAGGACCAAAAGGCTTGGATAGATCGAAGAACTTCTCAACGACGCAGCTGGACAGCAGGGACACCCCTAAGGGCCTAGGTCGATACTAAACTTTATCATGGCCAAAAGGCGGAGAAGCAATAATGCAGAAAAGAAAAAGGGCAGTAGGATAGATGGCAGTCTCATTTCTTGTGGGGAGTAAGCCTTTAACCCAATAGCAGCAAGTAGGTGAAGCCAAATTTAATTGACGATCCTACCAGGCCGAGCAGAGGGTACCCCACAAGGACCAAAAGGCTTGCACAGATTTAAGAACTTTTCAACGACGCAGCTGGACAGCAGGGCACCCCTAAGGGCCTAGGTCGATACTAAACTTGATCATGGCCAAAAGGCCGAGAAGCAATAATGCAGAAAGGAAACAGGGCAGTAGGATAGATTGCAGTCTCGTTCCTTGTGGGGACTAAGCCTCCAACCCAATAGTAGCAAGTAGGTGAAGCCAAATTTAATTGACGATCCTACCAGGCCGAGCAGAGGGTACCCCACAAGGACCAAAAGGCTTGCACAGATTTAAGAACTTTTCAACGACGCAGCTGGACAGCAGGGCACCCCTAAGGGCCTAGGTCGATACTAAACTTGATCATGGCCAAAAGGCCGAGAAGCAATAATGCAGAAAGGAAACAGGGCAGTAGGATAGATTGCAGTCTCGTTCCTTGTGGGGACTAAGCCTCCAACCCAATAGCAGCAAGTAGGTGAAGCCAAATTTAATTGACGATCCTACGAGGCCGAGCAGAGGGTACCCCACAAGGACCAAAAGGCTTGGATAGATCGAAGAACTTCTCAACGACACAGCTGGACAGCAGGGACACCCCTAAGGGCCTAGGTCGATACTAAACTTTATCATGGCCAAAAGGCCGAGAAGCAATAATGCAGAAAGGAAACAGGGCAGTAGGATAGATCGCAGTCTCGTTCCTTGTGGGGACTAAGCCTCTAACCCAATAGCAGCAAGTAGGTGAAGCCAAATTTAAATGACGATCCTACCAGGCCGAGCAGAAGGTACCCCACAAGGACCAAAAGGCTTGGATAGATCGAAGAACTTCTCAACGATGCAGCTGACTAGCAGGGCCACCCCTAAGGGCCTAGGTCGATACTAAACTTGATCATGGCCAAAAGGCCGAGAAGCAATAATGCAGAAAGGAAACAGGGTAGTAGGATAGATCGCAGTCTCGTTGCTTGTGGGGACTAAGCCTCTAACCCAATAGCAGCAAGTAGGTGAAGCCAAATTTAAATGACAATCCTACCAGGCCGAGCAGAGGGTACCCCACAAGGACCAAAAGGCTTGGATAGATCGAAGAACTTCTCAACGACGCAGCTGGACAGCAGGGACACCTCTAAGGGCCTAGGTCGATACTAAACTTTATCATGGCCAAACGGCCGAGAAGCAATAATGCAGAAAAAAAAAAGGGCAGTAGGATAGATCGCAGTCTCATTCCTTGTGGGGACTAGGTCTCTAACCCAATAGCAGCAAGTAGGTGAAGCCAAATTTAATTGACGATCCTACCAGGCCGAGCAGAAGGTACCCCACAAGGACCAAAAGTCTTGGTTAGATCGAAGAACTTCTCAACGACGCAGCTGGACAGCAGGGACACCCCTAAGGGCCTAGGTCGATACTAAACTTTATCATGGCCAAAAGGCAGAGAAGCAATAATGCAGAAAGGAAAAAGGGCAGTAGGAAAGGTGGCAGTCTCGTTCCTTGAGAGGACAAAGCCTTTAACCCAATAGCAGCAAGTAGGTGAAGCCAAATTTAAATGACTATTCTACCAGGCCGAGCAGAGGGTACCCCACAAGGTCCAAAAGGCTTGGATAGATCGAAGAACTTCTCAACGACGCAGCTGGACAGCAGGGACACCCCTAAGGGCCTAGGTCGATACTAAACTTGATCATGGCCAAAAGGCCGAGAAGCAATAATGCAGAAAGGAAACAGGGCAGTAGGATAGATGGCAGTCTCGTTTCTTCTGGGGACTAAGCCTTTAACCCAATAGCAGCAAGTAAGTGAAGCCAAATTTAATTGACGATCCTACCAGGCCGAGCAGAGAATACCCAACAAGGACCAAAAGGCTTGGATAGATCAAAGAAGTTTTAAACGACGCAGATGAACAGCAGGGATACCCCTAAGGGTCTAGGTCGATACTAAACTTGATCATGGCCAAAAGTCCGAGAAGCAATAATGCAGAAAGGAAACAGGGCAGTAGGATAGATGGCAGTCTCGTTCCTTGTGGGGACTAAGCCTTTAACCCAATAGCAGCAAGTAGGTGAAGCCAAATTTGACGATCCTACCAGGCCGAGCAGAGGGTACCCCACAAGGACCAAAAGGCTTGGATAGATCGAAGAACTTCTCAACAACACAGCTGGACAGCAGGGACACCTCTAAGGGCCTAGGTCGATACTAAACTTTATCATGGCCAAAAGGCCGAGAAGCAATAATGCAGAAAGGAAAAAGGGCAGTGGGGTAGATCGCAGTCTCGTTGCTTGTGGGGACTAAGCCTCTAACCCAATAGCAGCAAGTAGGTGAAGCCAAATTTAATTGACGATCCTACCAGGCCGAGCAGAGGGTACCCCACAAGGACCAAAAGGCTTGGTTAGATCGAAGAACTTCTCAACGTCGCAGCTGGACAGCAGGGACACCCCTAAGGGCCTAGGTCGATACTAAACTTTATCATGGCCAAAAGGCCGAGAAGCAATAATGCAGAAAGGAAAGAGAGCAGTAGGATAGATCGCAGTCTCGTTCCTTGTGGGGACTAAGCCTCTAACCCAATAGCAGCAAGTAGGTGAAGCCAAATTTAATTGACGATCCTACCAGGCCGACCAGAGGGTACCCCACATGGACCAAAAGGCTTGGATAGAGTGAAGAACTTCTCAACGACGCAGTTGGACAGCAGGGACACCCCTAAAGGCCTAGGTCGATACTAAACTTTATCATGGCCAAAAGGCCGAGAAGCAATAATGCAGAAAGGAAAAAGGGCAGTGGGGTAGATCGCATTCTCGTTGCTTGTGGGGACTAAGCATCTAACCCAATAGCAGCAAGTAGGTGAAGCCAAATTTAATTGACGATACTACCAGGCCGAGCAGAGGGTACCCCACGAGGACCAAAAGGCTTGGATAGATCGAAGAACTTCTCAACGACGCAGCTGGACAGCAGGGACACCCCTAAGGGCCTAGGTCGATACTAAACTTTATCATGGCCAAAAGGCCGAGAAGCAATAATGCAGAAAGGAAAGAGAGCAGTAGGATAGATCGCAGTCTCGTTCCTTGTGGGGACTAAGCCTCTAACCCAATAGCAGCAAGTAGGTGAAGCCAAATTTAATTGACGATCCTACCAGGCCGAGCAGAAGGTACCCCACAAGGACCAAAAGGCTTGGTTAGATCGAAGAACTTCTCAACGACGCAGCTGGAAAGCAGGGACACCCCTAAGGGCCTAGGTCGATAGTAAACTTTATCATGGCCAAAAGGCCGAGAAGCAATAATGCATAAAGGAAAGAGAGCAGTAGGATAGATCGCAGTCTCGTTCCTTGTGGGGACTAAGCCTCTAACCCAATAGCAGCAAGTAGGTGAAGCCAAATTTAATTGACGATCCTACCAGGCCGAGCAGAGGGTACCCCACAAGGACCAAAAGGCTTGGATAGATCGAAGAACTTCTCAACGTCGCAGCTGGACAGCAGGGACACCCCTAAGGGCCTAGGTCGATACTAAACTTTATCATGGCCAAAAGGCCGAGAAGCAATAATGCAGAAAGGAAAGAGAGCAGTAGGATAGATCGCAGTCTCGTTCCTTGTGGGGACTAAGCCTCTAACCCAATAGCAGCAAGTAGGTGAAGCCAAATTTAATTGACGATCCTACCAGGCCGAGCAGAGGGTACCCCACAAGGACCAAAAGGCTTGGTTAGATCGAAGAACTTCTCAACGACGCAACTGACCAGCAGGGCCACCCCTAAGGGCCTAGGTCGATACTAAACTTGATCATGGCCAAAAGGCCGAGAAGCAATATTGCAGAAAGGAAAAAGGGCAGTGGGGTAGATCGCAGTCTCGTTCCTTGTGGGGACTAAGCCTCTAACCCAATAGCAGCAAGTAGGTGAAGCCAAATTTAATTGACGATCCTACCAAGCTGAGCAGAGGGTACCCCACAAGGACCAAAAGGCTTGGATAGATCGAAGAACTTCTCAACAACACAGCTGGACAGCAGGGACACCTCTAAGGGCCTAGGTCGATACTAAACTTTATCATGGCCAAAAGGCCGAGAAGAAATAATGCAGAAAGGAAAGAGGGCAGTAGGATAGATCGCAGTCTCGTTCCTTGTGGGGACTAAGCCTCTAACCCAATAGCAGCAAGTAGGTGAAGCCAAATTTAAATGACGATCCTACCAGGCCGAGCAGAGGGTACCCCACAAGGACCAAAAGGCTTGGATAGATCGAAGAACTTCTCAACGACGCAGCTGGACAGCAGGGACACCCCTAAGGGCCTAGGTCGACACTAAATTGATCATGGCCAAAAGGCGGAGAAGCAATAATGCAGAAAGGAAAAAGGGCAGTAGGATAGATCGCAGTCTCGTTCCTTGTGGGGACTAAGCCTCTAACCCAATAGCAGCAAGTAGGTGAAGCCAAACTTAATTGACGATCCTACCAGGCCGAGCAGAGGGTACCCCACAAGGACCAAAAGGCTTGGATAGATCGAAGAACTTCTCAACGACGCAGCTGGACAGCAGGGACACCCCTAAGTGCCTAGGTCGATACCAAACTTGATCATGGCCAAAAGGCCGAGAAGCAATAATGCAGAAAGGAAACAGGGCAGTAGGATAGATCGCAGTCTCGTTCCTTGTGGGGTCTAAGCCTCTAACCCAATAGCAGCAAGTAGGTGAAGCCAAATTTAATTGACGATCCTACAAGGCCGAGCAGAGGGTACCCCACAAGGACCAAGAGGCTTGGATAGATCAAAGAAGTTTTCAACGACGCAGATGAACAGCAGGGATACCCCTAAGGGCCTAGGTCGATACTAGGCTTGATCATGGCCAAAAGGCCGAGAAGCAATATTGCAGAAAGAAAACAGGGCAGTAGGATAGATCGCAGTCTCGTTCCTTGTGGGGTCTAAGCCTCTAACCCAATAGCAGCAAGTAGGTGAAGCCAAATTTAATTGACGATCCTACCAGGCCGAGCAGAGGGTACCCCACAAGGACCAAGAGGCTTGGATAGATCAAAGAAGTTTTCAACGACGCAGATGAACAGCAGGGACACCCCTAAGGGCCTAGGTCGATACTAAACTTGATCATGGCCAAAAGGCCGAGAAGCAATAATGCAGAAAGGAAAAAGGACAGTAGGATAGATCGCAGTCTCGTTGCTTGTGGGGACTAAGCCTCTAACCCAATAGCAGCAAGTAGGTGAAGCCAAATTTAAATGACGATCCTACCAGGCCGAGCAGAGGGTACCCCACAAGGACCAAAAGGCTTGGATAGATCGAAGAACTTCTCAACGACGCAGCTGGACAGCAGGGACACCCCTAAGGGCCTAGGTCGATACTAGGCTTGATCATGGCCAAAAGGCCGAGAAGCAATAAGGCAGAAAGGAAACAGGGCAGTAGGATAGATCGCAGTCTCGTTCCTTGTGGGGACTAAGCCTCTAACCCAATAGCAGCAAGTAGGTGAAGCCAAATTTAATTGACGATCCTACAAGGCCGAGCAGAGGGTACCCCACAAGGACCAAAAGGCTTGGATAGATCCAAGAATTTCTCAACGACGCAGCTGGACAGCAGGGACACCCCTAAGGGCCTTGGTCGATACTAAACTTTATCATGGCCAAAAGGCCGAGAAGCAATAAAGCAGAAAGGAAAAAGGGCAGTAGGATAGATCGCAGTCTCGTTCCTTGTGGGGACTAAGCCTCTAACCCAATAGCAGCAAGTAGGTGAAGCCAAATTTAATTGACGATCCTAGCAGGCCGAGCAGAGGGTACCCCACAAGGACCAAAAGGCTTGGTTAGATCGAAGAACTTCTCAACGACGCAGCTGGACAGCAGGGCCACCCCTAAGGGCCTAGGTCGATACTAAACTTTATCATTGCCAAAAGGCCGAGAAGCAATAATGCAGAAAGGAAAGAGAGCAGTAGGATAGATCGCAGTCTCGTTCCTTGTGGGGACTAAGCCTCTAACCCAATAGCAGCAAGTAGGTGAAGCCAAATTTAATTGACGATCCTACCAGGCCGAGCAGAGGGTACCCCACAAGGACCAAAAGGCTTGGATAGATCCAAGAACTTCTCAACGACGCAGCTGGACAGCAGGGACACCCCTAAGGGCCTAGGTCGATACTAAGCTTGATCATGGCCAAAAGGCCGAGAAGCAATAATGCAGAAAGGAAAAAGAGCAGTGGGGTAGATCGCAGTCTCGTTCTTTGTGGGGACTAAGCCTCTAACCCAATAGCAGCAAGTAGGTGAAGCCAAATTTAATTGACGATCCTACCAGGCCGAGCAGAGGGTACCCCACAAGGACCAAAAGGCTTGGATAGATCGAAGAACTTCTCAACGACGCAGCTGGACAGCAGGGACACCCCTAAGGGCCTTGGTCGATACTAAACTTGATCATGGCCAAAAGGCCAAGAAGCAATAATGCAGAAAGGAAACAGGGCAGTAGGATAGATCGCAGTCTCGTTCCTTGTGGGGTCTAAGCCTCTAACCCAATAGCAGCAAGTAGGTGAAGCCAAATTTAATTGACGATCCTACAAGGCCGAGCAGAGGGTACCCCACAAGGACCAAGAGGCTTGGATAGATCAAAGAAGTTTTCAACGACGCAGATGAACAGCAGGGACACCCCTAAGGGCCTAGGTCGATACTAAACTTGATCATGGCCAAAAGGCCGAGAAGCAATAATGCAGAAAGGAAAGAGAGCAGTGGGGTAGATCGCAGTCTCGTTCTTTGTGGGGACTAAGCCTCTAACCCAATAGCAGCAAGTAGGTGAAGCCAAATTTAAATGACGATCCTACCAGGCCGAGCAGTGGGTACCCCACAAGGACCAAAAGGCTTGGATAGATCCAAGAATTTCTCAACGACGCAGCTGGACAGCAGGGACACCCCTAAGGGCCTAGGTCGATACTAAACTTTATCATGGCCAAAAGGCCGAGAAGCAATAATGCAGAAAGGAAAAAGGGCAGTAGGATAGATCGCAGTCTCGTTCCTTGTGGGGACTAAGCCTCTAACCCAATAGCAGCAAGTAGGTGAAGCCAAACTTAATTGACGATCCTACCAGGCCGAGCAGAGGGTACCCCACAAGGACCAAAAGGCTTGGATAGATCGAAGAACTTCTCAACGACGCAGCTGGACAGCAGGGACACCCCTAAGGGCCTAGGTCGATACCAAACTTGATCATGGCCAAAAGGCCGAGAAGCAATAATGCAGAAAGGAAACAGGGCAGTAGGATAGATCGCAGTCTCGTTCCTTGTGGGGTCTAAGCCTCTAACCCAATAGCAGCAAGTAGGTGAAGCCAAATTTAATTGACGATCCTACAAGGCCGAGCAGAGGGTACCCCACAAGGACCAAGAGGCTTGGATAGATCAAAGAAGTTTTCAACGACGCAGATGAACAGCAGGGATACCCCTAAGGGCCTAGGTCGATACTAAACCTTATCATGGCCAAAAGGCCGAGAAGCAATAATGCAGAAAGGAAAAAGGGCAGTGGGGTAGATCGCAGTCTCGTTCTTTGTGGGGACTAAGCCTCTAACCCAATAGCAGCAAGTAGGTGAAGCCAAATTTAATTGACGATCCTACCAGGCCGAGCAGAGGGTACCCCACAAGGACCAAAAGGCTTGGTTAGATCGAAGAACTTCTCAACGACGCAGCTGTACAGCAGGGACACCCCTAAGGGCCTAGGTCGATACTAAACTTTATCATGGCCAAAAGGCCGAGAAGCAATAATGCAGAAAGGAAAGAGAGCAGTAGGATAGATCGCAGTCTCGTTCCTTGTGGGGACTAAGCCTCTAACCCAATAGCAGCAAGTAGGTGAAGCCAAATTTAATTGACGATCCTACCAGGCCGAGCAGAGGGTACCCCACAAGGACCAAAAGGCTTGGATAGATCCAAGAATTTCTCAACGACGCAGCTGGACAGCAGGGACACCCCTAAGGGCCTAGGTCGATACTAAACTTTATCATGGCCAAAAGGCCGAGAAGCAATAATTCAGAAAGGAAAGAGAGCAGTAGGATAGATCGCAGTCTCGTTCCTTGTGGGGACTAAGCCTCTAACCCAATAGCAGCAAGTAGGTGAAGCCAAATTTAATTGACGATCCTACCAGGCCGAGCAGAGGGTACCCCACAAGGACCAAAAGGCTTGGATAGATCGAAGAACTTCTCAACGACGCAGCTGGACAGCAGGGACACCCCTAAGGGCCTAGGTCGATACTAAACTTGATCATGGCCAAAAGGCCGAGAAGCAATAATGCAGAAAGGAAAAAGGGCAGTGGGGTAGATCGCAGTCTCGTTCTTTGTGGGGACTAAGCCTCTAACCCAATAGCAGCAAGTAGGTGAAGCCAAATTTAATTGACGATCCTACCAGGCCGAGCAGAGGGTACCCCACAAGGACCAAAAGGCTTGGATAGATCGAAGAACTTCTCAACGACGCAGCTGGACAGCAGGGACACCCCTAAGGGCCTAGGTCGATACTAAACTTTATCATGGCCAAAAGGACGAGAAGCAATAATTCAGAAAGGAAAGAGAGCAGTAGGATAGATCGCAGTCTCGTTCCTTGTGGGGACTAAGCCTCTAACCCAATAGCAGCAAGTAGGTGAAGCCAAATTTAATTGACGATCCTACCAGGCCGAGCAGAGGGTACCCCACAAGGACCAAAAGGCTTGGATAGATCGAAGAACTTCTCAACGACGCAGCTGGACAGCAGGGACACCCCTAAGGGCCTAGGTCGATACTAAACTTGATCATGGCCAAAAGGCCGAGAAGCAATAATGCAGAAAGGAAAAAGGGCAGTGGGGTAGATCGCAGTCTCGTTGCTTGTGGGGACTAAGCCTCTAACCCAATAGCAGCAAGTAGGTGAAGCCAAATTTAATTGACGATCCTACCAGGCTGAGCAGAGGGTACCCCACAAGGACCAAAAGGCTTAGATAGATCGAAGAACTTCTCAACGACACAGCTGGACAGCAGGGACACCCCTAAGGGCCTAGGTCGAT
This sequence comes from Staurois parvus, assembly GCF_062004578.1. NCBI lineage: Eukaryota > Metazoa > Chordata > Amphibia > Anura > Ranidae > Staurois > Staurois parvus. The sequence goes on along the minus strand of NW_028318343.1, from coordinate 555,044 downwards.
ACCAAACTTGATCATGGCCAAAAGGCCGAGAAGCAATAATGCAGAAAGGAAAGAGAGCAGTAGGATAGATCGCAGTCTCGTTCCTTGTGGGGACTAAGCCTCTAACCCAATAGCAGCAAGTAGGTGAAGCCAAATTTAATTGACGATCCTACCAGGCCGAGCAGAGGGTACCCCACAAGGACCAAAAGGCTTGGATAGATCGAAGAACTTCTCAACGACGCAGCTGAGCAGCAGGGCCACCCCTAAGGGCCTAGGTCGATTCTAAACTTGATCATGGCCAAATGGCCAAGAAGCAATAATGCAGAAAGGAAAAAGGGCAGTGGGGAAGATCGCAGTCTCGTTCTTTGTGGGAACTAAGCCACTAACCCAATAGCAGCAAGTAGGTGAAGCCAAATTTAATTGATGATCCTACCAGGCCGAGCAGAGGGTACCCCACAAGGACCAAAAGGCTTGGATAGATCGAAGAACTTCTCAACGACGCAGCTGGACAGCAGGGACACCCCTAAGGGCCAAGGTCGATACTAAACTTGATCATGGCCAAAAGGCCGAGAAGCAATAATGCAGAAAGGAAAGAGAGCAGTAGGATAGATCACAGTCTCGTTCCTTGTGGGGACTAAGCCTCTAACCCAATAGCAGCAAGTAGGTGAAGCCAAATTTAATTGACAATCCTACCAGGCCGAGCAGAGGGTACCCCACAAGGACCAAAAGGCCTGGATAGATCGAAGAACTTCTCAATGACGCAGCTGGACAGCAGGGACACCCCTAAGGGCCTAGGTCGATACTAAACTTTATCATGGCCAAAAGGCCGAGAAGCAATAATGCAGAAAGGAAAAAGGGCAGTAGGATAGATCGCAGTCTCGTTCTTTGTGGGGACTAAGCCTCTAACCCAATAGCAGCAAGTAGGTGAAGCCAAATTTAATTGACGATCCTACCAGGCCGAGCAGAGGGTACCCCACAAGGAACAAAAGGCTTAGATAGATCGAAGAACTTCTCAACGACGCAGCTGGACAGCAGGGACACCCCTAAGGGCCTAGGTCGATACTAAACTTGATCATGGCCAAAAGGCCGAGAAGCAATAATGCAGAAAGGAAAGAGAGCAGTAGGATAGATCGCAGTCTCGTTCCTTGTGGGGACTAAGCCTCTAACCCAATAGCAGCAAGTAGGTGAAGCCAAATTTAATTGACGATCCTACCAGGCCGAGCAGAGGGTACCCCACAAGGACCAAAAGGCTTGGATAGATCGAAGAACTTCTCAACGACGCAGCTGACCAGCAGGGCCACCCCTAAGGGCCTAGGTCGATTCTAAACTTGATCATGGCCAAAAGGCCAAGAAGCAATAATGCAGAAAGGAAAAAGGGCAGTGGGGAAGATCGCAGTCTCGTTCTTTGTGGGAACTAAGCCTCTAACCCAATAGCAGCAAGTAGGTGAAGCCAAATTTAATTGACGATCCTAGCAGGCCGAGCAGAGGGTACCCCACAAGGACCAAAAGGCTTGGATAGATCGAAGAACTTCTCAACGACGCAGCTGGACAGCAGGGACACCCCTAAGGGCCAAGGTCGATACTAAACTTGATCATGGCCAAAAGGCCGAGAAGCAATAATGCAGAAAGGAAAGAGAGCAGTAGGATAGATCACAGTCTCGTTCCTTGTGGGGACTAAGCCTCTAACCCAATAGCAGCAAGTAGGTGAAGCCAAATTTAATTGACAATCCTACCAGGCCGAGCAGAGGGTACCCCACAAGGACCAAAAGGCTTGGATAGATCGAAGAACTTCTCAACGACGCAGCTGGACAGCAGGGACACCCCTAAGGGCCTAGGTCGATACTAAACTTTATCATGGCCAAAAGGACGAGAAGCAATAATTCAGAAAGGAAAGAGAGCAGTAGGATAGATCGCAGTCTCGTTCCTTGTGGGGACTAAGCCTCTAACCCAATAGCAGCAAGTAGGTGAAGCCAAATTTAATTGACGATCCTACCAGGCCGAGCAGAGGGTACCCCACAAGGACCAAAAGGCTTGGATAGATCGAAGAACTTCTCAACGACGCAGCTGGACAGCAGGGACACCCCTAAGGGCCTAGGTCGATAATAAACTTGATCATGGCCAAAAGGCCGAGAAGCAATAATGCAGAAAGGAAAAAGGGCAGTGGGGTAGATCGCAGTCTCGTTGCTTGTGGGGACTAAGCCTCTAACCCAATAGCAGCAAGTAGGTGAAGCCAAATTTAATTGACGATCCTACCAGGCCGAGCAGAGGGTACCCCACAAGGACCAAAAGGCTTAGATAGATCGAAGAACTTCTCAACGACACAGCTGGACAGCAGGGACACCCCTAAGGGCCTAGGTCGATACCAAACTTGATCATGGCCAAAAGGCCGAGAAGCAATAATGCAGAAAGGAAAGAGAGCAGTAGGATAGATCGCAGTCTCGTTCCTTGTGGGGACTAAGCCTCTAACCCAATAGCAGCAAGTAGGTGAAGCCAAATTTAATTGACGATCCTACCAGGCCGAGCAGAGGGTACCCCACAAGGACCAAAAGGCTTGGATAGATCGAAGAACTTCTCAACGACGCAGCTGACCAGCAGGGCCACCCCTAAGGGCCTAGGTCGATTCTAAACTTGATCATGGCCAAATGGCCAAGAAGCAATAATGCAGAAAGGAAAAAGGGCAGTGGGGAAGATCGCAGTCTCGTTCTTTGTGGGAACTAAGCCACTAACCCAATAGCAGCAAGTAGGTGAAGCCAAATTTAATTGATGATCCTACCAGGCCGAGCAGAGGGTACCCCACAAGGACCAAAAGGCTTGGATAGATCGAAGAACTTCTCAACGACGCAGCTGGACAGCAGGGACACCCCTAAGGGCCAAGGTCGATACTAAACTTGATCATGGCCAAAAGGCCGAGAAGCAATAATGCAGAAAGGAAAGAGAGCAGTAGGATAGATCACAGTCTCGTTCCTTGTGGGGACTAAGCCTCTAACCCAATAGCAGCAAGTAGGTGAAGCCAAATTTAATTGACAATCCTACCAGGCCGAGCAGAGGGTACCCCACAAGGACCAAAAGGCCTGGATAGATTGAAGAACTTCTCAACGACGCAGCTGGACAGCAGGGACACCCCTAAGGGCCTAGGTCGATACTAAACTTTATCATGGCCAAAAGGCCGAGAAGCAATAAAGCAGAAAGGAAAAAGGGCAGTAGGATAGATCGCAGTCTCGTTCCTTGTGGGGACTAAGCCTCTAACCCAATAGCAGCAAGTAGGTGAAGCCAAATTTAATTGACGATCCTACCAGGCCGAGCAGAGGGTACCCCACAAGGACCAAAAGGCTTGGATAGATCGAAGAACTTCTCAACGACGCAGCTGACCAGTAGGGCCACCTCTAAGGGCCTAGGTCGATTCTAAACTTGATCATGGCCAAAAGGCCAAGAAGTAATAATGCAGAAAGGAAAAAGGGCACTGGGGAAGATCGCAGTCTCAGTCTTTGTGGGAACTAAGCCTCTAACCCAATAGCAGCAAGTAGGTGAAGCCAAATTTAATTGACGATCCTACCAGGCCGAGCAGAGGGTACCCCACAAGGACCAAAAGGCTTGGATAGATCGAAGAACTTCTCAACGATGCAGCTGACCAGCAGGGCCACCCCTAAGGGCCTAGGTCGATACTAAACTTTATCATGGCCAAAAGGCCGAGAAGTAATAATGCAGAAAGGAAAAGAGAGCAGTAGGATAGATCGCAGTCTCGTTCCTTGTGGGGACTAAGCCTCTAACCCAATAGCAGCAAGTAGGTGAAGCCAAATTTAATTGACGATCCTACCAGGCCGAGCAGAGGGTACCCCACAAGGACCAAAAGGCTTGGATAGATCGAAGAACTTCTCAACGACGCAGCTGGACAGCAGGGACACCCCTAAGGGCCTAGGTCGATACTAAACTTTATCATGGCCAAAAGGCCGAGAAGCAATAATGCAGAAAGGAAAGAGAGCAGTAGGATAGATCGCAGTCTCGTTCCTTGTGGGGACTAAGCCTCTAACCCAATAGCAGCAAGTAGGTGAAGCCAAATTTAATTGACGATCCTACCAGGCCGAGCAGAGGGTACCCCACAAGGACCAAAAGGCTTGGATAGATCGAAGAACTTCTCAACGACGCAGCTGACCAGCAGGGCCACCCCTAAGGGCCTAGGTCGATACTAAACTTGATCATGGCCAAAAGGCCAAGAAGCAATAATGCAGAAAGGAAAAAGGGCAGTGGGGTAGATCGCAGTCTCGTTCTTTGTGGGGACTAAGCCTCTAACCCAATAGCAGCAAGTAGGTGAAGCCAAATTTAATTGATGATCCTACCAGGCCGAGCAGAGGGTACCCCACAAGGACCAAAAGGCTTGGATAGATCGAAGAACTTCTCAACGACGCAGCTGGACAGCAGGGACACCCCTAAGGGCCTAGGTCGATACTAAACTTTATCATGGCCAAAAGGCCGAGAAGCAATAATTCAGAAAGGAAAGAGAGCAGTAGGATAGATCGCAGTCTCGTTCCTTGTGGGGACTAAGCCTCTAACCCAATAGCAGCAAGTAGGTGAAGCCAAATTTAATTGACGATCCTACCAGGCCGAGCAGAGGGTACCCCACAAGGACCAAAAGGCTTGGATAGATCGAAGAACTTCTCAACGACGCAGCTGGACAGCAGGGACACCCCTAAGGGCCTAGGTCGATACTAAACTTGATCATGGCCAAAAGGCCGAGAAGCAATAATGCAGAAAGGAAAAAGGGCAGTGGGGTAGATCGCAGTCTCGTTGCTTGTGGGGACTAAGCCTCTAACCCAATAGCAGCAAGTAGGTGAAGCCAAATTTAATTGACGATCCTACCAGGCCGAGCAGAGGGTACCCCACAAGGACCAAAAGGCTTAGATAGATCGAAGAACTTCTCAACGACACAGCTGGACAGCAGGGACACCCCTAAGGGCCTAGGTCGATACTAAACTTGATCATGGCCAAAAGGCCGAGAAGCAATAATGCAGAAAGGAAAGAGAGCAGTAGGATAGATCACAGTCTCGTTCCTTGTGGGGACTAAGCCTCTAACCCAATAGCAGCAAGTAGGTGAAGCCAAATTTAATTGACAATCCTACCAGGCCGAGCAGAGGGTACCCCACAAGGACCAAAAGGCTTAGATAGATCGAAGAACTTCTCAATGACGCAGCTGGACAGCAGGGACACCCCTAAGGGCCTAGGTCGATACTAAACTTTATCATGGCCAAAAGGCCGAGAAGCAATAATGCAGAAAGGAAAAAGGGCAGTAGGATAGATCGCAGTCTCGTTCTTTGTGGGGACTAAGCCTCTAACCCAATAGCAGCAAGTAGGTGAAGCCAAATTTAATTGACGATCCTACAAGGCCGAGCAGAGGGTACCCCACAAGGACCAAGAGGCTTGGATAGATCAAAGAAGTTTTCAACGACGCAGATGAACAGCAGGGATACCCCTAAGGGCCTAGGTCGATACTAAACCTTATCATGGCCAAAAGGCCGAGAAGCAATAATGCAGAAAGGAAAAAGGGCAGTGGGGTAGATCGCAGTCTCGTTCTTTGTGGGGACTAAGCCTCTAACCCAATAGCAGCAAGTAGGTGAAGCCAAATTTAATTGACGATCCTACCAGGCCGAGCAGAGGGTACCCCACAAGGACCAAAAGGCTTGGTTAGATCGAAGAACTTCTCAACGACGCAGCTGTACAGCAGGGACACCCCTAAGGGCCTAGGTCGATACTAAACTTTATCATGGCCAAAAGGCCGAGAAGCAATAATGCAGAAAGGAAAGAGAGCAGTAGGATAGATCGCAGTCTCGTTCCTTGTGGGGACTAAGCCTCTAACCCAATAGCAGCAAGTAGGTGAAGCCAAATTTAATTGACGATCCTACCAGGCCGAGCAGAGGGTACCCCACAAGGACCAAAAGGCTTGGATAGATCCAAGAATTTCTCAACGACGCAGCTGGACAGCAGGGACACCCCTAAGGGCCTAGGTCGATACTAAACTTTATCATGGCCAAAAGGCCGAGAAGCAATAATTCAGAAAGGAAAGAGAGCAGTAGGATAGATCGCAGTCTCGTTCCTTGTGGGGACTAAGCCTCTAACCCAATAGCAGCAAGTAGGTGAAGCCAAATTTAATTGACGATCCTACCAGGCCGAGCAGAGGGTACCCCACAAGGACCAAAAGGCTTGGATAGATCGAAGAACTTCTCAACGACGCAGCTGGACAGCAGGGACACCCCTAAGGGCCTAGGTCGATACTAAACTTGATCATGGCCAAAAGGCCGAGAAGCAATAATGCAGAAAGGAAAAAGGGCAGTGGGGTAGATCGCAGTCTCGTTCTTTGTGGGGACTAAGCCTCTAACCCAATAGCAGCAAGTAGGTGAAGCCAAATTTAATTGACGATCCTACCAGGCCGAGCAGAGGGTACCCCACAAGGACCAAAAGGCTTGGATAGATCGAAGAACTTCTCAACGACGCAGCTGGACAGCAGGGACACCCCTAAGGGCCTAGGTCGATACTAAACTTTATCATGGCCAAAAGGACGAGAAGCAATAATTCAGAAAGGAAAGAGAGCAGTAGGATAGATCGCAGTCTCGTTCCTTGTGGGGACTAAGCCTCTAACCCAATAGCAGCAAGTAGGTGAAGCCAAATTTAATTGACGATCCTACCAGGCCGAGCAGAGGGTACCCCACAAGGACCAAAAGGCTTGGATAGATCGAAGAACTTCTCAACGACGCAGCTGGACAGCAGGGACACCCCTAAGGGCCTAGGTCGATACTAAACTTGATCATGGCCAAAAGGCCGAGAAGCAATAATGCAGAAAGGAAAAAGGGCAGTGGGGTAGATCGCAGTCTCGTTGCTTGTGGGGACTAAGCCTCTAACCCAATAGCAGCAAGTAGGTGAAGCCAAATTTAATTGACGATCCTACCAGGCTGAGCAGAGGGTACCCCACAAGGACCAAAAGGCTTAGATAGATCGAAGAACTTCTCAACGACACAGCTGGACAGCAGGGACACCCCTAAGGGCCTAGGTCGATACCAAACTTGATCATGGCCAAAAGGCCGAGAAGCAATAATGCAGAAAGGAAAGAGAGCAGTAGGATAGATCGCAGTCTCGTTCCTTGTGGGGACTAAGCCTCTAACCCAATAGCAGCAAGTAGGTGAAGCCAAATTTAATTGACGATCCTACCAGGCCGAGCAGAGGGTACCCCACAAGGACCAAAAGGCTTGGATAGATCGAAGAACTTCTCAACGACGCAGCTGAGCAGCAGGGCCACCCCTAAGGGCCTAGGTCGATTCTAAACTTGATCATGGCCAAATGGCCAAGAAGCAATAATGCAGAAAGGAAAAAGGGCAGTGGGGAAGATCGCAGTCTCGTTCTTTGTGGGAACTAAGCCACTAACCCAATAGCAGCAAGTAGGTGAAGCCAAATTTAATTGATGATCCTACCAGGCCGAGCAGAGGGTACCCCACAAGGACCAAAAGGCTTGGATAGATCGAAGAACTTCTCAACGACGCAGCTGGACAGCAGGGACACCCCTAAGGGCCAAGGTCGATACTAAACTTGATCATGGCCAAAAGGCCGAGAAGCAATAATGCAGAAAGGAAAGAGAGCAGTAGGATAGATCACAGTCTCGTTCCTTGTGGGGACTAAGCCTCTAACCCAATAGCAGCAAGTAGGTGAAGCCAAATTTAATTGACAATCCTACCAGGCCGAGCAGAGGGTACCCCACAAGGACCAAAAGGCCTGGATAGATCGAAGAACTTCTCAATGACGCAGCTGGACAGCAGGGACACCCCTAAGGGCCTAGGTCGATACTAAACTTTATCATGGCCAAAAGGCCGAGAAGCAATAATGCAGAAAGGAAAAAGGGCAGTAGGATAGATCGCAGTCTCGTTCTTTGTGGGGACTAAGCCTCTAACCCAATAGCAGCAAGTAGGTGAAGCCAAATTTAATTGACGATCCTACCAGGCCGAGCAGAGGGTACCCCACAAGGAACAAAAGGCTTAGATAGATCGAAGAACTTCTCAACGACGCAGCTGGACAGCAGGGACACCCCTAAGGGCCTAGGTCGATACTAAACTTGATCATGGCCAAAAGGCCGAGAAGCAATAATGCAGAAAGGAAAGAGAGCAGTAGGATAGATCGCAGTCTCGTTCCTTGTGGGGACTAAGCCTCTAACCCAATAGCAGCAAGTAGGTGAAGCCAAATTTAATTGACGATCCTACCAGGCCGAGCAGAGGGTACCCCACAAGGACCAAAAGGCTTGGATAGATCGAAGAACTTCTCAACGACGCAGCTGACCAGCAGGGCCACCCCTAAGGGCCTAGGTCGATTCTAAACTTGATCATGGCCAAAAGGCCAAGAAGCAATAATGCAGAAAGGAAAAAGGGCAGTGGGGAAGATCGCAGTCTCGTTCTTTGTGGGAACTAAGCCTCTAACCCAATAGCAGCAAGTAGGTGAAGCCAAATTTAATTGACGATCCTAGCAGGCCGAGCAGAGGGTACCCCACAAGGACCAAAAGGCTTGGATAGATCGAAGAACTTCTCAACGACGCAGCTGGACAGCAGGGACACCCCTAAGGGCCAAGGTCGATACTAAACTTGATCATGGCCAAAAGGCCGAGAAGCAATAATGCAGAAAGGAAAGAGAGCAGTAGGATAGATCACAGTCTCGTTCCTTGTGGGGACTAAGCCTCTAACCCAATAGCAGCAAGTAGGTGAAGCCAAATTTAATTGACAATCCTACCAGGCCGAGCAGAGGGTACCCCACAAGGACCAAAAGGCTTGGATAGATCGAAGAACTTCTCAACGACGCAGCTGGACAGCAGGGACACCCCTAAGGGCCTAGGTCGATACTAAACTTTATCATGGCCAAAAGGACGAGAAGCAATAATTCAGAAAGGAAAGAGAGCAGTAGGATAGATCGCAGTCTCGTTCCTTGTGGGGACTAAGCCTCTAACCCAATAGCAGCAAGTAGGTGAAGCCAAATTTAATTGACGATCCTACCAGGCCGAGCAGAGGGTACCCCACAAGGACCAAAAGGCTTGGATAGATCGAAGAACTTCTCAACGACGCAGCTGGACAGCAGGGACACCCCTAAGGGCCTAGGTCGATAATAAACTTGATCATGGCCAAAAGGCCGAGAAGCAATAATGCAGAAAGGAAAAAGGGCAGTGGGGTAGATCGCAGTCTCGTTGCTTGTGGGGACTAAGCCTCTAACCCAATAGCAGCAAGTAGGTGAAGCCAAATTTAATTGACGATCCTACCAGGCCGAGCAGAGGGTACCCCACAAGGACCAAAAGGCTTAGATAGATCGAAGAACTTCTCAACGACACAGCTGGACAGCAGGGACACCCCTAAGGGCCTAGGTCGATACCAAACTTGATCATGGCCAAAAGGCCGAGAAGCAATAATGCAGAAAGGAAAGAGAGCAGTAGGATAGATCGCAGTCTCGTTCCTTGTGGGGACTAAGCCTCTAACCCAATAGCAGCAAGTAGGTGAAGCCAAATTTAATTGACGATCCTACCAGGCCGAGCAGAGGGTACCCCACAAGGACCAAAAGGCTTGGATAGATCGAAGAACTTCTCAACGACGCAGCTGACCAGCAGGGCCACCCCTAAGGGCCTAGGTCGATTCTAAACTTGATCATGGCCAAATGGCCAAGAAGCAATAATGCAGAAAGGAAAAAGGGCAGTGGGGAAGATCGCAGTCTCGTTCTTTGTGGGAACTAAGCCACTAACCCAATAGCAGCAAGTAGGTGAAGCCAAATTTAATTGATGATCCTACCAGGCCGAGCAGAGGGTACCCCACAAGGACCAAAAGGCTTGGATAGATCGAAGAACTTCTCAACGACGCAGCTGGACAGCAGGGACACCCCTAAGGGCCAAGGTCGATACTAAACTTGATCATGGCCAAAAGGCCGAGAAGCAATAATGCAGAAAGGAAAGAGAGCAGTAGGATAGATCACAGTCTCGTTCCTTGTGGGGACTAAGCCTCTAACCCAATAGCAGCAAGTAGGTGAAGCCAAATTTAATTGACAATCCTACCAGGCCGAGCAGAGGGTACCCCACAAGGACCAAAAGGCCTGGATAGATTGAAGAACTTCTCAACGACGCAGCTGGACAGCAGGGACACCCCTAAGGGCCTAGGTCGATACTAAACTTTATCATGGCCAAAAGGCCGAGAAGCAATAAAGCAGAAAGGAAAAAGGGCAGTAGGATAGATCGCAGTCTCGTTCCTTGTGGGGACTAAGCCTCTAACCCAATAGCAGCAAGTAGGTGAAGCCAAATTTAATTGACGATCCTACCAGGCCGAGCAGAGGGTACCCCACAAGGACCAAAAGGCTTGGATAGATCGAAGAACTTCTCAACGACGCAGCTGACCAGTAGGGCCACCTCTAAGGGCCTAGGTCGATTCTAAACTTGATCATGGCCAAAAGGCCAAGAAGTAATAATGCAGAAAGGAAAAAGGGCACTGGGGAAGATCGCAGTCTCAGTCTTTGTGGGAACTAAGCCTCTAACCCAATAGCAGCAAGTAGGTGAAGCCAAATTTAATTGACGATCCTACCAGGCCGAGCAGAGGGTACCCCACAAGGACCAAAAGGCTTGGATAGATCGAAGAACTTCTCAACGATGCAGCTGACCAGCAGGGCCACCCCTAAGGGCCTAGGTCGATACTAAACTTTATCATGGCCAAAAGGCCGAGAAGTAATAATGCAGAAAGGAAAAGAGAGCAGTAGGATAGATCGCAGTCTCGTTCCTTGTGGGGACTAAGCCTCTAACCCAATAGCAGCAAGTAGGTGAAGCCAAATTTAATTGACGATCCTACCAGGCCGAGCAGAGGGTACCCCACAAGGACCAAAAGGCTTGGATAGATCGAAGAACTTCTCAACGACGCAGCTGGACAGCAGGGACACCCCTAAGGGCCTAGGTCGATACTAAACTTTATCATGGCCAAAAGGCCGAGAAGCAATAATGCAGAAAGGAAAGAGAGCAGTAGGATAGATCGCAGTCTCGTTCCTTGTGGGGACTAAGCCTCTAACCCAATAGCAGCAAGTAGGTGAAGCCAAATTTAATTGACGATCCTACCAGGCCGAGCAGAGGGTACCCCACAAGGACCAAAAGGCTTGGATAGATCGAAGAACTTCTCAACGACGCAGCTGACCAGCAGGGCCACCCCTAAGGGCCTAGGTCGATACTAAACTTGATCATGGCCAAAAGGCCAAGAAGCAATAATGCAGAAAGGAAAAAGGGCAGTGGGGTAGATCGCAGTCTCGTTCTTTGTGGGGACTAAGCCTCTAACCCAATAGCAGCAAGTAGGTGAAGCCAAATTTAATTGACGATCCTACCAGGCCGAGCAGAGGGTACCCCACAAGGACCAAAAGGCTTGGATAGATCGAAGAACTTCTCAACGACGCAGCTGGACAGCAGGGACACCCCTAAGGGCCTAGGTCGATACTAAACTTTATCATGGCCAAAAGGCCGAGAAGCAATAATTCAGAAAGGAAAGAGAGCAGTAGGATAGATCGCAGTCTCGTTCCTTGTGGGGACTAAGCCTCTAACCCAATAGCAGCAAGTAGGTGAAGCCAAATTTAATTGACGATCCTACCAGGCCGAGCAGAGGGTACCCCACAAGGACCAAAAGGCTTGGATAGATCGAAGAACTTCTCAACGACGCAGCTGGACAGCAGGGACACCCCTAAGGGCCTAGGTCGATACTAAACTTGATCATGGCCAAAAGGCCGAGAAGCAATAATGCAGAAAGGAAAAAGGGCAGTGGGGTAGATCGCAGTCTCGTTGCTTGTGGGGACTAAGCCTCTAACCCAATAGCAGCAAGTAGGTGAAGCCAAATTTAATTGACGATCCTACCAGGCCGAGCAGAGGGTACCCCACAAGGACCAAAAGGCTTAGATAGATCGAAGAACTTCTCAACGACACAGCTGGACAGCAGGGACACCCCTAAGGGCCTAGGTCGATACTAAACTTGATCATGGCCAAAAGGCCGAGAAGCAATAATGCAGAAAGGAAAGAGAGCAGTAGGATAGATCACAGTCTCGTTCCTTGTGGGGACTAAGCCTCTAACCCAATAGCAGCAAGTAGGTGAAGCCAAATTTAATTGACAATCCTACCAGGCCGAGCAGAGGGTACCCCACAAGGACCAAAAGGCTTAGATAGATCGAAGAACTTCTCAATGACGCAGCTGGACAGCAGGGACACCCCTAAGGGCCTAGGTCGATACTAAACTTTATCATGGCCAAAAGGCCGAGAAGCAATAATGCAGAAAGGAAAAAGGGCAGTAGGATAGATCGCAGTCTCGTTCTTTGTGGGGACTAAGCCTCTAACCCAATAGCAGCAAGTAGGTGAAGCCAAATTTAATTGACGATCCTACCAGGCCGAGCAGAGGGTACCCCACAAGGAACAAAAGGCTTAGATAGATCAAAGAACTTCTCAACGACGCAGCTGGCAGCAGGGACACCCCTAAGGGCCTAGGTCGATACTAAACTTGATCATGGCCAAAAGGCCGAGAAGCAATAATGCAGAAAGGAAAGAGAGCAGTAGGATAGATCGCAGTCTCGTTCCTTGTGGGGACTAAGCCTCTAACCCAATAGCAGCAAGTAGGTGAAGCCAAATTTAATTGACGATCCTACCAGGCCGAGCAGAGGGTACCCCACAAGGACCAAAAGGCTTGGATAGATCGAAGAACTTCTCAACGACGCAGCTGGACAGCAGGGACACCCCTAAGGGCCAAGGTCGATACTAAACTTGATCATGGCCAAAAGGCCGAGAAGCAATAATGCAGAAAGGAAAGAGAGCAGTAGGATAGATCACAGTCTCGTTCCTTGTGGGGACTAAGCCTCTAACCCAATAGCAGCAAGTAGGTGAAGCCAAATTTAATTGACGATCCTACCAGGCCGAGCAGAGGGTACCCCACAAGGACCAAAAGGCCTGGATAGATCGAAGAACTTCTCAATGACGCAGCTGGACAGCAGGGACACCCCTAAGGGCCTAGGTCGATACTAAACTTTATCATGGCCAAAAGGCCGAGAAGCAATAATGCAGAAAGGAAAAAGGGCAGTGGGGTAGATCGCAGTCTCGTTCCTTGTGGGGACTAAGCCTCTAACCCAATAGCAGCAAGTAGGTGAAGCCAAATTTAATTGACGATCCTACAAGGCCGAGCAGAGGGTACCCCACAAGGACCAAAAGGCTTGGTTAGATCGAAGAACTTCTCAACGACGCAGCTGGACAGCAGGGCCACCCCTAAGGGCCAAGGTCGATACTAAACTTGATCATGGCCAAAAGGCCGAGAAGCAATAATGCAGAAAGAAAAGAGAGCAGTAGGATAGATCGCAGTCTCGTTCCTTGTGGGGACTAAGCCTCTAACCCAATAGCAGCAAGTAGGTGAAGCCAAATTTAATTGACGATCCTACCAGGCCGAGCAGAGGGTACCCCACAAGGACCAAAAGGCTTGGATAGATCGAAGAACTTCTCAACGACGCAGCTGACCAGCAGGGCCACCCCTAAGGGCCTAGGTCGATTCTAAACTTGATCATGGCCAAAAGGCCAAGAAGCAATAATGCAGAAAGGAAAAAGGGCAGTGGGGAAGATCGCAGTCTCGTTCTTTGTGGGAACTAAGCCTCTAACCCAATAGCAGCAAGTAGGTGAAGCCAAATTTAATTGACGATCCTACCAGGCCGAGCAGAGGGTACCCCACAAGGACCAAAAGGCTTGGATAGATCGAAGAACTTCTCAACGACGCAGCTGACCAGCAGGGCCACCCCTAAGGGCCTAGGTCGATACTAAACTTTATCATGGCCAAAAGGCCGAGAAGCAATAATGCAGAAAGGAAAAAGGGCAGTGGGGTAGATCGCAGTCTCGTTCCTTGTGGGGACTAAGCCTCTAACCCAATAGCAGCAAGTAGGTGAAGCCAAATTTAATTGACGATCCTACAAGGCCGAGCAGAGGGTACCCCACAAGGACCAAAAGGCTTGGTTAGATCGAAGAACTTCTCAACGACGCAGCTGGACAGCAGGGCCACCCCTAAGGGCCAAGGTCGATACTAAACTTGATCATGGCCAAAAGGCCGAGAAGCAATAATGCAGAAAGAAAAGAGAGCAGTAGGATAGATCGCAGTCTCGTTCTTTGTGGGGACTAAGCCTCTAACCCAATAGCAGCAAGTAGGTGAAGCCAAATTTAATTGACGATCCTACCAGGCCGAGCAGAGGGTACCCCACAAGGACCAAAAGGCTTAGATAGATCGAAGAACTTCTCAACGACGCAGCTGGACAGCAGGGACACCCCTAAGGGCCTAAGTCGATACTAAACTTGATCATGGCCAAAAGGCCGAGAAGCAATAATGCAGAAAGGAAAGAGAGCAGTAGGATAGATCGCAGTCTCGTTCCTTGTGGGGACTAAGCCTCTAACCCAATAGCAGCAAGTAGGTTAAGCCAAATTTAATTGACGATCCTACCAGGCCGAGCAGAGGGTACCCCACAAGGACCAAAAGGCTTGGATAGATCGAAGAACTTCTCAACGACGCAACTGACCAGCAGGGCCACCCCTAAGGGCCTAGGTCGATACTAAACTTGATCATGGCCAAAAGGCCGAGAAGCAATAATGCAGAAAGGAAAAAGGGCAGTGGGGTAGATCGCAGTCTCGTTCCTTGTGGGGACTAAGCCTCTAACCCAATAGCAGCAAGTAGGTGAAGCCAAATTTAATTGACGATCCTACCAGGCTGAGCAGAGGGTACCCCACAAGGACCAAAAGGCTTGGATAGATCGAAGAACTTCTCAACGACGCAGCTGGACAGCAGGGACACCCCTAAGGGCCTAGGTCAATACTAAACTTTATTATGGCCAAAAGGCCGAGAAGCAATAATGCAGAAAGGAAAGAGAGCAGTAGGATAGATCGCAGTCTCGTTCCTTGTGGGGACTAAGCCTCTAACCCAATAGCAGCAAGTAGGTGAAGCCAAATTTAATTGACGATCCTACCAGGCCGAGCAGAGTGTACCCCACAAGGACCAAAAGGCTTGGATAGATTGAAGAACTTCTCAACGACGCAGCTGGACAGCAGGGACACCCCTAAGGGCCTAGGTCGATACTAAACTTTATCATGGCCAAAAGGCCGAGAAGCAATAAAGCAGAAAGGAAAAAGGGCAGTAGGATAGATCGCAGTCTCGTTCCTTGTGGGGACTAAGCCTCTAACCCAATAGCAGCAAGTAGGTGAAGCCAAATTTAATTGACGATCCTACCAGGCCGAGCAGAGGGTACCCCACAAGGACCAAAAGGCTTGGATAGATCGAAGAACTTCTCAACGACGCAGCTGACCAGTAGGGCCACCTCTAAGGGCCTAGGTCGATTCTAAACTTGATCATGGCCAAAAGGCCAAGAAGTAATAATGCAGAAAGGAAAAAGGGCACTGGGGAAGATCGCAGTCTCAGTCTTTGTGGGAACTAAGCCTCTAACCCAATAGCAGCAAGTAGGTGAAGCCAAATTTAATTGACGATCCTACCAGGCCGAGCAGAGGGTACCCCACAAGGACCAAAAGGCTTGGATAGATCGAAGAACTTCTCAACGATGCAGCTGACCAGCAGGGCCACCCCTAAGGGCCTAGGTCGATACTAAACTTTATCATGGCCAAAAGGCCGAGAAGTAATAATGCAGAAAGGAAAAGAGAGCAGTAGGATAGATCACAGTCTCGTTCCTTGTGGGGACTAAGCCTCTAACCCAATAGCAGCAAGTAGGTGAAGCCAAATTTAATTGACAATCCTACCAGGCCGAGCAGAGGGTACCCCACAAGGACCAAAAGGCTTAGATAGATCGAAGAACTTCTCAATGACGCAGCTGGACAGCAGGGACACCCCTAAGGGCCTAGGTCGATACTAAACTTTATCATGGCCAAAAGGCCGAGAAGCAATAATGCAGAAAGGAAAAAGGGCAGTAGGATAGATCGCAGTCTCGTTCTTTGTGGGGACTAAGCCTCTAACCCAATAGCAGCAAGTAGGTGAAGCCAAATTTAATTGACGATCCTACCAGGCCGAGCAGAGGGTACCCCACAAGGAACAAAAGGCTTAGATAGATCGAAGAACTTCTCAACGACGCAGCTGGACAGCAGGGACACCCCTAAGGGCCTAGGTCGATACTAAACTTGATCATGGCCAAAAGGCCGAGAAGCAATAATGCAGAAAGGAAAAAGGGCAGTAGGATAGATCGCAGTCTCGTTCCTTGTGGGGACTAAGCCTCTAACCCAATAGCAGCAAGTAGGTGAAGCCAAATTTAATTGACGATCCTACCAGGCCGAGCAGAGGGTACCCCACAAGGACCAAAAAGGCTTGGATAGATCGAAGAACTTCTCAACGACGCAGCTGACCAGCAGGGCCACCCCTAAGGGCCTAGGTCGATTCTAAACTTGATCATGGCCAAAAGGCCAAGAAGCAATAATGCAGAAAGGAAAAAGGGCAGTGGGGAAGATCGCAGTCTCGTTCTTTGTGGGAACTAAGCCTCTAACACAATAGCAGCAAGTAGGTGAAGCCAAATTTAATTGACGATCCTACCAGGCCGAGCAGAGGGTACCCCACAAGGACCAAAATGCTTGGATAGATCGAAGAACTTCTCAACGACGCAGCTGGACAGCAGGGACACCCCTAAGGGCCAAGGTCGATACTAAACTTGATCATGGCCAAAAGGCCGAGAAGCAATAATGCAGAAAGGAAAGAGAGCAGTAGGATAGATCACAGTCTCGTTCCTTGTGGGGACTAAGCCTCTAACCCAATAGCAGCAAGTAGGTGAAGCCAAATTTAATTGACGATCCTACCAGGCCGAGCAGAGGGTACCCCACAAGGACCAAAAGGCCTGGATAGATCGAAGAACTTCTCAATGACGCAGCTGGACAGCAGGGACACCCCTAAGGGCCTAGGTCGATACTAAACTTTATCATGGCCAAAAGGCCGAGAAGCAATAATGCAGAAAGGAAAAAGGGCAGTGGGGTAGATCGCAGTCTCGTTCCTTGTGGGGACTAAGCCTCTAACCCAATAGCAGCAAGTAGGTGAAGCCAAATTTAATTGACGATCCTACAAGGCCGAGCAGAGGGTACCCCACAAGGACCAAAAGGCTTGGTTAGATCGAAGAACTTCTCAACGACGCAGCTGGACAGCAGGGCCACCTCTAAGGGCCAAGGTCGATACTAAACTTGATCATGGCCAAAAGGCCGAGAAGCAATAATGCAGAAAGAAAAGAGAGCAGTAGGATAGATCGCAGTCTCGTTCCTTGTGGGGACTAAGCCTCTAACCCAATAGCAGCAAGTAGGTGAAGCCAAATTTAATTGACGATCCTACCAGGCCGAGCAGAGGGTACCCCACAAGGACCAAAAGGCTTGGATAGATCGAAGAACTTCTCAACGACGCAGCTGACCAGCAGGGCCACCCCTAAGGGCCTAGGTCGATACTAAACTTTATCATGGCCAAAAGGCCGAGAAGCAATAATGCAGAAAGGAAAAAGGGCAGTGGGGTAGATCGCAGTCTCGTTCCTTGTGGGGACTAAGCCTCTAACCCAATAGCAGCAAGTAGGTGAAGCCAAATTTAATTGACGATCCTACAAGGCCGAGCAGAGGGTACCCCACAAGGACCAAAAGGCTTGGTTAGATCGAAGAACTTCTCAACGACGCAGCTGGACAGCAGGGCCACCCCTAAGGGCCAAGGTCGATACTAAACTTGATCATGGCCAAAAGGCCGAGAAGCAATAATGCAGAAAGAAAAGAGAGCAGTAGGATAGATCGCAGTCTCGTTCTTTGTGGGGACTAAGCCTCTAACCCAATAGCAGCAAGTAGGTGAAGCCAAATTTAATTGACGATCCTACCAGGCCGAGCAGAGGGTACCCCACAAGGACCAAAAGGCTTAGATAGATCGAAGAACTTCTCAACGACGCAGCTGGACAGCAGGGACACCCCTAAGGGCCTAGGTCGATACTAAACTTGATCATGGCCAAAAGGCCGAGAAGCAATAATGCAGAAAGGAAAGAGAGCAGTAGGATAGATCGCAGTCTCGTTCCTTGTGGGGACTAAGCCTCTAACCCAATAGCAGCAAGTAGGTGAAGCCAAATTTAATTGACGATCCTACCAGGCCGAGCAGAGGGTACCCCACAAGGACCAAAAGGCTTGGATAGATCGAAGAACTTCTCAACGACGCAGCTGACCAGCAGGGCCACCCCTAAGGGCCTAGGTCGATTCTAAACTTGATCATGGCCAAAAGGCCAAGAAGCAATAATGCAGAAAGGAAAAAGGGCAGTGGGGAAGATGGCAGTCTCGTTCTTTGTGGGAACTAAGCCTCTAACCCAATAGCAGCAAGTAGGTGAAGCCAAATTTAATTGACGATCCTACCAGGCCGAGCAGAGGGTACCCCACAAGGACCAAAAGGCTTGGATAGATCGAAGAACTTCTCAACGACGCAGCTGGACAGCAGGGACACCCCTAAGGGCCAAGGTCGATACTAAACTTGATCATGGCCAAAAGGCCGAGAAGCAATAATGCAGAAAGGAAAGAGAGCAGTAGGATAGATCACAGTCTCGTTCCTTGTGGGGACTAAGCCTCTAACCCAATAGCAGCAAGTAGGTGAAGCCAAATTTAATTGACAATCCTACCAGGCCGAGCAGAGGGTACCCCACAAGGACCAAAAGGCCTGGATAGATCGAAGAACTTCTCAATGACGCAGCTGGACAGCAGGGACACCCCTAAGGGCCTAGGTCGATACTAAACTTTATCATGGCCAAAAGGCCGAGAAGCAATAATGCAGAAAGGAAACAGGGTAGTAGGATAGATCGCAGCCTCGTTGCTTGTGGGGACTAAGCCTCTAACCCAATAGCAGCAAGTAGGTGAAGCCAAATTTAAATGACGATCCTACCAGGCCGAGCAGAGGGTACCCCACAAGGACCAAAAGGCTTGGATAGATCGAAGAACTTCTCAACGACGCAGCTGGACAGCAGGGAAACCCCTAAGGGCCTAGGTCGATACTAGGCTTGATCATGGCCAAAAGGCCGAGAAGCAATAAGGCAGAAAGGAAACAGGGCAGTAGGATAGATCGCAGTCTCGTTCCTTGTGGGGACTAAGCCTCTAACCCAATAGCAGCAAGTAGGTGAAGCCAAATTTAATTGACGATCCTACAAGGCCGAGCAGAGGGTACCCCACAAGGACCAAAAGGCTTGGATAGATCCAAAAATTTCTCAACGACGCAGCTGGACAGCAGGGACACCCCTAAGGGCCTAGGTCGATACTAAACTTTATCATGGCCAAAAGGCCGAGAAGCAATAAAGCAGAAAGGAAAAAGGGCAGTAGGATAGATCGCAGTCTCGTTCCTTGTGGGGACTAAGCCTCTAACCCAATAGCAGCAAGTAGGTGAAGCCAAATTTAATTGACGATCCTAGCAGGCCGAGCAGAGGGTACCCCACAAGGACCAAAAGGCTTGGTTAGATCGAAGAACTTCTCAACGACGCAGCTGGACAGCAGGGACACCCCTAAGGGCCTAGGTCGATACTAAACTTTATCATTGCCAAAAGGCCGAGAAGCAATAATGCAGAAAGGAAAGAGAGCAGTAGGATAGATCGCAGTCTTGTTCCTTGTGGGGACTAAGCCTCTAACCCAATAGCAGCAAGTAGGTGAAGCCAAATTTAATTGACGATCCTACCAGGCCGAGCAGAGGGTACCCCACAAGGACCAAAAGGCTTGGATAGATCCAAAAACTTCTCAACGACGCAGCTGGACAGCAGGGACACCCCTAAGGGCCTAGGTCGATACTAAGCTTGATCATGGCCAAAAGGCCGAGAAGCAATAATGCAGAAAGGAAAAAGGGCAGTGGGGTAGATCGCAGTCTCGTTCTTTGTGGGGACTAAGCCTCTAACCTAATAGCAGCAAGTAGGTGAAGCCAAATTTAATTGACGATCCTACCAGGCCGAGCAGAGGGTACCCCACAAGGACCAAAAGGCTTGGATAGATCGAAGAACTTCTCAACGACGCAGCTGGACAGCAGGGACACCCCTAAGGGCCTAGGTCGATACTAAACTTGATCATGGCCAAAAGGCCAAGAAGCAATAATGCAGAAAGGAAACAGGGCAGTAGGATAGATCGCAGTCTCGTTCCTTGTGGGGTCTAAGCCTCTAACCCAATAGCAGCAAGTAGGTGAAGCCAAATTTAATTGACGATCCTACAAGGCCGAGCAGAGGGTACCCCACAAGGACCAAGAGGCTTGGATAGATCAAAGAAGTTTTCAACGACGCAGATGAACAGCAGGGACACCCCTAAGGGCCTAGGTCGATACTAAACTTGATCATGGCCAAAAGGCCGAGAAGCAATAATGCAGAAAGGAAAGAGAGCAGTGGGATAGATCGCAGTCTCGTTCTTTGTGGGGACTAAGCCTCTAACCCAATAGCAGCAAGTAGGTGAAGCCAAATTTAAATGACGATCCTACCAGGCCGAGCAGTGGGTACCCCACAAGGACCAAAAGGCTTGGATAGATCCAAGAATTTCTCAACGACGCAGCTGGACAGCAGGGACACCCCTAAGGGCCTAGGTCGATACTAAACTTTATCATGGCCAAAAGGCCGAGAAGCAATAATGCAGAAAGGAAAAAGGGCAGTAGGATAGATCGCAGTCTCGTTCCTTGTGGGGACTAAGCCTCTAACCCAATAGCAGCAAGTAGGTGAAGCCAAACTTAATTGACGATCCTACCAGGCCGAGCAGAGGGTACCCCACAAGGACCAAAAGGCTTGGATAGATCGAAGAACTTCTCAACGACGCAGCTGGACAGCAGGGACACCCCTAAGGGCCTAGGTCGATACCAAACTTGATCATGGCCAAAAGGCCGAGAAGCAATAATGCAGAAAGGAAACAGGGCAGTAGGATAGATCGCAGTCTCGTTCCTTGTGGGGTCTAAGCCTCTAACCCAATAGCAGCAAGTAGGTGAAGCCAAATTTAATTGACGATCCTACAAGGCCGAGCAGAGGGTACCCCACAAGGACCAAGAGGCTTGGATAGATCAAAGAAGTTTTCAACGACGCAGATGAACAGCAGGGATACCCCTAAGGGCCTAGGTCGATACTAGGCTTGATCATGGCCAAAAGGCCGAGAAGCAATAATGCAGAAAGGAAACAGGGCAGTAGGATAGATCGCAGTCTCGTTCCTTGTGGGGTCTAAGCCTCTAACCCAATAGCAGCAAGTAGGTGAAGCCAAATTTAATTGACGATCCTACAAGGCCGAGCAGAGGGTACCCCACAAGGACCAAGAGGCTTGGATAGATCAAAGAAGTTTTCAACGACGCAGATGAACAGCAGGGACACCCCTAAGGGCCTAGGTCGATACTAAACTTGATCATGGCCAAAAGGCCGAGAAGCAATAATGCAGAAAGGAAAAAGGACAGTAGGATAGATCGCAGTCTCGTTGCTTGTGGGGACTAAGCCTCTAACCCAATAGCAGCAAGTAGGTGAAGCCAAATTTTAATGACGATCCTACCAGGCCGAGCAGAGGGTACCCCACAAGGACCAAAAGGCTTGGATAGATCGAAGAACTTCTCAACGACGCAGCTGGACAGCAGGGACACCCCTAAGGGCCTAGGTCGATTCTAAACTTTATCATGGCCAAAAGGCCGAGAAGCAATAATGCAGAAAGGAAACAGGGTAGTAGGATAGATCGCAGTCTCGTTGCTTGTGGGGACTAAGCCTCTAACCCAATAGCAGCAAGTAGGTGAAGCCAAATTTAAATGACGATCCTACCAGGCCGAGCAGAGGGTACCCCACAAGGACCAAAAGGCTTGGATAGATCCAAGAATTTCTCAACGACGCAGCTGGACAGCAGGGACACCCCTAAGGGCCTAGGTCGATACTAAACCTTATCATGGCCAAAAGGCCGAGAAGCAATAATGCAGAAAGGAAAAAGGGCAGTAGGATAGATCGCAGTCTCGTTCCTTGTGGGGACTAAGCCTCTAACCCAATAGCAGCAAGTAGGTGAAGCCAAATTTAATTGACGATCCTACCAGGCCGAGCAGAGGGTACCCCACAAGGACCAAAAGGCTTGGTTAGATCGAAGAACTTCTCAACGACGCAGCTGTACAGCAGGGACACCCCTAAGGGCCTAGGTCGATACTAAACTTTATCATGGCCAAAAGGCCGAGAAGCAATAATGCAGAAAGGAAAGAGAGCAGTAGGATAGATCGCAGTCTCGTTCCTTGTGGGGACTAAGCCTCTAACCCAATAGCAGCAAGTAGGTGAAGCCAAATTTAAATGACGATCCTACCAGGCCGAGCAGAGGGTACCCCACAAGGACCAAAAGGCTTGGATAGATCCAAGAATTTCTCAACGACGCAGCTGGACAGCAGGGACACCCCTAAGGGCCTAGGTCGATACTAATCTTGATCATGGCCAAAAGGCCGAGAAGCAATAATGCAGAAAGGAAAAAGGGCAGTGGGGTAGATCGCAGTCTCGTTCTTTGTGGGGACTAAGCCTCTAACCCAATAGCAGCAAGTAGGTGAAGCCAAATTTAAATGACGATTCTACCAGGCCGAGCAGAGGGTACCCCACAAGGACCAAAAGGCTTGGATAGATCGAAGAACTTCTCAACGACGCAGCTGGACAGCAGGGACACCCCTAAGGGCCTAGGTCGATACCAAACTTTATCATGGCCAAAAGGCCGAGAAGCAATAATGCAGAAAGGAAAAAGGGCAGTGGGGTAGATCGCAGTCTCGTTCTTTGTGGGGACTAAGCCTCTAACCCAATAGCAGCAAGTAGGTGAAGCCAAATTTAATTGACGATCCTACCAGGCCGAGCAGAGGGTACCCCACAAGGACCAAAAGGCTTGGATAGATCGAAGAACTTCTCAACGACGCAGCTGGACAGCAGGGACACCCCTAAGGGCCTAGGTCGATACTAAACTTTATCATGGCCAAAAGGCCGAGAAGCAATAATGCAGAAAGGAAAGAGAGCAGTAGGATAGATCGCAGTCTCGTTCCTTGTGGGGACTAAGCCTCTAACCCAATAGCAGCAAGTAGGTGAAGCCAAATTTAATTGACGATCCTACCAGGCCGACCAGAGGGTACCCCACATGGACCAAAAGGCTTGGATAGAGTGAAGAACTTCTCAACGACGCAGCTGGACAGCAGGGACACCCCTAAAGGCCTAGGTCGATACTAAACTTTATCATGGCCAAAAGGCCGAGAAGCAATAATGCAGAAAGGAAAAAGGGCAGTGGGGTAGATCGCATTCTCGTTGCTTGTGGGGACTAAGCCTCTAACCCAATAGCAGCAAGTAGGTGAAGCCAAATTTAATTGACGATACTACCAGGCCGAGCAGAGGGTACCCCACGAGGACCAAAAGGCTTGGATAGATCGAAGAACTTCTCAACGACGCAGCTGGACAGCAGGGACACCCCTAAGGGCCTAGGTCGATACTAAACTTTATCATGGCCAAAAGGCCGAGAAGCAATAATGCAGAAAGGAAAGAGAGCAGTAGGATAGATCGCAGTCTCGTTCCTTGTGGGGACTAAGCCTCTAACCCAATAGCAGCAAGTAGGTGAAGCCAAATTTAATTGACGATCCTACCAGGCCGAGCAGAAGGTACCCCACAAGGACCAAAAGGCTTGGTTAGATCGAAGAACTTCTCAACGACGCAGCTGGACAGCAGGGACACCCCTAAGGGCCTAGGTCGATAGTAAACTTTATCATGGCCAAAAGGCCGAGAAGCAATAATGCAGAAAGGAAAGAGAGCAGTAGGATAGATCGCAGTCTCGTTCCTTGTGGGGACTAAGCCTCTAACCCAATAGCAGCAAGTAGGTGAAGCCAAATTTAATTGACGATCCTACCAGGCCGAGCAGAGGGTACCCCACAAGGACCAAAAGGCTTGGATAGATCGAAGAACTTCTCAACGTCGCAGCTGGACAGCAGGGACACCCCTAAGGGCCTAGGTCGATACTAAACTTTATCATGGCCAAAAGGCCGAGAAGCAATAATGCAGAAAGGAAAGAGAGCAGTAGGATAGATCGCAGTCTCGTTCCTTGTGGGGACTAAGCCTCTAACCCAATAGCAGCAAGTAGGTTAAGCCAAATTTAATTGACGATCCTACCAGGCCGAGCAGAGGGTACCCCACAAGGACCAAAAGGCTTGGATAGATCGAAGAACTTCTCAACGACGCAACTGACCAGCAGGGCCACCCCTAAGGGCCTAGGTCGATACTAAACTTGATCATGGCCAAAAGGCCGAGAAGCAATAATGCAGAAAGGAAAGAGAGCAGTAGGATAGATCGCAGTCTCGTTCCTTGTGGGGACTAAGCCTCTAACCCAATAGCAGCAAGTAGGTGAAGCCAAATTTAACTGACGATCCTACCAGGCCGAGCAGAGGGTACCCCACAAGGACCAAAAGGCTTGGATAGATCGAAGAACTTCTCAACGACGCAGCTGACCAGCAGGGCCACCCCTAAGGGCCTAGGTCGATTCTAAACTTGATCATGGCCAAAAGGCCAAGAAGCAATAATGCAGAAAGGAAAAAGGGCACTGGGGAAGATCGCAGTCTCGTTCTTTGTGGGAACTAAGCCTCTAACCCAATAGCAGCAAGTAGGTGAAGCCAAATTTAATTGACGATCCTACCAGGCCGAGCAGAGGGTACCCCACAAGGACCAAAAGGCTTGGATAGATCGAAGAACTTCTCAACGATGCAGCTGACCAGCAGGGCCACCCCTAAGGGCCTAGGTCGATACTAAACTTTATCATGGCCAAAAGGCCGAGAAGTAATAATGCAGAAAGGAAAAAGGGCAGTGGGGTAGATCGCAGTCTCGTTGCTTGTGGGGACTAAGCCTCTAACCCAATAGCAGCAAGTAGGTGAAGCCAAATTTAATTGACGATCCTACCAGGCCGAGTAGAGGGTACCCCACAAGGACCAAAAGGCTTGGATAGATCGAAGAACTTCTCAACGACGCAGCTGGACAGCAGGGACACCCCTAAGGGCCTAGGTCGATACTAAACTTTATCATGGCCAAAAGGCCGAGAAGCAATAATGCAGAAAGGAAAGAGAGCAGTAGGATAGAGCGCAGTCTCGTTCCTTGTGGGGACTAAGCCTCTAACCCAATAGCAGCAAGTAGGTGAAGCCAAATTTAATTGACGATCCTACCAGGCCGAGCAGAGGGTACCCCACAAGGACCAAAAGGCTTGGATAGATCGAAGAACTTCTCAACGTCGCAGCTGGACAGCAGGGACACCCCTAAGGGCCTAGGTCGATACTAAACTTTATCATGGCCAAAAGGCCGAGAAGCAATAATTCAGAAAGGAAAGAGAGCAGTAGGATAGATCGCAGTCTCGTTCCTTGTGGGGACTAAGCCTCTAACCCAATAGCAGCAAGTAGGTGAAGCCAAATTTAATTGACGATCCTACCAGGCCGAGTAGAGGGTACCCCACAAGGACCAAAAGGCTTGGATAGATCGAAGAACTTCTCAACGATGCAGCTGGACAGCAGGGACACCCCTAAGGGCCTAGGTCGATACTAAACTTTATCATGGCCAAAAGGCCGAGAAGCAATAATGCAGAAAGGAAAGAGAGCAGTAGGATAGAGCGCAGTCTCGTTCCTTGTGGGGACTAAGCCTCTAACCCAATAGCAGCAAGTAGGTGAAGCCAAATTTAATTGACGATCCTACCAGGCCGAGCAGAGGGTACCCCACAAGGACCAAAAGGCTTGGTTAGATCGAAGAACTTCTCAACGACGCAGCTGGACAGCAGGGCCACCCCTAAGGGCCAAGGTCGATACTAAACTTGATCATGGCCAAAAGGCCGAGAAGCAATAATGCAGAAAGGAAAGAGAGCAGTAGGATAGATCGCAGTCTCGTTCCTTGTGGGGACTAAGCCTCTAACCCAATAGCAGCAAGTAGGTTAAGCCAAATTTAATTGACGATCCTACCAGGCCGAGCAGAGGGTACCCCACAAGGACCAAAAGGCTTGGATAGATCGAAGAACTTCTCAACGACGCAACTGACCAGCAGGGCCACCCCTAAGGGCCTAGGTCGATACTAAACTTGATCATGGCCAAAAGGCCGAGAAGCAATAATGCAGAAAGGAAAAAGGGCAGTGGGGTAGATCGCAGTCTCGTTCCTTGTGGGGACTAAGCCTCTAACCCAATAGCAGCAAGTAGGTGAAGCCAAATTTAATTGACGATCCTACCAGGCCGAGCAGAGGGTACCCCACAAGGAACAAAAGGCTTAGATAGATCAAAGAACTTCTCAACGACGCAGCTGGCAGCAGGGACACCCCTAAGGGCCTAGGTCGATACTAAACTTGATCATGGCCAAAAGGCCGAGAAGCAATAATGCAGAAAGGAAAGAGAGCAGTAGGATAGATCGCAGTCTCGTTCCTTGTGGGGACTAAGCCTCTAACCCAATAGCAGCAAGTAGGTGAAGCCAAATTTAATTGACGATCCTACCAGGCCGAGCAGAGGGTACCCCACAAGGACCAAAAGGCTTGGATAGATCGAAGAACTTCTCAACGACGCAGCTGACCAGCAGGGCCACCCCTAAGGGCCTAGGTCGATTCTAAACTTGATCATGGCCAAAAGGCCAAGAAGCAATAATGCAGAAAGGAAAAAGGGCAGTGGGGAAGATCGCAGTCTCGTTCTTTGTGGGAACTAAGCCTCTAACCCAATAGCAGCAAGTAGGTGAAGCCAAATTTAATTGACGATCCTACCAGGCCGAGCAGAGGGTACCCCACAAGGACCAAAAGGCTTGGATAGATCGAAGAACTTCTCAACGACGCAGCTGGACAGCAGGGACACCCCTAAGGGCCAAGGTCGATACTAAACTTGATCATGGCCAAAAGGCCGAGAAGCAATAATGCAGAAAGGAAAGAGAGCAGTAGGATAGATCACAGTCTCGTTCCTTGTGGGGACTAAGCCTCTAACCCAATAGCAGCAAGTAGGTGAAGCCAAATTTAATTGACGATCCTACCAGGCCGAGCAGAGGGTACCCCACAAGGACCAAAAGGCCTGGATAGATCGAAGAACTTCTCAATGACGCAGCTGGACAGCAGGGACACCCCTAAGGGCCTAGGTCGATACTAAACTTTATCATGGCCAAAAGGCCGAGAAGCAATAATGCAGAAAGGAAAAAGGGCAGTGGGGTAGATCGCAGTCTCGTTCCTTGTGGGGACTAAGCCTCTAACCCAATAGCAGCAAGTAGGTGAAGCCAAATTTAATTGACGATCCTACAAGGCCGAGCAGAGGGTACCCCACAAGGACCAAAAGGCTTGGTTAGATCGAAGAACTTCTCAACGACGCAGCTGGACAGCAGGGCCACCCCTAAGGGCCAAGGTCGATACTAAACTTGATCATGGCCAAAAGGCCGAGAAGCAATAATGCAGAAAGAAAAGAGAGCAGTAGGATAGATCGCAGTCTCGTTCCTTGTGGGGACTAAGCCTCTAACCCAATAGCAGCAAGTAGGTGAAGCCAAATTTAATTGACGATCCTACCAGGCCGAGCAGAGGGTACCCCACAAGGACCAAAAGGCTTGGATAGATCGAAGAACTTCTCAACGACGCAGCTGACCAGCAGGGCCACCCCTAAGGGCCTAGGTCGATTCTAAACTTGATCATGGCCAAAAGGCCAAGAAGCAATAATGCAGAAAGGAAAAAGGGCAGTGGGGAAGATCGCAGTCTCGTTCTTTGTGGGAACTAAGCCTCTAACCCAATAGCAGCAAGTAGGTGAAGCCAAATTTAATTGACGATCCTACCAGGCCGAGCAGAGGGTACCCCACAAGGACCAAAAGGCTTGGATAGATCGAAGAACTTCTCAACGACGCAGCTGACCAGCAGGGCCACCCCTAAGGGCCAAGGTCGATACTAAACTTGATCATGGCCAAAAGGCCGAGAAGCAATAATGCAGAAAGAAAAGAGAGCAGTAGGATAGATCGCAGTCTCGTTCTTTGTGGGGACTAAGCCTCTAACCCAATAGCAGCAAGTAGGTGAAGCCAAATTTAATTGACGATCCTACCAGGCCGAGCAGAGGGTACCCCACAAGGACCAAAAGGCTTAGATAGATCGAAGAACTTCTCAACGACGCAGCTGGACAGCAGGGACACCCCTAAGGGCCTAAGTCGATACTAAACTTGATCATGGCCAAAAGGCCGAGAAGCAATAATGCAGAAAGGAAAGAGAGCAGTAGGATAGATCGCAGTCTCGTTCCTTGTGGGGACTAAGCCTCTAACCCAATAGCAGCAAGTAGGTTAAGCCAAATTTAATTGACGATCCTACCAGGCCGAGCAGAGGGTACCCCACAAGGACCAAAAGGCTTGGATAGATCGAAGAACTTCTCAACGACGCAACTGACCAGCAGGGCCACCCCTAAGGGCCTAGGTCGATACTAAACTTGATCATGGCCAAAAGGCCGAGAAGCAATAATGCAGAAAGGAAAAAGGGCAGTGGGGTAGATCGCAGTCTCGTTCCTTGTGGGGACTAAGCCTCTAACCCAATAGCAGCAAGTAGGTGAAGCCAAATTTAATTGACGATCCTACCAGGCTGAGCAGAGGGTACCCCACAAGGACCAAAAGGCTTGGATAGATCGAAGAACTTCTCAACGACGCAGCTGGACAGCAGGGACACCCCTAAGGGCCTAGGTCAATACTAAACTTTATTATGGCCAAAAGGCCGAGAAGCAATAATGCAGAAAGGAAAGAGAGCAGTAGGATAGATCGCAGTCTCGTTCCTTGTGGGGACTAAGCCTCTAACCCAATAGCAGCAAGTAGGTGAAGCCAAATTTAATTGACGATCCTACCAGGCCGAGCAGAGTGTACCCCACAAGGACCAAAAGGCTTGGATAGATTGAAGAACTTCTCAACGACGCAGCTGGACAGCAGGGACACCCCTAAGGGCCTAGGTCGATACTAAACTTTATCATGGCCAAAAGGCCGAGAAGCAATAAAGCAGAAAGGAAAAAGGGCAGTAGGATAGATCGCAGTCTCGTTCCTTGTGGGGACTAAGCCTCTAACCCAATAGCAGCAAGTAGGTGAAGCCAAATTTAATTGACGATCCTACCAGGCCGAGCAGAGGGTACCCCACAAGGACCAAAAGGCTTGGATAGATCGAAGAACTTCTCAACGACGCAGCTGACCAGTAGGGCCACCTCTAAGGGCCTAGGTCGATTCTAAACTTGATCATGGCCAAAAGGCCAAGAAGTAATAATGCAGAAAGGAAAAAGGGCACTGGGGAAGATCGCAGTCTCAGTCTTTGTGGGAACTAAGCCTCTAACCCAATAGCAGCAAGTAGGTGAAGCCAAATTTAATTGACGATCCTACCAGGCCGAGCAGAGGGTACCCCACAAGGACCAAAAGGCTTGGATAGATCGAAGAACTTCTCAACGATGCAGCTGACCAGCAGGGCCACCCCTAAGGGCCTAGGTCGATACTAAACTTTATCATGGCCAAAAGGCCGAGAAGTAATAATGCAGAAAGGAAAAGAGAGCAGTAGGATAGATCACAGTCTCGTTCCTTGTGGGGACTAAGCCTCTAACCCAATAGCAGCAAGTAGGTGAAGCCAAATTTAATTGACAATCCTACCAGGCCGAGCAGAGGGTACCCCACAAGGACCAAAAGGCTTAGATAGATCGAAGAACTTCTCAATGACGCAGCTGGACAGCAGGGACACCCCTAAGGGCCTAGGTCGATACTAAACTTTATCATGGCCAAAAGGCCGAGAAGCAATAATGCAGAAAGGAAAAAGGGCAGTAGGATAGATCGCAGTCTCGTTCTTTGTGGGGACTAAGCCTCTAACCCAATAGCAGCAAGTAGGTGAAGCCAAATTTAATTGACGATCCTACCAGGCCGAGCAGAGGGTACCCCACAAGGAACAAAAGGCTTAGATAGATCGAAGAACTTCTCAACGACGCAGCTGGACAGCAGGGACACCCCTAAGGGCCTAGGTCGATACTAAACTTGATCATGGCCAAAAGGCCGAGAAGCAATAATGCAGAAAGGAAAAAGGGCAGTAGGATAGATCGCAGTCTCGTTCCTTGTGGGGACTAAGCCTCTAACCCAATAGCAGCAAGTAGGTGAAGCCAAATTTAATTGACGATCCTACCAGGCCGAGCAGAGGGTACCCCACAAGGACCAAAAAGGCTTGGATAGATCGAAGAACTTCTCAACGACGCAGCTGACCAGCAGGGCCACCCCTAAGGGCCTAGGTCGATTCTAAACTTGATCATGGCCAAAAGGCCAAGAAGCAATAATGCAGAAAGGAAAAAGGGCAGTGGGGAAGATCGCAGTCTCGTTCTTTGTGGGAACTAAGCCTCTAACCCAATAGCAGCAAGTAGGTGAAGCCAAATTTAATTGACGATCCTACCAGGCCGAGCAGAGGGTACCCCACAAGGACCAAAATGCTTGGATAGATCGAAGAACTTCTCAACGACGCAGCTGGACAGCAGGGACACCCCTAAGGGCCAAGGTCGATACTAAACTTGATCATGGCCAAAAGGCCGAGAAGCAATAATGCAGAAAGGAAAGAGAGCAGTAGGATAGATCACAGTCTCGTTCCTTGTGGGGACTAAGCCTCTAACCCAATAGCAGCAAGTAGGTGAAGCCAAATTTAATTGACGATCCTACCAGGCCGAGCAGAGGGTACCCCACAAGGACCAAAAGGCCTGGATAGATCGAAGAACTTCTCAATGACGCAGCTGGACAGCAGGGACACCCCTAAGGGCCTAGGTCGATACTAAACTTTATCATGGCCAAAAGGCCGAGAAGCAATAATGCAGAAAGGAAAAAGGGCAGTGGGGTAGATCGCAGTCTCGTTCCTTGTGGGGACTAAGCCTCTAACCCAATAGCAGCAAGTAGGTGAAGCCAAATTTAATTGACGATCCTACAAGGCCGAGCAGAGGGTACCCCACAAGGACCAAAAGGCTTGGTTAGATCGAAGAACTTCTCAACGACGCAGCTGGACAGCAGGGCCACCTCTAAGGGCCAAGGTCGATACTAAACTTGATCATGGCCAAAAGGCCGAGAAGCAATAATGCAGAAAGAAAAGAGAGCAGTAGGATAGATCGCAGTCTCGTTCCTTGTGGGGACTAAGCCTCTAACCCAATAGCAGCAAGTAGGTGAAGCCAAATTTAATTGACGATCCTACCAGGCCGAGCAGAGGGTACCCCACAAGGACCAAAAGGCTTGGATAGATCGAAGAACTTCTCAACGACGCAGCTGACCAGCAGGGCCACCCCTAAGGGCCTAGGTCGATACTAAACTTTATCATGGCCAAAAGGCCGAGAAGCAATAATGCAGAAAGGAAAAAGGGCAGTGGGGTAGATCGCAGTCTCGTTCCTTGTGGGGACTAAGCCTCTAACCCAATAGCAGCAAGTAGGTGAAGCCAAATTTAATTGACGATCCTACAAGGCCGAGCAGAGGGTACCCCACAAGGACCAAAAGGCTTGGTTAGATCGAAGAACTTCTCAACGACGCAGCTGGACAGCAGGGCCACCCCTAAGGGCCAAGGTCGATACTAAACTTGATCATGGCCAAAAGGCCGAGAAGCAATAATGCAGAAAGAAAAGAGAGCAGTAGGATAGATCGCAGTCTCGTTCTTTGTGGGGACTAAGCCTCTAACCCAATAGCAGCAAGTAGGTGAAGCCAAATTTAATTGACGATCCTACCAGGCCGAGCAGAGGGTACCCCACAAGGACCAAAAGGCTTAGATAGATCGAAGAACTTCTCAACGACGCAGCTGGACAGCAGGGACACCCCTAAGGGCCTAGGTCGATACTAAACTTGATCATGGCCAAAAGGCCGAGAAGCAATAATGCAGAAAGGAAAGAGAGCAGTAGGATAGATCGCAGTCTCGTTCCTTGTGGGGACTAAGCCTCTAACCCAATAGCAGCAAGTAGGTGAAGCCAAATTTAATTGACGATCCTACCAGGCCGAGCAGAGGGTACCCCACAAGGACCAAAAGGCTTGGATAGATCGAAGAACTTCTCAACGACGCAGCTGACCAGCAGGGCCACCCCTAAGGGCCTAGGTCGATTCTAAACTTGATCATGGCCAAAAGGCCAAGAAGCAATAATGCAGAAAGGAAAAAGGGCAGTGGGGAAGATGGCAGTCTCGTTCTTTGTGGGAACTAAGCCTCTAACCCAATAGCAGCAAGTAGGTGAAGCCAAATTTAATTGACGATCCTACCAGGCCGAGCAGAGGGTACCCCACAAGGACCAAAAGGCTTGGATAGATCGAAGAACTTCTCAACGACGCAGCTGGACAGCAGGGACACCCCTAAGGGCCAAGGTCGATACTAAACTTGATCATGGCCAAAAGGCCGAGAAGCAATAATGCAGAAAGGAAAGAGAGCAGTAGGATAGATCACAGTCTCGTTCCTTGTGGGGACTAAGCCTCTAACCCAATAGCAGCAAGTAGGTGAAGCCAAATTTAATTGACGATCCTACCAGGCCGAGCAGAGGGTACCCCACAAGGACCAAAAGGCCTGGATAGATCGAAGAACTTCTCAATGACGCAGCTGGACAGCAGGGACACCCCTAAGGGCCTAGGTCGATACTAAACTTTATCATGGCCAAAAGGCCGAGAAGCAATAATGCAGAAAGGAAACAGGGTAGTAGGATAGATCGCAGCCTCGTTGCTTGTGGGGACTAAGCCTCTAACCCAATAGCAGCAAGTAGGTGAAGCCAAATTTAAATGACGATCCTACCAGGCCGAGCAGAGGGTACCCCACAAGGACCAAAAGGCTTGGATAGATCGAAGAACTTCTCAACGACGCAGCTGGACAGCAGGGACACCCCTAAGGGCCTAGGTCGATACTAGGCTTGATCATGGCCAAAAGGCCGAGAAGCAATAAGGCAGAAAGGAAACAGGGCAGTAGGATAGATCGCAGTCTCGTTCCTTGTGGGGACTAAGCCTCTAACCCAATAGCAGCAAGTAGGTGAAGCCAAATTTAATTGACGATCCTACAAGGCCGAGCAGAGGGTACCCCACAAGGACCAAAAGGCTTGGATAGATCCAAGAATTTCTCAACGACGCAGCTGGACAGCAGGGACACCCCTAAGGGCCTAGGTCGATACTAAACTTTATCATGGCCAAAAGGCCGAGAAGCAATAAAGCAGAAAGGAAAAAGGGCAGTAGGATAGATCGCAGTCTCGTTCCTTGTGGGGACTAAGCCTCTAACCCAATAGCAGCAAGTAGGTGAAGCCAAATTTAATTGACGATCCTAGCAGGCCGAGCAGAGGGTACCCCACAAGGACCAAAAGGCTTGGTTAGATCGAAGAACTTCTCAACGACGCAGCTGGACAGCAGGGACACCCCTAAGGGCCTAGGTCGATACTAAACTTTATCATTGCCAAAAGGCCGAGAAGCAATAATGCAGAAAGGAAAGAGAGCAGTAGGATAGATCGCAGTCTTGTTCCTTGTGGGGACTAAGCCTCTAACCCAATAGCAGCAAGTAGGTGAAGCCAAATTTAATTGACGATCCTACCAGGCCGAGCAGAGGGTACCCCACAAGGACCAAAAGGCTTGGATAGATCCAAAAACTTCTCAACGACGCAGCTGGACAGCAGGGACACCCCTAAGGGCCTAGGTCGATACTAAGCTTGATCATGGCCAAAAGGCCGAGAAGCAATAATGCAGAAAGGAAAAAGGGCAGTGGGGTAGATCGCAGTCTCGTTCTTTGTGGGGACTAAGCCTCTAACCTAATAGCAGCAAGTAGGTGAAGCCAAATTTAATTGACGATCCTACCAGGCCGAGCAGAGGGTACCCCACAAGGACCAAAAGGCTTGGATAGATCGAAGAACTTCTCAACGACGCAGCTGGACAGCAGGGACACCCCTAAGGGCCTAGGTCGATACTAAACTTGATCATGGCCAAAAGGCCAAGAAGCAATAATGCAGAAAGGAAACAGGGCAGTAGGATAGATCGCAGTCTCGTTCCTTGTGGGGTCTAAGCCTCTAACCCAATAGCAGCAAGTAGGTGAAGCCAAATTTAATTGACGATCCTACAAGGCCGAGCAGAGGGTACCCCACAAGGACCAAGAGGCTTGGATAGATCAAAGAAGTTTTCAACGACGCAGATGAACAGCAGGGACACCCCTAAGGGCCTAGGTCGATACTAAACTTGATCATGGCCAAAAGGCCGAGAAGCAATAATGCAGAAAGGAAAGAGAGCAGTGGGATAGATCGCAGTCTCGTTCTTTGTGGGGACTAAGCCTCTAACCCAATAGCAGCAAGTAGGTGAAGCCAAATTTAAATGACGATCCTACCAGGCCGAGCAGTGGGTACCCCACAAGGACCAAAAGGCTTGGATAGATCCAAGAATTTCTCAACGACGCAGCTGGACAGCAGGGACACCCCTAAGGGCCTAGGTCGATACTAAACTTTATCATGGCCAAAAGGCCGAGAAGCAATAATGCAGAAAGGAAAAAGGGCAGTAGGATAGATCGCAGTCTCGTTCCTTGTGGGGACTAAGCCTCTAACCCAATAGCAGCAAGTAGGTGAAGCCAAACTTAATTGACGATCCTACCAGGCCGAGCAGAGGGTACCCCACAAGGACCAAAAGGCTTGGATAGATCGAAGAACTTCTCAACGACGCAGCTGGACAGCAGGGACACCCCTAAGGGCCTAGGTCGATACCAAACTTGATCATGGCCAAAAGGCCGAGAAGCAATAATGCAGAAAGGAAACAGGGCAGTAGGATAGATCGCAGTCTCGTTCCTTGTGGGGTCTAAGCCTCTAACCCAATAGCAGCAAGTAGGTGAAGCCAAATTTAATTGACGATCCTACAAGGCCGAGCAGAGGGTACCCCACAAGGACCAAGAGGCTTGGATAGATCAAAGAAGTTTTCAACGACGCAGATGAACAGCAGGGATACCCCTAAGGGCCTAGGTCGATACTAGGCTTGATCATGGCCAAAAGGCCGAGAAGCAATAATGCAGAAAGGAAACAGGGCAGTAGGATAGATCGCAGTATCGTTCCTTGTGGGGTCTAAGCCTCTAACCCAATAGCAGCAAGTAGGTGAAGCCAAATTTAATTGACGATCCTACAAGGCCGAGCAGAGGGTACCCCACAAGGACCAAGAGGCTTGGATAGATCAAAGAAGTTTTCAACGACGCAGATGAACAGCAGGGACACCCCTAAGGGCCTAGGTCGATACTAAACTTGATCATGGCCAAAAGGCCGAGAAGCAATAATGCAGAAAGGAAAAAGGACAGTAGGATAGATCGCAGTCTCGTTGCTTGTGGGGACTAAGCCTCTAACCCAATAGCAGCAAGTAGGTGAAGCCAAATTTTAATGACGATCCTACCAGGCCGAGCAGAGGGTACCCCACAAGGACCAAAAGGCTTGGATAGATCGAAGAACTTCTCAACGACGCAGCTGGACAGCAGGGACACCCCTAAGGGCCTAGGTCGATTCTAAACTTTATCATGGCCAAAAGGCCGAGAAGCAATAATGCAGAAAGGAAACAGGGTAGTAGGATAGATCGCAGTCTCGTTGCTTGTGGGGACTAAGCCTCTAACCCAATAGCAGCAAGTAGGTGAAGCCAAATTTAAATGACGATCCTACCAGGCCGAGCAGAGGGTACCCCACAAGGACCAAAAGGCTTGGATAGATCCAAGAATTTCTCAACGACGCAGCTGGACAGCAGGGACACCCCTAAGGGCCTAGGTCGATACTAAACCTTATCATGGCCAAAAGGCCGAGAAGCAATAATGCAGAAAGGAAAAAGGGCAGTAGGATAGATCGCAGTCTCGTTCCTTGTGGGGACTAAGCCTCTAACCCAATAGCAGCAAGTAGGTGAAGCCAAATTTAATTGACGATCCTACCAGGCCGAGCAGAGGGTACCCCACAAGGACCAAAAGGCTTGGTTAGATCGAAGAACTTCTCAACGACGCAGCTGTACAGCAGGGACACCCCTAAGGGCCTAGGTCGATACTAAACT
The DNA here is from genome assembly GCF_062004578.1 of Staurois parvus. Taxonomy (NCBI): domain Eukaryota; kingdom Metazoa; phylum Chordata; class Amphibia; order Anura; family Ranidae; genus Staurois; species Staurois parvus. The sequence continues at coordinate 519,152 of NW_028318343.1, read as the reverse complement.
TTATCATGGCCAAAAGGCCGAGAAGCAATAATGCAGAAAGGAAAGAGAGCAGTAGGATAGATCGCAGTCTCGTTCCTTGTGGGGACTAAGCCTCTAACCCAATAGCAGCAAGTAGGTGAAGCCAAATTTAAATGACGATCCTACCAGGCCGAGCAGAGGGTACCCCACAAGGACCAAAAGGCTTGGATAGATCCAAGAATTTCTCAACGACGCAGCTGGACAGCAGGGACACCCCTAAGGGCCTAGGTCGATACTAATCTTGATCATGGCCAAAAGGCCGAGAAGCAATAATGCAGAAAGGAAAAAGGGCAGTGGGGTAGATCGCAGTCTCGTTCTTTGTGGGGACTAAGCCTCTAACCCAATAGCAGCAAGTAGGTGAAGCCAAATTTAAATGACGATTCTACCAGGCCGAGCAGAGGGTACCCCACAAGGACCAAAAGGCTTGGATAGATCGAAGAACTTCTCAACGACGCAGCTGGACAGCAGGGACACCCCTAAGGGCCTAGGTCGATACCAAACTTTATCATGGCCAAAAGGCCGAGAAGCAATAATGCAGAAAGGAAAAAGGGCAGTGGGGTAGATCGCAGTCTCGTTCTTTGTGGGGACTAAGCCTCTAACCCAATAGCAGCAAGTAGGTGAAGCCAAATTTAATTGACGATCCTACCAGGCCGAGCAGAGGGTACCCCACAAGGACCAAAAGGCTTGGATAGATCGAAGAACTTCTCAACGACGCAGCTGGACAGCAGGGACACCCCTAAGGGCCTAGGTCGATACTAAACTTTATCATGGCCAAAAGGCCGAGAAGCAATAATGCAGAAAGGAAAGAGAGCAGTAGGATAGATCGCAGTCTCGTTCCTTGTGGGGACTAAGCCTCTAACCCAATAGCAGCAAGTAGGTGAAGCCAAATTTAATTGACGATCCTACCAGGCCGACCAGAGGGTACCCCACATGGACCAAAAGGCTTGGATAGAGTGAAGAACTTCTCAACGACGCAGCTGGACAGCAGGGACACCCCTAAAGGCCTAGGTCGATACTAAACTTTATCATGGCCAAAAGGCCGAGAAGCAATAATGCAGAAAGGAAAAAGGGCAGTGGGGTAGATCGCATTCTCGTTGCTTGTGGGGACTAAGCCTCTAACCCAATAGCAGCAAGTAGGTGAAGCCAAATTTAATTGACGATACTACCAGGCCGAGCAGAGGGTACCCCACGAGGACCAAAAGGCTTGGATAGATCGAAGAACTTCTCAACGACGCAGCTGGACAGCAGGGACACCCCTAAGGGCCTAGGTCGATACTAAACTTTATCATGGCCAAAAGGCCGAGAAGCAATAATGCAGAAAGGAAAGAGAGCAGTAGGATAGATCGCAGTCTCGTTCCTTGTGGGGACTAAGCCTCTAACCCAATAGCAGCAAGTAGGTGAAGCCAAATTTAATTGACGATCCTACCAGGCCGAGCAGAAGGTACCCCACAAGGACCAAAAGGCTTGGTTAGATCGAAGAACTTCTCAACGACGCAGCTGGACAGCAGGGACACCCCTAAGGGCCTAGGTCGATAGTAAACTTTATCATGGCCAAAAGGCCGAGAAGCAATAATGCAGAAAGGAAAGAGAGCAGTAGGATAGATCGCAGTCTCGTTCCTTGTGGGGACTAAGCCTCTAACCCAATAGCAGCAAGTAGGTGAAGCCAAATTTAATTGACGATCCTACCAGGCCGAGCAGAGGGTACCCCACAAGGACCAAAAGGCTTGGATAGATCGAAGAACTTCTCAACGTCGCAGCTGGACAGCAGGGACACCCCTAAGGGCCTAGGTCGATACTAAACTTTATCATGGCCAAAAGGCCGAGAAGCAATAATGCAGAAAGGAAAGAGAGCAGTAGGATAGATCGCAGTCTCGTTCCTTGTGGGGACTAAGCCTCTAACCCAATAGCAGCAAGTAGGTTAAGCCAAATTTAATTGACTATCCTACCAGGCCGAGCAGAGGGTACCCCACAAGGACCAAAAGGCTTGGATAGATCGAAGAACTTCTCAACGACGCAACTGACCAGCAGGGCCACCCCTAAGGGCCTAGGTCGATACTAAACTTGATCATGGCCAAAAGGCCGAGAAGCAATAATGCAGAAAGGAAAGAGAGCAGTAGGATAGATCGCAGTCTCGTTCCTTGTGGGGACTAAGCCTCTAACCCAATAGCAGCAAGTAGGTGAAGCCAAATTTAACTGACGATCCTACCAGGCCGAGCAGAGGGTACCCCACAAGGACCAAAAGGCTTGGATAGATCGAAGAACTTCTCAACGACGCAGCTGACCAGCAGGGCCACCCCTAAGGGCCTAGGTCGATTCTAAACTTGATCATGGCCAAAAGGCCAAGAAGCAATAATGCAGAAAGGAAAAAGGGCACTGGGGAAGATCGCAGTCTCGTTCTTTGTGGGAACTAAGCCTCTAACCCAATAGCAGCAAGTAGGTGAAGCCAAATTTAATTGACGATCCTACCAGGCCGAGCAGAGGGTACCCCACAAGGACCAAAAGGCTTGGATAGATCGAAGAACTTCTCAACGATGCAGCTGACCAGCAGGGCCACCCCTAAGGGCCTAGGTCGATACTAAACTTTATCATGGCCAAAAGGCCGAGAAGTAATAATGCAGAAAGGAAAAAGGGCAGTGGGGTAGATCGCAGTCTCGTTGCTTGTGGGGACTAAGCCTCTAACCCAATAGCAGCAAGTAGGTGAAGCCAAATTTAATTGACGATCCTACCAGGCCGAGTAGAGGGTACCCCACAAGGACCAAAAGGCTTGGATAGATCGAAGAACTTCTCAACGACGCAGCTGGACAGCAGGGACACCCCTAAGGGCCTAGGTCGATACTAAACTTTATCATGGCCAAAAGGCCGAGAAGCAATAATGCAGAAAGGAAAGAGAGCAGTAGGATAGAGCGCAGTCTCGTTCCTTGTGGGGACTAAGCCTCTAACCCAATAGCAGCAAGTAGGTGAAGCCAAATTTAATTGACGATCCTACCAGGCCGAGCAGAGGGTACCCCACAAGGACCAAAAGGCTTGGATAGATCGAAGAACTTCTCAACGTCGCAGCTGGACAGCAGGGACACCCCTAAGGGCCTAGGTCGATACTAAACTTTATCATGGCCAAAAGGCCGAGAAGCAATAATTCAGAAAGGAAAGAGAGCAGTAGGATAGATCGCAGTCTCGTTCCTTGTGGGGACTAAGCCTCTAACCCAATAGCAGCAAGTAGGTGAAGCCAAATTTAATTGACGATCCTACCAGGCCGAGTAGAGGGTACCCCACAAGGACCAAAAGGCTTGGATAGATCGAAGAACTTCTCAACGATGCAGCTGGACAGCAGGGACACCCCTAAGGGCCTAGGTCGATACTAAACTTTATCATGGCCAAAAGGCCGAGAAGCAATAATGCAGAAAGGAAAGAGAGCAGTAGGATAGAGCGCAGTCTCGTTCCTTGTGGGGACTAAGCCTCTAACCCAATAGCAGCAAGTAGGTGAAGCCAAATTTAATTGACGATCCTACCAGGCCGAGCAGAGGGTACCCCACAAGGACCAAAAGGCTTGGATAGATCGAAGAACTTCTCAACGTCGCAGCTGGACAGCAGGGACACCCCTAAGGGCCTAGGTCGATACTAAACTTTATCATGGCCAAAAGGCCGAGAAGCAATAATGCAGAAAGGAAAGAGAGCAGTAGGATAGATCGCAGTCTCGTTCCTTGTGGGGACTAAGCCTCTAACCCAATAGCAGCAAGTAGGTGAAGCCAAATTTAATTGACGATCCTACCAGGCCGAGCAGAGGGTACCCCACAAGGACCAAAAGGCTTGGTTAGATCGAAGAACTTCTCAACGACGCAGCTGGACAGCAGGGCCACCCCTAAGGGCCAAGGTCGATACTAAACTTGATCATGGCCAAAAGGCCGAGAAGCAATAATGCAGAAAGGAAAGAGAGCAGTAGGATAGATCGCAGTCTCGTTCCTTGTGGGGACTAAGCCTCTAACCCAATAGCAGCAAGTAGGTTAAGCCAAATTTAATTGACGATCCTACCAGGCCGAGCAGAGGGTACCCCACAAGGACCAAAAGGCTTGGATAGATCGAAGAACTTCTCAACGACGCAACTGACCAGCAGGGCCACCCCTAAGGGCCTAGGTCGATACTAAACTTGATCATGGCCAAAAGGCCGAGAAGCAATAATGCAGAAAGGAAAAAGGGCAGTGGGGTAGATCGCAGTCTCGTTCCTTGTGGGGACTAAGCCTCTAACCCAATAGCAGCAAGTAGGTGAAGCCAAATTTAATTGACGATCCTACCAGGCTGAGCAGAGGGTACCCCACAAGGACCAAAAGGCTTGGATAGATCGAAGAACTTCTCAACGACGCAGCTGGACAGCAGGGACACCCCTAAGGGCCTAGGTCGATACTAAACTTTATCATGGCCAAAAGGCCGAGAAGCAATAATGCAGAAAGGAAAGAGAGCAGTAGGATAGATCGCAGTCTCGTTCCTTGTGGGGACTAAGCCTCTAACCCAATAGCAGCAAGTAGGTGAAGCCAAATTTAATTGACGATCCTACCAGGCCGAGCAGAGGGTACCCCACAAGGACCAAAAGGCTTGGATAGATTGAAGAACTTCTCAACGACGCAGCTGGACAGCAGGGACACCCCTAAGGGCCTAGGTCGATACTAAACTTTATCATGGCCAAAAGGCCGAGAAGCAATAAAGCAGAAAGGAAAAAGGGCAGTAGGATAGATCGCAGTCTCGTTCCTTGTGGGGACTAAGCCTCTAACCCAATAGCAGCAAGTAGGTGAAGCCAAATTTAATTGACGATCCTACCAGGCCGAGCAGAGGGTACCCCACAAGGACCAAAAGGCTTGGATAGATCGAAGAACTTCTCAACGACGCAGCTGACCAGTAGGGCCACCTCTAAGGGCCTAGGTCGATTCTAAACTTGATCATGGCCAAAAGGCCAAGAAGTAATAATGCAGAAAGGAAAAAGGGCACTGGGGAAGATCGCAGTCTCGTTCTTTGTGGGAACTAAGCCTCTAACCCAATAGCAGCAAGTAGGTGAAGCCAAATTTAATTGACGATCCTACCAGGCCGAGCAGAGGGTACCCCACAAGGACCAAAAGGCTTGGATAGATCGAAGAACTTCTCAACGATGCAGCTGACCAGCAGGGCCACCCCTAAGGGCCTAGGTCGATACTAAACTTTATCATGGCCAAAAGGCCGAGAAGTAATAATGCAGAAAGGAAAAGAGAGCAGTAGGATAGATCGCAGTCTCGTTCCTTGTGGGGACTAAGCCTCTAACCCAATAGCAGCAAGTAGGTGAAGCCAAATTTAATTGACGATCCTACCAGGCCGAGCAGAGGGTACCCCACAAGGACCAAAAGGCTTGGATAGATCGAAGAACTTCTCAACGACGCAGCTGACCAGCAGGGCCACCCCTAAGGGCCTAGGTCGATTCTAAACTTGATCATGGCCAAAAGGCCGAGAAGCAATAATGCAGAAAGGAAAAAGGGCAGTGGGGTAGATCGCAGTCTCGTTCTTTGTGGGAACTAAGCCTATAACCCAATAGCAGCAAGTAGGTGAAGCCAAATTTAATTGACGATCCTACCAGGCCGAGCAGAGGGTACCCCACAAGGACCAAAAGGCTTGGATAGATCGAAGAACTTCTCAACGACGCAGCTGACCAGCAGGGCCACCCCTAAGGGCCTAGGTCGATACTAAACTTTATCATGGCCAAAAGGCCGAGAAGCAATAATGCAGAAAGGAAAAAGGGCAGTGGGGTAGATCGCAGTCTCGTTCCTTGTGGGGACTAAGCCTCTAACCCAATAGCAGCAAGTAGGTGAAGCCAAATTTAATTGACGATCCTACAAGGCCGAGCAGAGGGTACCCCACAAGGACCAAAAGGCTTGGTTAGATCGAAGAACTTCTCAACGACGCAGCTGGACAGCAGGGCCACCCCTAAGGGCCAAGGTCGATACTAAACTTGATCATGGCCAAAAGGCCGAGAAGCAATAAAGCAGAAAGAAAAGAGAGCAGTAGGATAGATCGCAGTCTCGTTCCTTGTGGGGACTAAGCCTCTAACCCAATAGCAGCAAGTAGGTGAAGCCAAATTTAATTGACGATCCTACCAGGCCGAGCAGAGGGTACCCCACAAGGACCAAAAGGCTTGGATAGATCGAAGAACTTCTCAACGACGCAGCTGACCAGCAGGGCCACCCCTAAGGGCCTAGGTCGATTCTAAACTTGATCATGGCCAAAAGGCCAAGAAGCAATAATGCAGAAAGGAAAAAGGGCAGTGGGGAAGATCGCAGTCTCGTTCTTTGTGGGAACTAAGCCTCTAACCCAATAGCAGCAAGTAGGTGAAGCCAAATTTAATTGACGATCCTACCAGGCCGAGCAGAGGGTACCCCACAAGGACCAAAAGGCTTGGATAGATCGAAGAACTTCTCAACGACGCAGCTGGACAGCAGGGACACCCCTAAGGGCCAAGGTCGATACTAAACTTGATCATGGCCAAAAGGCCGAGAAGCAATAATGCAGAAAGGAAAGAGAGCAGTAGGATAGATCACAGTCTCGTTCCTTGTGGGGACTAAGCCTCTAACCCAATAGCAGCAAGTAGGTGAAGCCAAATTTAATTGACAATCCTACCAGGCCGAGCAGAGGGTACCCCACAAGGACCAAAAGGCCTGGATAGATCGAAGAACTTCTCAATGACGCAGCTGGACAGCAGGGACACCCCTAAGGGCCTAGGTCGATACTAAACTTTATCATGGCCAAAAGGCCGAGAAGCAATAATGCAGAAAGGAAAAAGGGCAGTGGGGTAGATCGCAGTCTCGTTCTTTGTGGGGACTAAGCCTCTAACCCAATAGCAGCAAGTAGGTGAAGCCAAATTTAATTGACGATCCTACCAGGCCGAGCAGAGGGTACCCCACAAGGACCAAAAGGCTTGGATAGATCGAAGAACTTCTCAACGACGCAGCTGACCAGCAGGGACACCCCTAAGGGCCTAGGTCGATACCAAACTTTATCATGGCCAAAAGGCCGAGAAGCAATAATGCAGAAAGGAAAAAGGGCAGTGGGGAAGATCGCAGTCTCGTTCTTTGTGGGAACTAATCCTCTAACCCAATAGCAGCAAGTAGGTGAAGCCAAATTTAATTGACGATCCTACCAGGCCGAGCAGAGGGTACCCCACAAGGACCAAAAGGCTTGGATAGATCGAAGAACTTCTCAACGACGCAGCTGGACAGCAGGGACACCCCTAAGGGCCAAGGTCGATACTAAACTTGATCATGGCCAAAAGGCCGAGAAGCAATAATGCAGAAAGGAAAGAGAGCAGTAGGATAGATCACAGTCTCGTTCCTTGTGGGGACTAAGCCTCTAACCCAATAGCAGCAAGTAGGTGAAGCCAAATTTAATTGACAATCCTACCAGGCCGAGCAGAGGGTACCCCACAAGGACCAAAAGGCCTGGATAGATCGAAGAACTTCTCAATGACGCATCTGGACAGCAGGGACACCCCTAAGGGCCTAGGTCGATACTAAACTTTATCATGGCCAAAAGGCCGAGAAGCAATAATGCAGAAAGGAAAAAGGGCAGTGGGGTAGATCGCAGTCTCGTTCTTTGTGGGGACTAAGCCTCTAACCCAATAGCAGCAAGTAGGTGAAGCCAAATTTAATTGACGATCCTACCAGGCCGAGCAGAGGGTACCCCACAAGGACCAAAAGGCTTGGATAGATCGAAGAACTTCTCAACGACGCAGCTGACCAGCAGGGACACCCCTAAGGGCCTAGGTCGATACCAAACTTTATCATGGCCAAAAGGCCGAGAAGCAATAATGCAGAAAGGAAAAAGGGCAGTGGGGAAGATCGCAGTCTCGTTCTTTGTGGGAACTAAGCCTCTAACCCAATAGCAGCAAGTAGGTGAAGCCAAATTTAATTGACGATCCTACCAGGCCGAGCAGAGGGTACCCCACAAGGACCAAAAGGCTTGGATAGATCGAAGAACTTCTCAACGACGCAGCTGGACAGCAGGGACACCCCTAAGGGCCTAGGTCGATACTAAACTTTATCATGGCCAAAAGGCCGAGAAGCAATAATGCAGAAAGGAAAAAGGGCAGTGGGGTAGATCGCAGTCTCGTTCTTTGTGGGGACTAAGCCTCTAACCCAATAGCAGCAAGTAGGTGAAGCCAAATTTAATTGACGATCCTACCAGGCCGAGCAGAGGGTACCCCACAAGGATCAAAAGGCTTGGATAGATCGAAGAACTTCTCAACGACGCAGCTGGACAGCAGGGACACCCCTAAGGGCCTAGGTCGATACCAAACTTTATCATGGCCAAAAGGCCGAGAAGCAATAATGCATAAAGGAAAAAGGGCAGTAGGATAGATCGCAGTCTCGTTCCTTGTAGGGACTAAGCCTCTAACCCAATAGCAGCAAGTAGGTGAAGCCAAATATAAATGACGATCCTACCAGGCCGAGCAGAGGGTACCCCACAAGGACCAAAAGGCTTGGATAGATCGAAGAACTTCTCAACGACGCAGCTGGACAGCAGGGACACCCCTAAGGGCCTAGGTCGATACTAAACTTTATCATGGCCAAAAGGCCGAGAAGCAATAATGCAGAAAGGAAAGAGAGCAGTAGGATAGATCGCAGTCTCGTTCCTTGTGGGGACTAAGCCTCTAACCCAATAGCAGCAAGTAGGTGAAGCCAAATTTAATTGACGATCCTACCAGGCCGAGCAGAGGGTACCCCACAAGGACCAAAAGGCTTGGATAGATCGAAGAACTTCTCAACGATGCAACTGACCAGCAGGGCCACCCCTAAGGGCCTAGGTCGATACTAAACTTGATCATGGCCAAAAGGCCGATAAGCAATAATGCAGAAAGGAAACAGGGCAGTAGGATAGATCACAGTCTCGTTCCATGTGGGGACTAAGCCTCTAACCCAATAGCAGCAAGTAGGTGAAGCCAAATTTAATTGACGATCCTACCAGGCCGAGCAGAGGGTACCCCACAAGGACCAAAAGGCTTGGATAGATCAAAGAAGTTCTCAACGACGCAGATAGATAGCAGGGATACCCCTAAGTGCCTAGGTCGATACTAGGCTTGATCATGGCCAAAAGGCCAAGAAGCAATAATGCAGAAAGGAAAGAGGGCAGTGGGGTAGATCGCAGTCTCGTTCCTTGTGGGGACTAAGCCTCTAACCCAATAGCAGCAAGTAGGTGAAGCCAAATTTAATTGACGATCCTACCAGGCCGAGCAGAGGGTACCCCACAAGGACCAAAAGGCTTGTATAAATCGAAGAACTTTTCAACGATGTAGCTGGAAAGCAGGGAAACCCCTAAGGGCTACGGTCGCACCAAAATTTTAAATAAATACCAAGAAGTGATAATGCAGGAATGTAAAATCTGGGCACAAGAGCTGACAATCATTCAGAAATGATCTTCAGTCCTGTATTGCTTTAAAGAGTAACTCCACTTTTGTTGAGAGGACAACACTCCCCTCTGGGTGATTGATGTATATTGCTATGGTTGTAAAAGGTTCGGAGATTCTTACCATTTGGTATTGTGGAAATATAACCGTCTGTGTTCTTGAGCGAAATCCACGGGAACGTCTTTTGCAATGATCGATTGCCAGCTGCTCCTGTGGGGTACCTGTGGAGAAAGTGGTAGGGTCTGCAACCCTGTAAAGGTTATGGTTGATTGAAGAGGACTCCCATCTTCTGACTGATGTCAGTGCAGACGTGGGAATATCGGTCTTCCAGTCACACAGCAGGAAATGACACTTTCTGGAGTGCCTCTGTAGATTAGGAAGGAAAGTTGTCGGTTAATAACAATGAAAAACAATGTGACTTGTGTAGGAATTGTAGATGTCAGGTGTCTTTCCTGGTAAAAGTGGAGTTACTCTTTAAATGAGGCGCTAGGATTTATTAACCCCTTCCCGTCCGGCCGTAGTATATAAACGGCCAGATGGTGGCAGTGCAGGGGCGGATAGTCATGTATGATCCTCCTGCACTTATATGGGTAATCCGTATCTCTAAGCTGCTGACACTGAAATACCTCAACGCCAAGGTATAGGATGATGAAAAGTGTATAGCAAAGTAGTGCAGCGCTACACATGCATACCCTCAAACAGTGAATAACAATTTATAAACATGCTACAGGGATGAGCCCGTGTAAACAATTGCCCAAATATAAATGCCAAAAGATACATAAATATATATTAAGATCCCCCTCTAATCCTCATCTGAGGAATCATACAATAGTGCAAACAGGTGTGTGCATCCCTAACCAGGGATGAAATGACTATAAATGTGAACTGTCAACCACACTGAAAAAAAATCCACAATAAAACCCAGATGCACATCAAAAACCCCCCACATATAAATACTCCAATAAATAAAGTCCACACACAAATCAAATCATGCTCCAAATGGTCACCAAACACATGCAGGTGATGCTCTTGTGATTGTGGTCATAGGTGCAAATCCTCAGATGGCCAAAATGCCCCCTCACCTTCTTACAAAGACCCCACGGGGCCAGCACGCTTTTTGGATCACCCCACGATCCTCACAGGTAGTAATCTTCGTGGGTCAATACCCCACTTGGGGTCATCAATGGTGGCACTCTCTCTTTATAACTCTCCTCCAGCCACTGACATCAGCAACACTTCATATCCTCCATGCAGAACCCCAGTGATGACACAAAGAACATCCTCCATGTGCAGAGGGTACCCCACAAGGACCAAAAGGCTTGGATAGATCAAAGAAGTTTTCAACGACGCAGAAAAACAGCAGGGATACTCCTAAGGGCCTAGGTCGATACTAGGCTTGATCATGGCCAAAAGGCCGAGAAGCAATAATGCAGAAAGGAAAAAGGGCAGTAGGATAGATGGCAGTCTCGTTCCTTGTGGGGACTAAGCCTCTAACCCAGTAGCAGCAAGTAGGTGAAGCCAAATTTAATTGACGATCCTACCAGGCCGAGCAGAGGGTACCCCACAAGGACCAAAAGGCTTGGATAGATCAAAGACGTTTTCAACGATGCAGATGAACAGCAGGGACACCCCTAAGGGCCTAGGTCGATACTAAACTTGATCATGGCCAAAAGGCCGAGAAGCAATAATGCAGAAAGGAAACAGGGTGTTAGGATAGATGGCAGTCTCGTTCCTTGTGGGGACTAAGCCTCTAACCCAGTAGCAGCAAGTAGGTGAAGCCAAATTTAATTGACGATCCTACCAGGCCGAGCAGAGGGTACCCCAGAAGGACTATAATGCTTGGATAGATCGAAGAACTTCTCAAAGACGCAGCTTATCAGCAGGGACACCCTTAAGGGCCTAGGTCGATACTAAACTTTATCATGGCAAAAAGGCCGAGAAGCAATAATGCAGAAAGGAAAGAGGGCAGTAGGAAAGATTGCAGTCTCGTTCTTTGTGGGGACTAAGCCTCTAACCCAATAGCAGCAAGTAGGTGAAGCCAAACTTAATTGACGATCCTACCAGGCCGAGCAGAGGGTACCCCACAAGGACCAAAAGGCTTGAATAGATCGAAGAACTTCTCAACGACGCAGCTGTGCAGCACAGACACCCCTAAGGGCCTAGGTCGATACTAAACTTGATCACGGCCAAAAGGCCGAGAAGCAATAATGCAGAAAGGAAACAGGGCAGTAGGATAGATGGCAGTCTCGTTTCTTGTGGGGACTAAGCCTCTAACCCAATAGCAGCAAGTAGGTGAAGCCAAACTTAATTGACGATCCTACCAGGCCGAGCAGAGGGTACCCCACAAGGACCAAAAGGCTTGGATAGATCGAAGAACTTCTCAACGACGCAGCTGGACAGCAGGGACACCCCTAAGGGCCTAGGTCGATACTAAACTTGATCATGGCCAAAAGACCGAGAAGCAATAATGCAGAAAGGAAAAAGGGCAGTGGGGTAGATCGCAGTCTCATTTCTTGTTGGGACTAAGCCTCTAACCCAATAGCAGCAAGTAGGTGAAGCCAAATTTAATTGACGATCCTACCAGGCCGAGCAGAAGGTACCCCACAAGGACCAAAAGGCTTGCACAGATTTAGGAACTTCTCAACGACGCAGCTGGACAGCAGGGACACCCCTAAGGGCCTAGGTCGATACTAAACTTTATCATGGCCAAAAGGCCGAGAAGCAATAATGCAGAAAGGAAACAGGGCAGTAGGATAGATGGCAGTCTCGTTCCTTGTGGGGACTAAGCCTTTAACCCAATAGCAGCAAGTAGGTGAAGCCAAATTTAATTGACGATCCTACCAGGCTGAGCAGAGGGTACCCCACAAGGACCAAAAGGCTTGGATAGATCAAAGAAGTTTTCAACAACGCAGCTGAACAGCAGGGACACCCCTAAGGGCCTAGGTCGATACTAGGCTTGATCATGGCCAAAAGGCCGAGAAGCAATAATGCAGAAAGGAAACAGGGCAATAGGATAGTTCGCAGTCTCGTTCCTTGTGGAGACTAAGCCTCCAACCCAATAGCAGCAAGTAGGTGAAGCCAAATTTAAATGACGATCCTACCAGGCCGAGCAGAGGGTACCCCACAAGGACCAAAAGGCTTGGATAGATCGAAGAACTTCTCAACGACGCAGCTGACCAGCAGGGACACCCCTAAGGGCCTAGGTCGATACTAAACTTGATCATGGCCAAAAGGCCGAGAAGCAATAATGTAGAACGGAAAGAAGGCAGTAGGAAAGATTGCAGTCTCGTTCTTTGTGGGGACTAAGCCTCTAACCCAATAGCAGCAAGTAGGTGAAGCCAAACTTAATTGACGATCCTACCAGGCCGAGCAGAGGGTACCCCACAAGGACCACAAGGCTTGGATAGTTCGAAGAACTTCTCAACGACGCAGCTGGACAGCAGGGACACCCCTAAGGGCCTAGGTCGATACTAAACTTGATCATGGCCAAAAGGCCAAGAAGCAATAATGCAGAAAGGAAAGAGGGCAGTAGGATAGATCGCAGTCTCGTTCCTTGTGGGGACTAAGCCTCCAACCCAATAGCAGCAAGTAGGTGAAGCCAAATTTAATTGACGATCCTACAAGGCCGAGCAGAGGGTACCCCACAAGGACCAAGAGGTTTGGATAGATCAAAGAAGTTTTCAACGACGCAGATGAACAGCAGGGATACCCCTAAGGGCCTAGGTCGATACTAGGCTTGATCATGGCCAAAAGGCCGAGAAGCAATAATGCAGAAAGGAAAGAGGGCAGTAGGATAGATCGCAGTCTCGTTCCTTGTGGGGACTAAGCCTCCAACCCAATAGCAGCAAGTAGGTGAAGCCAAATTTAAATGACGATCCTACCAGGCCGAGCAGAGGGTACCCCACAAGGACCAAAAGGCTTGGATAGATCGAAGAACTTCTCAACGACGCAGCTGACCAGCAGGGACACCCCTAAGGGCCTAGGTCGATACTAAACTTGATCATGGCCAAAAGGCCGAGAAGCAATAATGTAGAACGGAAAGAAGGCAGTAGGAAAGATTGCAGTCTCGTTCTTTGTGGGGACTAAGCCTCTAACCCAATAGCAGCAAGTAGGTGAAGCCAAACTTAATTGACGATCCTACCAGGCCGAGCAGAGGGTACCCCACAAGGACCAAGAGGTTTGGATAGATCAAAGAAGTTTTCAACGACGCAGATGAACAGCAGGGATACCCCTAAGGGCCTAGGTCGATACTAGGCTTGATCATGGCCAAAAGGCCGAGAAGCAATAATGCAGAAAGGAAAGAGGGCAGTAGGATAGATCGCAGTCTCGTTCCTTGTGGGGACTAAGCCTCCAACCCAATAGCAGCAAGTAGGTGAAGCCAAATTTAAATGACGATCCTACCAGGCCAAGCAGAGGGTACCCCACAAGGACCACAAGGCTTGCATAGATCGAAGAACTTCTCAACGACGCAGCTGGACAGCAGGGACACCCCTAAGGGCCTAGGTCGATACTAAACTTGATCATGGCCAAAAGGCCAAGAAGCAATAATGCAGAAAGGAAAGAGGGCAGTAGGATAGATCGCAGTCTCGTTCCTTGTGGGGACTAAGCCTCCAACCCAATAGCAGCAAGTAGGTGAAGCCAAATTTAATTGACGATCCTACAAGGCCGAGCAGAGGGTACCCCACAAGGACCAAGAGGTTTGGATAGATCAAAGAAGTTTTCAACGACGCAGATGAACAGCAGGGATACCCCTAAGGGCCTAGGTCGATACTAGGCTTGATCATGGCCAAAAGGCCGAGAAGCAATAATGCAGAAAGGAAAGAGGGCAGTAGGATAGATCGCAGTCTCGTTCCTTGTGGGGACTAAGCCTCCAACCCAATAGCAGCAAGTAGGTGAAGCCAAATTTAAATGACGATCCTACCAGGCCGAGCAGAGGGTACCCCACAAGGACCAAAAGGCTTGGATAGATCGAAGAACTTCTCAACGACGCAGCTGACCAGCAGGGCCACCCCTAAGGGCCTAGGTCGATACTAAACTTTATCATGGCCAAAAGGCCGAGAAGCAATAATGCAGAAAGGAAAGAGAGCAGTAGGATAGATCGCAGTCTCGTTCCTTGTGGGGACTAAGCCTCTAACCCAATAGCAGCAAGTAGGTGAAGCCAAATTTAAATGACGATCCTACCAGGCCGAGCAGAGCGTACCCCACAAGGACCAAAAGGCTTGGATAGATCCAAGAATTTCTCAACGACGCAGCTGGACAGCAGGGACACCCCTAAGGGCCTAGGTCGATACTAAACTTGATCATGGCCAAAAGGCCAAGAAGCAATAATGCAGAAAGGAAACAGGGCAGTAGGATAGATCGCAGTCTCGTTCCTTGTGGGGTCTAAGCCTCTAACCCAATAGCAGCAAGTAGGTGAAGCCAAATTTAATTGACGATCCTACAAGGCCGAGCAGAGGGTACCCCACAAGGACCAAGAGGCTTGGATAGAACAAAGAAGTTTTCAACGACGCAGATGAACAGCAGGGACACCCCTAAGGGCCTAGGTCGATACTAGGCTTGATCATGGCCAAAAGGCCGAGAAGCAATAATGCAGAAAGAAAACAGGGCAGTAGGATAGATCGCAGTCTCGTTCCTTGTGGGGTCTAAGCCTCTAACCCAATAGCAGCAAGTAGGTGAAGCCAAATTTAATTGACGATCCTACCAGGCCGAGCAGAGGGTACCCCACAAGGACCAAGAGGCTTGGATAGATCAAAGAAGTTTTCAACGACGCAGATGAACAGCAGGGACACCCCTAAGGGCCTAGGTCGATACTAAACTTGATCATGGCCAAAAGGCCGAGAAGCAATAATGCAGAAAGGAAAAAGGACAGTAGGATAGATCGCAGTCTCGTTGCTTGTGGGGACTAAGCCTCTAACCCAATAGCAGCAAGTAGGTGAAGCCAAATTTAAATGACGATCCTACCAGGCCGAGCAGAGGGTACCCCACAAGGACCAAAAGGCTTGGATAGATCGAAGAACTTCTCAACGACGCAGCTGGACAGCAGGGACACCCCTAAGGGCTTAGGTCGATACTAAACTTTATCATGGCCAAAAGGCCGAGAAGCAATAATGCAGAAAGGAAACAGGGTAGTAGGATAGATCGCAGTCTCGTTGCTTGTGGGGACTAAGCCTCTAACCCAATAGCAGCAAGTAGGTGAAGCCAAATTTAAATGACGATCCTACCAGGCCGAGCAGAGGGTACCCCACAAGGACCAAAAGGCTTGGATAGATCGAAGAACTTCTCAACGACGCAGCTGGACAGCAGGGACACCCCTAAGGGCCTAGGTCGATACTAGGCTTGATCATGGCCAAAAGGCCGAGAAGCAATAAGGCAGAAAGGAAACAGGGCAGTAGGATAGATCGCAGTCTCGTTCCTTGTGGGGACTAAGCCTCTAACCCAATAGCAGCAAGTAGGTGAAGCCAAATTTAATTGACGATCCTACAAGGCCGAGCAGAGGGTACCCCACAAGGACCAAAAGGCTTGGATAGATCCAAGAATTTCTCAACGACGCAGCTGGACAGCAGGGACACCCCTAAGGGCCTAGGTCGATACTAAACTTTATCATGGCCAAAAGGCCGAGAAGCAATAAAGCAGAAAGGAAAAAGGGCAGTAGGATAGATCGCAGTCTCGTTCCTTGTGGGAACTAAGCCTCTAACCCAATAGCAGCAAGTAGGTGAAGCCAAATTTAATTGACGATCCTAGCAGGCCGAGCAGAGGGTACCCCACAAGGACCAAAAGGCTTGGTTAGATCGAAGAACTTCTCAACGACGCAGCTGGACAGCAGGGACACCCCTAAGGGCCTAGGTCGATACTAAACTTTATCATTGCCAAAAGGCCGAGAAGCAATAATGCAGAAAGGAAAGAGAGCAGTAGGATAGATCGCAGTCTCGTTCCTTGTGGGGACTAAGCCTCTAACCCAATAGCAGCAAGTAGGTGAAGCCAAATTTAATTGACGATCCTACCAGGCCGAGCAGAGGGTACCCCACAAGGACCAAAAGGCTTGGATAGATCCAAGAACTTCTCAACGACGCAGCTGGACAGCAGGGACACCCCTAAGGGCCTAGGTCGATACTAAGCTTGATCATGGCCAAAAGGCCGAGAAGCAATAATGCAGAAAGGAAAAAGGGCAGTGGGGAAGATCGCAGTCTCGTTCTTTGTGGGAACTAAGCCTCTAACCCAATAGCAGCAAGTAGGTGAAGCCAAATTTAATTGACGATCCTACCAGGCCGAGCAGAGGGTACCCCACAAGGACCAAAAGGCTTGGATAGATCGAAGAACTTCTCAACGACGCAGCTGGACAGCAGGGACACCCCTAAGGGCCAAGGTCGATACTAAACTTGATCATGGCCAAAAGGCCGAGAAGCAATAATGCAGAAAGGAAAGAGAGCAGTAGGATAGATCACAGTCTCGTTCCTTGTGGGGACTAAGCCTCTAACCCAATAGCAGCAAGTAGGTGAAGCCAAATTTAATTGACAATCCTACCAGGCCGAGCAGAGGGTACCCCACAAGGACCAAAAGGCTTGGATAGATCGAAGAACTTCTCAACGACGCAGCTGACCAGCAGGGCCACCCCTAAGGGCCTAGGTCGATTCTAAACTTGATCATGGCCAAAAGGCCAAGAAGCAATAATGCAGAAAGGAAAAAGGGCAGTGGGGAAGATCGCAGTCTCGTTCTTTGTGGGGACTAAGCCTCTAACCCAATAGCAGCAAGTAGGTGAAGCCAAATTTAATTGACGATCCTACCAGGCCGAGCAGAGGGTACCCCACAATGACCAAAAGGCTTGGATAGATCAAAGAAGTTTTCAACGACGCAGATGAACAGCAGGGACACCCCTAAGGGCCTAGGTCGATACTAAACTTGATCATGGCCAAAAGGCCGAGAAGCAATAATGCAGAAAGGAAAGAGAGCAGTGGGGTAGATCGCAGTCTCGTTCTTTGTGGGGACTAAGCCTCTAACCCAATAGCAGCAAGTAGGTGAAGCCAAATTTAATTGACGATCCTACCAGGCCGAGCAGAGGGTACCCCACAAGGACCAAAAGGCTTGGATAGATCGAAGAACTTCTCAACGACGCAGCTGGACAGCAGGGACACTCCTAAGGGCCTAGGTCGATACCAAACTTGATCATGGCCAAAAGGCCGAGAAGCAATAATGCAGAAAGGAAACAGGGCAGTAGGATAGATCGCAGTATCGTTCCTTGTGGGGTCTAAGCCTCTAACCCAATAGCAGCAAGTAGGTGAAGCCAAATTTAATTGACGATCCTACAAGGCCGAGCAGAGGGTACCCCACAAGGACCAAGAGGCTTGGATAGATCAAAGAAGTTTTCAACGACGCAGATGAACAGCAGGGATACCCCTAAGGGCCTAGGTCGATACTAGGCTTGATCATGGCCAAAAGGCCGAGAAGCAATAATGCAGAAAGAAAACAGGGCAGTAGGATAGATCGCAGTCTCGTTCCTTGTGGGGTCTAAGCCTCTAACCCAATAGCAGCAAGTAGGTGAAGCCAAATTTAATTGACGATCCTACAAGGCCGAGCAGAGGGTACCCCACAAGGACCAAGAGGCTTGGATAGATCAAAGAAGTTTTCAACGACGCAGATGAACAGCAGGGACACCCCTAAGGGCCTAGGTCGATACTAAACTTGATCATGGCCAAAAGGCCGAGAAGCAATAATGCAGAAAGGAAAAAGGACAGTAGGATAGATCGCAGTCTCGTTGCTTGTGGGGACTAAGCCTCTAACCCAATAGCAGCAAGTAGGTGAAGCCAAATTTAAATGACGATCCTACCAGGCCGAGCAGAGGGTACCCCACAAGGACCAAAAGGCTTGGATAGATCGAAGAACTTCTCAACGATGCAGCTGGACAGCAGGGACACCCCTAAGGGCCTAGGTCGATACTAAACTTTATCATGGCCAAAAGGCCGAGAAGCAATAATGCAGAAAGGAAACAGGGTAGTAGGATAGATCGCAGTCTCGTTGCTTGTGGGGACTAAGCCTCTAACCCAATAGCAGCAAGTAGGTGAAGCCAAATTTAAATGACGATCCTACCAGGCCGAGCAGAGGGTACCCCACAAGGACCAAAAGGCTTGGATAGATCCAAGAATTTCTCAACGACGCAGCTGGACAGCAGGGACACCCCTAAGGGCCTAGGTCGATACTAAACTTTATCATGGCCAAAAGGCCGAGAAGCAATAATGCAGAAAGGAAAAAGGGCAGTGGGGTAGATCGCAGTCTCGTTCCTTGTGGGGACTAAGCCTCTAACCCAATAGCAGCAAGTAGGTGAAGCCAAATTTAATTGACGATCCTACCAGGCCGAGCAGAGGGTACCCCACAAGGACCAAAAGGCTTGGTTAGATCGAAGAACTTCTCAACGACGCAGCTGTACAGCAGGGACACCCCTAAGGGCCTAGGTCGATACTAAACTTTATCATGGCCAAAAGGCCGAGAAGCAATAATGCAGAAAGGAAAGAGAGCAGTAGGATAGATCGCAGTCTCGTTCCTTGTGGGGACTAAGCCTCTAACCCAATAGCAGCAAGTAGGTGAAGCCAAATTTAAATGACGATCCTACCAGGCCGAGCAGAGGGTACCCCACAAGGACCAAAAGGCCTGGATAGATCCAAGAATTTCTCAACGACGCAACTGGACAGCAGGGACACCCCTAAGGGCCTAGGTCGATACTAAACTTGATCATGGCCAAAAGGCCGAGAAGCAATAATGCAGAAAGGAAAAAGGGCAGTGGGGTAGATCGCAGTCTCGTTCTTTGTGGGGACTAAGCCTCTAACTTAATAGCAGCAAGTAGGTGAAGCCAAATTTAATTGACGATCCTACCAGGCCGAGCAGAGGGTACCCCACAAGGACCAAAAGGCTTGGATAGATCGAAGAACTTCTCAACGACGCAGCTGGACAGCAGGGACACCCCTAAGGGCCTAGGTCGATACCAAACTTGATCATGGCCAAAAGGCCGAGAAGCAATAATGCAGAAAGGAAAAAGGGCAGTAGGATAGATCGCAGTCTCGTTCCTTGTGGGGACTAAGCCTCTAACCCAATAGCAGCAAGTAGGTGAAGCCAAACTTAATTGACGATCCTACCAGGCCGAGCAGAGGGTACCCCACAAGGACCAAAAGGCTTGGATAGATCGAAGAACTTCTCAACGACGCAGCTGGACAGCAGGGACACCCCTAAGGGCCTAGGTCGATACCAAACTTGATCATGGCCAAAAGGCCGAGAAGCAATAATGCAGAAAGGAAACAGGGCAGTAGGATAGATCGCAGTCTCGTTCCTTGTGGGGTCTAAGCCTCTAACCCAATAGCAGCAAGTAGGTGAAGCCAAATTTAATTGACGATCCTACAAGGCCGAGCAGAGGGTACCCCACAAGGACCAAGAGGCTTGGATAGATCAAAGAAGTTTTCAACGACGCAGATGAACAGCAGGGACACCCCTAAGGGCCTAGGTCGATACTAAACTTGATCATGGCCAAAAGGCCGAGAAGCAATAATGCGGAAAGGAAAAAGGACAGTAGGATAGATCGCAGTCTCGTTGCTTGTGGGGACTAAGCCTCTAACCCAATAGCAGCAAGTAGGTGAAGCCAAATTTAAATGACGATCCTACCAGGCCGAGCAGAGGGTACCCCACAAGGACCAAAAGGCTTGGATAGATCCAAGAATTTCTCAACGACGCAGCTGGACAGCAGGGACACCCCTAAGGGCCTAGGTCGATACTAAACTTGATCATGGCCAAAAGGCCGAGAAGCAATAATGCAGAAAGGAAAAAGGGCAGTGGGGTAGATCGCAGTCTCGTTCTTTGTGGGGACTAAGCCTCTAACCCAATAGCAGCAAGTAGGTGAAGCCAAATTTAATTGACGATCCTACCAGGCCGAGCAGAGGGTACCCCACAAGGACCAAAAGGCTTGGATAGATCGAAGAACTTCTCAACGACGCAGCTGGACAGCAGGGACACCCCTAAGGGCCTAGGTCGATACCAAACTTGATCATGGCCAAAAGGCCGAGAAGCAATAATGCAGAAAGGAAAAAGGGCAGTAGGATAGATCGCAGTCTCGTTCCTTGTGGGGACTAAGCCTCTAACCCAATAGCAGCAAGTAGGTGAAGCCAAACTTAATTGACGATCCTACCAGGCCGAGCAGAGGGTACCCCACAAGGACCAAAAGGCTTGGATAGATCGAAGAACTTCTCAACGACGCAGCTGGACAGCAGGGACACCCCTAAGGGCCTAGGTCGATACCAAACTTGATCATGGCCAAAAGGCCGAGAAGCAATAATGCAGAAAGGAAACAGGGCAGTAGGATAGATCGCAGTCTCATTCCTTGTGGGGTCTAAGCCTCTAACCCAATAGCAGCAAGTAGGTGAAGCCAAATTTAAATGACGATCCTACCAGGCCGAGCAGAGGGTACCCCACAAGGACCAAAAGGCTTGGATAGATCCAAGAATTTCTCAACGACGCAGCTGGACAGCAGGGACACCCCTAAGGGCCTAGGTCGATACTAAACTTTATCATGGCCAAAAGGCCGAGAAGCAATAATGCAGAAAGGAAAAAGGGCAGTGGGGTAGATCGCAGTCTCGTTCTTTGTGGGGACTAAGCCTCTAACCCAATAGCAGCAAGTAGGTGAAGCCAAATTTAAATGACGATTCTACCAGGCCGAGCAGAGGGTACCCCACAAGGACCAAAAGGCTTGGATAGATCGAAGAACTTCTCAACGACGCAGCTGGACAGCAGGGACACCCCTAAGGGCCTAGGTCGATACCAAACTTGATCATGGCCAAAAGGCCGAGAAGCAATAATGCAGAAAGGAAACAGGGCAGTAGGATAGATCGCAGTCTCGTTCCTTGTGGGGTCTAAGCCTCTAACCCAATAGCAGCAAGTAGGTGAAGCCAAATTTAATTGACGATCCTACAAGGCCGAGCAGAGGGTACCCCACAAGGACCAAGAGGCTTGGATAGATCAAAGAAGTTTTCAACGACGCAGATGAACAGCAGGGACACCCCTAAGGGCCTAGGTCGATACTAAACTTTATCATGGCCAAAAGGCCGAGAAGCAATAATGCAGAAAGGAAACAGGGTAGTGGGGTAGATCGCAGTCTCATTGCTTGTGGGGACTAAGCCTCTAACCCAATAGCAGCAAGTAGGTGAAGCCAAATTTAAATGACGATCCTACCAGGCCGAGCAGAGGGTACTCCACAAGGACCAAAAGGCTTGGATAGATCCAAGAATTTCTCAACGACGCAGCTGGACAGCAGGGCCACCCCTAAGGGCCTAGGTCGATACTAAACTTGATCATGGCCAAAAGGCCGAGAAGCAATAATGCAGAAAGGAAAAAGGGCAGTGGGGTAGATCGCAGTCTCGTTCTTTGTGGGGACTAAGCCTCTAACCCAATAGCAGCAAGTAGGTGAAGCCAAATTTAATTGACGATCCTACCAGGCCGAGCAGAGGGTACCCCACAAGGACCAAAAGGCTTGGATAGATCGAAGAACTTCTCAACGACGCAGCTGGACAGCAGGGGCACCCCTAAGGGCCTAGGTCGATACTAAACTTTATCATGGCCAAAAGGCCGAGAAGCAATAATTCCGAAAGGAAAGAGAGCAGTAGGATAGATCGCAGTCTCGTTCCTTGTGGGGACTAAGCCTCTAACCCAATAGCAGCAAGTAGGTGAAGCCAAATTTAATTGACGATCCTACCAGGCCGAGCAGAGGGTACCCAACAAGGACCAAAAGGCTTAGATAGATCGAAGAACTTCTCAACGACACAGCTGGACAGCAGGGACACCCCTAAGGGCCTAGGTCGATACTAAACTTGATCATGGCCAAAAGGCCGAGAAGCAATAATGCAGAAAGGAAAGAGAGCAGTAGGATAGATGGCAGTCTCGTTCCTTGTGGGGACTAAGCCTCTAACCCAATAGCAGCAAGTAGGTGAAGCCAAATTTAATTGACGATCCTACCAGGCCGAGCAGAGGGTACCCCACAAGGACCAAAAGGCTTGGATAGATCGAAGAACTTCTCAACGACGCAGCTGACCAGCAGGGCCACCCCTAAGGGCCTAGGTCGATTCTAAACTTGATCATGGCCAAAAGGCCAAGAAGCAATAATGCAGAAAGGAAAAAGGGCAGTGGGGAAGATCGCAGTCTCGTTCTTTGTGGGAACTAAGCCTCTAACCCAATAGCAGCAAGTAGGTGAAGCCAAATTTAATTGACAATCCTACCAGGCCGAGCAGAGGGTACCCCACAAGGACCAAAAGGCCTGGATAGATCGAAGAACTTCTCAATGACGCAGCTGGACAGCAGGGACACCCCTAAGGGCCTAGGTCGATACTAAACTTTATCATGGCCAAAAGGCCGAGAAGCAATAATGCAGAAAGGAAAAAGGGCAGTAGGATAGATCGCAGTCTCGTTCTTTGTGGGGACTAAGCCTCTAACCCAATAGCAGCAAGTAGGTGAAGCCAAATTTAATTGACGATCCTACCAGGCCGAGCAGAGGGTACCCCACAAGGACCAAAAGGCCTGGATAGATCGAAGAACTTCTCAATGACGCAGCTGGACAGCAGGGACACCCTAAAAGGCCTAGGTCGATACTAAACTTTATCATGGCCAAAAGGCCGAGAAGCAATAATGCAGAAAGGAAAAAGGGCAGTAGGATAGATCGCAGTCTCGTTCTTTGTGGGGACTAAGCCTCTAACCCAATAGCAGCAAGTAGGTGAAGCCAAATTTAATTGACGATCCTACCAGGCCGAGAAGAGGGTACCCCACAAGGAACAAAAGGCTTAGATAGATCGAAGAACTTCTCAACGACGCAGCTGGACAGCAGGGACACCCCTAAGGGCCTAGGTCGATACTAAACTTGATCATGGCCAAAAGGCCGAGAAGCAATAATGCAGAAAGGAAAGAGAGCAGTAGGATAGATCGCAGTCTCGTTCCTTGTGGGGACTAAGCCTCTAACCCAATAGCAGCAAGTAGGTGAAGCCAAATTTAATTGACGATCCTACCAGGCCGAGCAGAGGGTACCCCACAAGGACCAAAAGGCTTGGATAGATCGAAGAACTTCTCAACGACGCAGCTGACCAGCAGGGCCACCCCTAAGGGCCTAGGTCGATTCTAAACTTGATCATGGCCAAAAGGCCAAGAAGCAATAATGCAGAAAGGAAAAAGGGCAGTGGGGAAAATCGCAGTCTCGTTCTTTGTGGGAACTAAGCCTCTAACCCAATAGCAGCAAGTAGGTGAAGCCAAATTTAATTGACGATCCTACCAAGCCGAGCAGAGGGTACCCCACAAGGACCAAAAGGCTTGGATAGATCGAAGAACTTCTCAACGACGCAGCTGGACAGCAGGGACACCCCTAAGGGCCAAGGTCGATACTAAACTTGATCATGGCCAAAAGGCCGAGAAGCAATAATGCAGAAAGGAAAGAGAGCAGTAGGATAGATCACAGTCTCGTTCCTTGTGGGGACTAAGCCTCTAACCCAATAGCAGCAAGTAGGTGAAGCCAAATTTAATTGACGATCCTACCAGGCCGAGCAGAGGGTACCCCACAAGGACCAAAAGGCCTGGATAGATCGAAGAACTTCTCAATGACGCAGCTGGACAGCAGGGACACCCCTAAGGGCCTAGGTCGATACTAAACTTTATCATGGCCAAAAGGCCGAGAAGCAATAATGCAGAAAGGAAAAAGGGCAGTGGGGTAGATCGCAGTCTCGTTCCTTGTGGGGACTAAGCCTCTAACCCAATAGCAGCAAGTAGGTGAAGCCAAATTTAATTGACGATCCTACAAGGCCGAGCAGAGGGTACCCCACAAGGACCAAAAGGCTTGGTTAGATCGAAGAACTTCTCAACGACGCAGCTGGACAGCAGGGCCACCCCTAAGGGCCAAGGTCGATACTAAACTTGATCATGGCCAAAAGGCCGAGAAGCAATAATGCAGAAAGAAAAGAGAGCAGTAGGATAGATCGCAGTCTCGTTCCTTGTGGGGACTAAGCCTCTAACCCAATAGCAGCAAGTAGGTGAAGCCAAATTTAATTGACGATCCTACCAGGCCGAGCAGAGGGTACCCCACAAGGACCAAAAGGCTTGGATAGATCGAAGAACTTCTCAACGACGCAGCTGACCAGCAGGGCCACCCCTAAGGGCCTAGGTCGATTCTAAACTTGATCATGGCCAAAAGGCCAAGAAGCAATAATGCAGAAAGGAAAAAGGGCAGTGGGGAAGATCGCAGTCTCGTTCTTTGTGGGAACTAAGCCTCTAACCCAATAGCAGCAAGTAGGTGAAGCCAAATTTAATTGACGATCCTACCAGGCCGAGCAGAGGGTACCCCACAAGGACCAAAAGGCTTGGATAGATCGAAGAACTTCTCAACGACGCAGCTGACCAGCAGGGCCACCCCTAAGGGCCTAGGTCGATTCTAAACTTGATCATGGCCAAAAGGCCAAGAAGCAATAATGCAGAAAGGAAAAAAGGCAGTGGGGAAGATCGCAGTCTCGTTCTTTGTGGGAACTAAGCCTCTAACCCAATAGCAGCAAGTAGGTGAAGCCAAATTTAATTGACGATCCTACCAGGCCGAGCAGAGAGTACCCCACAAGGACCAAAAGGCTTGGATAGATCGAAGAACTTCTCAACGACGCAGCTGGACAGCAGGGACACCCCTAAGGGCCAAGGTCGATACTAAACTTGATCATGGCCAAAAGGCCGAGAAGCAATAATGCAGAAAGGAAAGAGAGCAGTAGGATAGATCACAGTCTCGTTCCTTGTGGGGACTAAGCCTCTAACCCAATAGCAGCAAGTAGGTGAAGCCAAATTTAATTGACAATCCTACCAGGCCGAGCAGAGGGTACCCCACAAGGACCAAAAGGCCTGGATAGATCGAAGAACTTCTCAATGACGCAGCTGGACAGCAGGGACACCCCTAAGGGCCTAGGTCGATACTAAACTTTATCATGGCCAAAAGGCCGAGAAGCAATAATGCAGAAAGGAAAAAGGGCAGTGGGGTAGATCGCAGTCTCGTTCTTTGTGGGGACTAAGCCTCTAACCCAATAGCAGCAAGTAGGTGAAGCCAAATTTAATTGACGATCCTACCAGGCCGAGCAGAGGGTACCCCACAAGGACCAAAAGGCTTGGATAGATCGAAGAACTTCTCAACGACGCAGCTGACCAGCAGGGACACCCCTAAGGGCCTAGGTCGATACCAAACTTTATCATGGCCAAAAGGCCGAGAAGCAATAATGCAGAAAGGAAAAAGGGCAGTGGGGAAGATCGCAGTCTCGTTCTTTGTGGGAACTAAGCCTCTAACCCAATAGCAGCAAGTAGGTGAAGCCAAATTTAATTGACGATCCTACCAGGCCGAGCAGAGGGTACCCCACAAGGACCAAAAGGCTTGGATAGATCGAAGAACTTCTCAACGACGCAGCTGGACAGCAGGGACACCCCTAAGGGCCAAGGTCGATACTAAACTTGATCATGGCCAAAAGGCCGAGAAGCAATAATGCAGAAAGGAAAGAGAGCAGTAGGATAGATCACAGTCTCGTTCCTTGTGGGGACTAAGCCTCTAACCCAATAGCAGCAAGTAGGTGAAGCCAAATTTAATTGACAATCCTACCAGGCCGAGCAGAGGGTACCCCACAAGGACCAAAAGGCCTGGATAGATCGAAGAACTTCTCAATGACGCAGCTGGACAACAGGGACACCCCTAAGGGCCTAGGTCGATACTAAACTTTATCATGGCCAAAAGGCCGAGAAGCAATAATGCATAAAGGAAAAAGGGCAGTAGGATAGATCGCAGTCTCGTTCCATGTGGGGACTAAGCCTCTAACCCAATAGCAGCAAGTAGGTGAAGCCAAATTTAATTGACGATCCTACCAGGCCGAGCAGAGGGTACCCCACAAGGACCAAAAGGCTTGGATAGATCAAAGAAGTTCTCAACGACGCAGATAGATAGCAGGGATACCCCTAAGTGCCTAGGTCGATACTAGGCTTGATCATGGCCAAAAGGCCAAGAAGCAATAATGCAGAAAGGAAAGAGGGCAGTGGGGTAGATCGCAGTCTCGTTCCTTGTGGGGACTAAGCCTCTAACCCAATAGCAGCAAGTAGGTGAAGCCAAATTTAATTGACGATCCTACCAGGCCGAGCAGAGGGTACCCCACAAGGACCAAAAGGCTTGTATAAATCGAAGAACTTTTCAACGATGTAGCTGGAAAGCAGGGAAACCCCTAAGGGCTACGGTCGCACCAAAATTTTAAATAAATACCAAGAAGTGATAATGCAGGAATGTAAAATCTGGGCACAAGAGCTGACAATCATTCAGAAATGATCTTCAGTCCTGTATTGCTTTAAAGAGTAACTCCACTTTTGTTGAGAGGACAACACTCCCCTCTGGGTGATTGATGTATATTGCTATGGTTGTAAAAGGTTCGGAGATTCTTACCATTTGGTATTGTGGAAATATAGCCGTCTGTGTTCTTGAGCGAAATCCACGGGAACGTCTTTTGCAATGATCGATTGCCAGCTGCTCCTGCGGGGTACCTGTGGAGAAAGTGGCAGGGTCTGCAACCCTGTAAAGGTTATGGTTGATTGAAGAGGACTCCCATCTTCTGACTGATGTCAGTGCAGACGTGGGAATATCGGTCTTCCAGTCACACAGCAGGAAATGACACTTTCTGGAGTGCCTCTGTAGATTAGGAAGGAAAGTTGTCGGTTAATAACAATGAAAAACAATGTGACTTGTGTAGGAATTGTAGATGTCAGGTGTCTTTCCTGGTAAAAGTGGAGTTACTCTTTAAATGAGGTGCTAGGATTTATTAACCCCTTCCCGTCCGGCCGTAGTATATAAACGGCCAGACGGTGGCAGTGCAGGGGCGGATAGTCATGGATGATCCTCCTGCACTTATATGGGTAATCCGTATCTCTAAGCTGCTGACACTGAAATACCTCAACGCCAAGGTATAGGATGATGAAAAGTGTATAGCAAAGTAGTGCAGCGCTACACATGCATACCCTCAAACAGTGAATAACAGTTTATAAACATGCTACAGGGATGAGCCCGTGTAAACAATTGCCCAAATATAAATGCCAAAAGATACATAAATATATATTAAGATCCCCCTCTAATCCTCATCTGAGGAATCATACAATAGTGCAAACAGGTGTGTGCATCCCTAACCAGGGATGAAATGACTATAAATGTGAACTGTCAACCACACTGAAAAAAAATCCACAATAAAACCCAGATGCACATCAAAAACCCCCCACATATAAATACTCCAATAAATAAAGTCCACACACAAATCAAATCATGCTCCAAATGGTCACCAAACACATGCAGGTGATGCTCTTGTGATTGTGGTCATAGGTGCAAATCCTCAGATGGCCAAAATGCCCCCTCACCTTCTTACAAAGACCCCACGGGGCCAGCACGCTTTTTGGATCACCCCACGATCCTCACAGGTAGTACTCTTCGTGGGTCAATACCCCACTTGGGGTCATCAATGGTGGCACTCTCTCTTTATAACTCTCCTCCAGCCACTGACATCAGCAACACTTCATATCCTCCATGCAGAACCCCAGTGATGACACAAAGAACATCCTCCATGTGCAGAGGGTACCCCACAAGGACCAAAAGGCTTGGATAGATCAAAGAAGTTTTCAACGACGCAGATAAACAGCAGGGATACTCCTAAGGGCCTAGGTCGATACTAGGCTTGATCATGGCCAAAAGGCCGAGAAGCAATAATGCAGAAAGGAAAAAGGGCAGTGGGATAGATCACAGTCTCGTTCTTTGTGGGGACTAAGCCTCTAACCCAGTAGCAGCAAGTAGGTGAAGCCAAATTTAATTGACGATCCTACCAGGCCGAGCAGAGGGTACCCCACAAGGACCAAAAGGCTTGGATAGATCAAAGAAGTTTTCAACGATGCAGATGAACAGCAGGGACACCCCTAAGGGCCTAGGTCGATACTAAACTTTATCATGGCCAAAAGGCCGAGAAGCAATAATGCAGAAAGGAAACAGGGCAGTAGGATAGATGGCAGTCTCGTTCCTTGTGGGGACTAAGCCTCTAACCCAGTAGCAGCAAGTAGGTGAAGCCAAATTTAATTGACGATCCTACCAGGCCGAGCAGAGGGTACCCCAGAAGGACCAAAATGCTTGGATAGATCAAAGAACTTCTCAAAGACGCAGCTTATCAGCAGGGACACCCTTAAGGGCCTAGGTCGATACTAAACTTGATCACGGCCAAAAGGCCGAGAAGCAATAATGCAGAAAGGAAACAGGGCAGTAGGAAAGATTGCAGTCTCGTTCTTTGTGGGGACTAAGCCTCTAACCCAATAGCAGCAAGTAGGTGAAGACAAACTTAATTGACGATCCTACCAGGCCGAGCAGAAGGTACCCCACAAGGACCAAAAGGCTTGCACAGATTTAGGAACTTCTCAACGACGCAGCTGGACAGCAGGGACACCCCTAAGGGCCTAGGTCGATACTAAACTTTATCATGGCCAAAAGGCCGAGAAGCAATAATGCAGAAAGGAAACAGGGCAGTAGGATAGATGGCAGTCTCGTTCCTTGTGGGGACTAAGCCTTTAACCCAATAGCAGCAAGTAGGTGAAGCCAAATTTAATTGACGATCCTACCAGGCTGAGCAGAGGGTACCCCACAAGGACCAAAAGGCTTGGATAGATCAAAGAAGTTTTCAACAACGCAGCTGAACAGCAGGGACACCCCTAAGGGCCTAGGTCGATACTAGGCTTGATCATGGCCAAAAGGCCGAGAAGCAATAATGCAGAAAGGAAACAGGGCAATAGGATAGATCGCAGTCTCGTTCCTTGTGGAGACTAAGCCTCCAACCCAATAGCAGCAAGTAGGTGAAGCCAAATTTAAATGACGATCCTACCAGGCCGAGCAGAGGGTACCCCACAAGGACCAAAAGGCTTGGATAGATCGAAGAACTTCTCAACGACGCAGCTGACCAGCAGGGACACCCCTAAGGGCCAAGGTCGATATTAAACTTGATCATGGCCAAAAGGCCGAGAAGCAATAATGTAGAACGGAAAGAAGGCAGTAGGAAAGATTGCAGTCTCGTTCTTTGTGGGGACTAAGCCTCTAACCCAATAGCAGCAAGTAGGTGAAGCCAAACTTAATTGACGATCCTACCAGGCCGAGCAGAGGGTACCCCACAAGGACCACAAGGCTTGGATAGATCGAAGAACTTCTCAACGACGCAGCTGGACAGCAGGGACACCCCTAAGGGCCTAGGTCGATACTAAACTTGATCATGGCCAAAAGGCCAAGAAGCAATAATGCAGAATGGAAAGAGGGCAGTAGGATAGATCGCAGTCTCGTTCCTTGTGGGGACTAAGCCTCCAACCCAATAGCAGCAAGTAGGTGAAGCCAAATTTAATTGACGATCCTACAAGGCCGAGCAGAGGGTACCCCACAAGGACCAAGAGGTTTGGATAGATCAAAGAAGTTTTCAACGACGCAGATGAACAGCAGGGATACCCCTAAGGGCCTAGGTCGATACTAGGCTTGATCATGGCCAAAAGGCCGAGAAGCAATAATGCAGAAAGGAAAGAGGGCAGTAGGATAGATCGCAGTCTCGTTCCTTGTGGGGACTAAGCCTCCAACCCAATAGCAGCAAGTAGGTGAAGCCAAATTTAAATGACGATCCTACCAGGTCGAGCAGAGGGTACCCCACAAGGACCAAAAGGCTTGGATAGATCGAAGAACTTCTCAACGACGCAGCTGACCAGCAGGGACACCCCTAAGGGCCTAGGTCGATACTAAACTTGATCATGGCCAAAAAGCCGAGAAGCAATAATGTAGAACGGAAAGAAGGCAGTAGGAAAGATTGCAGTCTCGTTCTTTGTGGGGACTAAGCCTCTAACCCAATAGCAGCAAGTAGGTGAAGCCAAACTTAATTGACGATCCTACCAGGCCGAGCAGAGGGTACCCCACAAGGACCACAAGGCTTGGATAGATCGAAGAACTTCTCAACGACGCAGCTGGACAGCAGGGACACCCCTAAGGTCCTAGGTCAATACTAAACTTGATCATGGCCAAAAGGCCAAGAAGCAATAATGCAGAAAGGAAAGAGGGCAGTAGGATAGATCGCAGTCTCGTTCCTTGTGGGGACTAAGCCTCCAACCCAATAGCAGCAAGTAGGTGAAGCCAAATTTAATTGACGATCCTACAAGGCCGAGCAGAGGGTACCCCACAAGGACCAAGAGGTTTGGATAGATCAAAGAAGTTTTCAACGACGCAGATGAACAGCAGGGATACCCCTAAGGGCCTAGGTCGATACTAGGCTTGATCATGGCCAAAAGGCCGAGAAGCAATAATGCAGAAAGGAAAGAGGGCAGTAGGATAGATCGCAGTCTCGTTCCTTGTGGGGACTAAGCCTCCAACCCAATAGCAGCAAGTAGGTGAAGCCAAATTTAAATGACGATCCTACCAGGCCGAGCAGAGGGTACCCCACAAGGACCAAAAGGCTTGGATAGATCGAAGAACTTCTCAACGACGCAGCTGACCAGCAGGGCCACCCCTAAGGGCCTAGGTCGATACTAAACATTATCATGGCCAAAAGGCCGAGAAGCAATAATGCAGAAAGGAAAGAGAGCAGTAGGATAGATCGCAGTCTCGTTCCTTGTGGGGACTAAGCCTCTAACCCAATAGCAGCAAGTAGGTGAAGCCAAATTTAAATGACGATCCTACCAGGCCGAGCAGAGCGTACCCCACAAGGACCAAAAGGCTTGGATAGATCCAAGAATTGCTCAACGACGCAGCTGGACAGCAGGGACACCCCTAAGGGCCTAGGTCGATACTAAACTTGATCATGGCCAAAAGGCCGAGAAGCAATAATGCAGAAAGGAAAAAGGGCAGTGGGGTAGATCGCAGTCTCGTTCTTTGTGGGGACTAAGCCTCTAACCCAATAGCAGCAAGTAGGTGAAGCCAAATTTAATTGACGATCCTACCAGGCCGAGCAGAGGGTACCCCACAAGGACCAAAAGGCTTGGATAGATCGAAGAACTTCTCAACGACGCAGCTGGACAGCAGGGACACCCCTAAGGGCCTAGGTCGATACCAAACTTGATCATGGCCAAAAGGCCGAGAAGCAATAAGGCAGAAAGGAAACAGGGCAGTAGGATAGATCGCAGTCTCGTTCCTTGTGGGGACTAAGCCTCTAACCCAATAGCAGCAAGTAGGTGAAGCGAAATTTAATTGACGATCCTACCAGGCCGAGCAGAGGGTACCCCACAAGGACCAAAAGGCTTGGATAGATCGAAGAACTTCTCAACGACGCAGCTGGAAAGCAGGGACACCCCTAAGGGCCTAGGTTGATACTAAACTTGATCATGGCCAAAAGGCCGAGAAGCAATAATGCAGAAAGGAAAAAGGGCAGTGGGGTAGATCGCAGTCTCGTTTCTTGTTGGGACTAAGCCTCTAACCCAATAGCAGCAAGTAGGTGAAGCCAAATTTAATTGACGATCCTACCAGGCCGAGCAGAAGGTACCCCACAAAGACCAAAAGGCTTGCACAGATTTAAGAACTTCTCAACGACGCAGCTGGACAGCAGGGACACCCCTAAGGGACTGGGTCGATACTAAATTTGATTATGGCCAAAAGGCAGAGAAGCAATAATGCAGTAAGGAAAGAGGGCAGTAGGATAGATGGCAGTCTCGTTCCTTGTGGGGACTAAGCCTTTAACCCAATAGCAGCAAGTAGGTGAAGCCAAATTTAAATGAGGATCCTACCAGGCCGAGCAGAGGGTACCCCACAAGGACCAAAAGGCTTGGATAGATCAAAGAAGTTTTCAACGACGCAGATGAACAGCAGGGATACCCATAAGGGCCTAGGTCGATACTAGGCTTGATCATGGCCAAAAGGCCGAGAAGCAATAATGCAGAAAGGAAAGAGGGCAGTAGGATAGATCGCAGTCTCGTTCCTTGTGGGGACTAAGCCTCCAACCCAATAGAAGCAAGTAGGTGAAGCCAAATTTAATTGGTGATCCTACCAAGCCGAGCAGAGGGTACCCCACAAGGACCAAAAGGCTTGGATAGATCGAAGAACGTCTCAACGACACAGCTGGACAGCAGCGACACCCCTAAGGGCCTAGGTCGATAGATACATTGTTGCAACCGCTATAAATGTCAAAGCACTGTCAAAGAAATAGCGGAGCTCTTTGTAGGGACACTTTTTGCAGGACTGGAATTCTTCTTCATCCTCTTCTTCATCCTCTTCTTCTTCTTCATCCTCTTCTTCTTCATCCTCTTCTTTTTCATCATCCTCTTCTTCTTCATCATCCTCTTCTTCATCATCTTCTTCTTCTTCATCCTCTTCCTCTTCTTCATCCTCTTATTCATCCTCTGCTTCTTCGTCATCCTCTTCTTCTTTGTCATCCTCTTCTTCTTCTTTGTCATCCTCTTATTCTTCATCCTCTTCTTCATCTTCCTCTTCTTCATCCTCTTCTTCTTCATCCTCTTCTTCGTCATCCTCATCATCCTCTTCTTCTTCTTCATCCTCTTCTACTTCTTTGTCATCCTCTTCTTCATCCTCTTCTTCTAAATCCTCTTCTTCTTCATCCTCTTCTTTTTCATCCTCTGCTTCTTCATCCTCTTCTTCTTCATCCTCTTCTTCTTCATCCTCTTCATCCTCTTATTCTTCTTCCTCTTCCTCTTTTGTATCCTCTTCTTCCTCTTCTTTCTTCTTTTTGTCTTCCTCTTGCAGGTCACTGCTCATGCGCAGATTTTTTATCGGTAAAAAATCGGCCGATTTGCCCATAATTGCCGCGAAAAACGGCCGATCTTTTTCCAACTTTACCGATAAAAAAATCTGCAAAAATACCGAAAAACGGCCAAACAATTAACCCACTAACGATCCGAAAATCGCCCAATTTTCGACCCATCCATGGACTACATAAGCCTCTAACCCGATAGCAGCAAGTAGGTGAAGCCAAATTTAATTGACGATCCTACCAGGCCGAGCAGAGGGTACCCCAAACGGACCAAAAGACTTGGATAGATCGAAAAACTTCTTAACGACGCAGCTGGACAGCAGGGACACCCCTAAGGGCCTAGGTCGATACTAAACTTTATCATGGCCAAAAGGCCGAGAAGCAATAATGAAGAAAGGAAAGAGGGCAGTAGGAAAAATTTCACTCTCGTTCCTTGTGGGGACTAAGCCTCTAACCCAATAGCAGCAAGTAGGTGAAGCCAAATTTAATTGACGATCCTACCAGGCCGAGCAGAGGATACCCCACAAGGACCAAAAGGCTTGGACAGATTTAAGAACTTCTCAACGACGCAGCTGGACAGCACGGACACCCCTAAAGGCCTAGGTCGATACCAAACTTGATCATGGCCAAAAGGCTGAGAAGCAATAATGCAGAAAGGAAACAGGGCAGTAGGATATATCGCAGTCTCGTTCCTTGTGGGGACTAAGCCTCTAACCCAATAGCAGCAAGTAGGTGAAGCCAAATTTTATTGACGATCCTACCAGGTCGAGCAGAGGGTACCCCACAAGGACCAAAAAGCTTGGTTAGATCGAAGAACTTCTCAAGGACGCAGCTGGATAGCAGGGACACCCCTAAGGGCCTAGGTCGATTCTAAACTTGATCATGGCCAAAAGGCCGAGAAGCAATAATGCAGAAAGAAAACAGGGAAGTAGGATATATCGCAGTCTCGTTCCTTATTGGGACTAAGCCTCTAACCCAATAGCAGCAAGTAGGTGAAGCCAAATTTAAATGACGATCCTACCAGGCCGAGCAGAGGGTACCCCACAAGGACCAAAAGGCTTGGATAGATCGAAGAACTTCTCAACGACGCAGCTGACAAGCAGGGACACCCCTAAGGGCCTAGGTCGATACTAAACTTGATCATGGCCAAAAGGCCGAGAAGCAATAATGCAGAAAGGAAAGAGAGCAGTAGGATAGATCGCAGTCTCGTTCCTTGTGGCGACTAAGCCTCTTACCCAATAGCAGCAAGTAGGTAAAGCCAAAATTTAATTTACAATCCTACCAGGCCGAGCAGAGGGTACCCCACAAAAACAAAAAGGCTTGGATAAATCGAAGAACTTCTCAACGACGCAGCTGGACAGCAGGGACACCCCTAAGGGCCAAGGTCGATACTAAAATTGATCATGGCCAAAAGGCCGAGAAGCAATAATGCAGAAAGGAAAATGGGCAGTGGGGTAGATCGCAGTCTCGTTTCTTGTGGGGACTAAGCCTCTAACCCAATAGCAGCAAGTAGGTGAAGCCAAATTTAATTGATGATCCTACCAGGCCGAGCAGAGGGTACCCCACAAGGACCAAAAGGCTTGGATAGATTGAAGAACTTCTCAACGACGCAGCTGGACAGCAGGGACACCCCTAAGGGCCTAGGTCGATACTAAACTTGATCATGGCCAAAAGGACGAGAAGCAATAATGCAGAAAGGAAAGAGGGCAGTAGGATAGATCGCAGTCTCGTTTCTTGTGGGGACTAAGCCTCTAACCCAATAGCAGCAAGTAGGTGAAGCCAAATTTAAATGACGATCCTACCAGGCCGAGCAGAGGGTACCCCAGAAGGACCAAAAGGCTTGGATAGATCGAAGAACTTCTCAACGACGCAGCTGGACAGCAGGGATACCCCTAAGGGCCTAGGTCGATACTAAACTTGATCATGGCCAAAAGGCCGAGAAGCAATAATCCAGAAAGGAAACAGGGCAGTAGGATAGATCGCAGTCTCGTTCCTTGTGGGGACTAAGCCTCTAACCCAATAGCAGCAAGTAGGTGAAGCCAAATTTAATTAACGATCCTACCAGGCCAAGCAGAGGGTACCCCACAAGGACCAAAAGGCTTGGAAAGATTTAAGAACTTCTCAACGACGCAGCTGGACAGCAGGGACACCCCTAAGGGCCTAGGTCAATACCAAACTTGATCATGGCCAAAAGGCCGAGAAGCTATAATGCAGAAAAGAAAGAGGGCAGTGGGGTAGATCGCAGTCTCGTTTCTTGTGGGGACTAAGCCTCTAACCCAATAGCAGCAAGTAGGTGAAGCCAGATTTAATTGACGATTCTACCAGGCCGAGCAGAGGGTACCCCACAAGGACCAAAAGGCTTGGATAGATCGAAGAACTTCTCAACGACGCAGCTGGACAGCAGGGACACCCCTAAGGGCCTAGGTCGATACTAAACTTGATCATGGCCAAAAGGCCGAGAAGCAATAATGCAGAAAAGAAAGAGGGCAGTAGGAAAGATTGCAGTCTCGTTCTTTGTGGGGACTAAGCCTCTAACCCAATAGCAGCAAGTAGGTGAAGCCAGATTTAATTGACGATTCTACCAGGCCGAGCAGAGGGTACCCCACAAGGACCAAAAGGCTTGGATAGATCGAATCACTTCTCAACGACGCAGCTGAACAGTAGGGACACCCCTAAGGGCCTAGGTCGATACTAAACTTGATCATGGCCAAAAGGCAGAGAACCAATAATGCAGAAAGGAAAAAGGGCAGTATGATAGATGGCAGTCTCGTTCCTTGTGGGGAATAAGCCTCTAACTCAATAGCAGCAAGTAGGTGAAGCCAAATTTAATTGACGATCCTACCAGGCCGAGCAGAGGGTACCCCACAAGGACCAAAAGGCTTGGATAGATTGAAGAACTTCTCAACGACGCAGCTGACCAGTAGGGACACCCCTAAGGGCCTAGGTCGATACTAAACTTGATCATGGCCAAAAGGCCGAGAAGCAATAATGCAGAAAGGAAAAAGGGCAGTGGGGTAGATCGCAGTCTCGTTCTTTGTGGGGACTAAGCCTCTAACCCAATAGCAGCAAGTAGGTGAAGCCAAATTTAATTGACGATCCTACCAGGCCGAGCAGAGGGTACCCCACAAGGACCAAAAGGCTTGGATAGATCGAAGAACTTCTCAACGACGCAGCTGGACAGCAGGGACACCCCTAAGGGCCTAGGTCGATACTAAACTTTATCATGGCCAAAAGGCCGAGAAGCAATAATGCAGAAAGGAAAGAGAGCAGTAGGATAGATCGCAGTCTCGTTCCTTGTGGGGACTAAGCCTCTAACCCAATAGCAGCAAGTAGGTGAAGCCAAATTTAATTGACGATCCTACCAGGCCGAGCAGAAGGTACCCCACAAGGACCAAAAGGCTTGGTTAGATCGAAGAACTTCTCAACGACGCAGCTGGACAGCAGGGACATCCCTAAGGGCCTAGGTCGATACTAAACTTTATCATGGCCAAAAGGCCGAGAAGCAATAAAGCAGAAAGGAAAAAGGGCAGTAGGATAGATCGCAGTCTCGTTCCTTGTGGGGACTAAGCCTCTAACCCAATAGCAGCAAGTAGGTGAAGCCAAATTTAATTGACGATCCTACCAGGCCGAGCAGAGGGTACCCCACAAGGACCAAAAGGCTTGGATAGATCGAAGAACTTCTCAACGACGCAGCTGACCAGCAGGGCCACCCCTAAGGGCCTAGGTCGATTCTAAACTTGATCATGGCCAAAAGGCCAAGAAGCAATAATGCAGAAAGGAAAAAGGGCACTGGGGAAGATCGCAGTCTCGTTCTTTGTGGGGACTAAGCCTCTAACCCAATAGCAGCAAGTAGGTGAAGCCAAATTTAATTGACGATCCTACCAGGCCGAGCAGAGGGTACCCCACAAGGACCAAAAGGCTTGGATAGATCGAAGAACTTCTCAACGATGCAGCTGACCAGCAGGGCCACCCCTAAGGGCCTAGGTCGATACTAAACATTATCATGGCCAAAAGGCCGAGAAGTAATAATACAGAAAGGAAAAAGGGCAGTGGGGTAGATCGCAGTCTCGTTGCTTGTGGGGACTAAGCCTCTAACCCAATAGCAGCAAGTAGGTGAAGCCAAATTTAATTGACGATCCTACCAGGCCGAGCAGAGGGTACCCCACAAGGACCAAAAGGCTTGGATAGATCGAAGAACTTCTCAACGACGCAGCTGGACAGTAGGGCCACCCCTAAGGGCCAAGGTCGATACTAAACTTGATCATGGCCAAAAGGCCGAGAAGCAATAATGCAGAAAGGAAGGAGAGCAGTAGGATAGATCGCAGTCTCGTTCCTTGTGGGGACTAAGCCTCTAACCCAATAGCAGCAAGTAGGTTAAGCCAAATTTAATTGACGATCCTACCAGGCCGAGCAGAGGGTACCCCACAAGGACCAAAAGGCTTGGATAGATCGAAGAACTTCTCAACGACGCAACTGACCAGCAGGGCCACCCCTAAGGGCCTAGGTCGATACTAAACTTGATCATGGCCAAAAGGCCGAGAAGCAATAATGCAGAAAGGAAAAAGGGCAGTGGGGTAGATCGCAGTCTCGTTCCTTGTGGGGACTAAGCCTCTAACCCAATAGCAGCAAGTAGGTGAAGCCAAATTTAATTGACGATCCTACCAGGCTGAGCAGAGGGTACCCCACAAGGACCAAAAGGCTTGGATAGATCGAAGAACTTCTCAACGACGCAGCTGGACAGCAGGGACACCCCTAAGGGCCTAGGTCGATACTAAACTTTATCATGGCCAAAAGGCCGAGAAGCAATAAAGCAGAAAGGAAAAAGGGCAGTAGGATAGATCGCAGTCTCGTTCCTTGTGGGGACTAAGCCTCTAACCCAATAGCAGCAAGTAGGTGAAGCCAAATTTAATTAACGATCCTACCAGGCAGAGCAGAGGGTACCCCACAAGGACCAAAAGGCTTGGATAGATCGAAGAACTTCTCAACGACGCAGCTGACCAGCAGGGCCACCCCTAAGGGCCTAGGTCGATACTAAACTTGATCATGGCCAAAAGGCCGAGAAGCAATAATGCAGAAAGGAAAAAGGGCAGTGGGGTAGATCGCAGTCTCGTTCTTTGTGGGGACTAAGCCTCTAACCCAATAGCAGCAAGTAGGTGAAGCCAAATTTAATTGACGATCCTACCAGGCCGAGCAGAGGGTACCCCACAAGGACCAAAAGGCTTGGATAGATCGAAGAACTTCTCAACGACGCAGCTGGACAGCAGGGACACCCCTAAGGGCCTAGGTCGATACTAAACTTTATCATGGCCAAAAGGCCGAGAAGCAATAATTCAGAAAGGAAAGAGAGCAGTAGGATAGATCGCAGTCTCGTTCTTTGTGGGGACTAAGCCTCTAACCCAATAGCAGCAAGTAGGTGAAGCCAAATTTAATTGACGATCCTACCAGGCCGAGCAGAGGGTACCCCACAAGGACCAAAAGGCTTGGTTAGATCGAAGAACTTCTCAACGACGCAGCTGGACAGCAGGGCCACCCCTAAGGGCCAAGGTCGATACTAAACTTGATCATGGCCAAAAGGCCGAGAAGCAATAATGCAGAAAGAAAAGAGAGCAGTAGGATAGATCGCAGTCTCGTTCCTTGTGGGGACTAAGCCTCTAACCCAATAGCAGCAAGTAGGTGAAGCCAAATTTAAATGACGATCCTACCAGGCCGAGCAGAGGGTACCCCACAAGGACCAAAAGGCTTAGATAGATCGAAGAACTTCTCAACGACGCAGCTGGACAGCAGGGACACCCCTAAGGGCCTAGGTCGATACTAAACTTGATCATGGCCAAAAGGCCGAGAAGCAATAATGCAGAAAGGAAAGAGAGCAGTAGGATAGATCGCAGTCTCGTTCCTTGTGGGGACTAAGCCTCTAACCCAATAGCAGCAAGTAGGTGAAGCCAAATTTAATTGACGATCCTACCAGGCCGAGCAGAGGGTACCCCACAAGGACCAAAAGGCTTGGATAGATCGAAGAACTTCTCAACGACGCAGCTGACCAGCAGGGCCACCCCTAAGGGCCTAGGTCGATTCTAAACTTGATCATGGCCAAAAGGCCAAGAAGCAATAATGCAGAAAGGAAAAAGGGCAGTGGGGAAGATCGCAGTCTCGTTCTTTGTGGGAACTAAGCCTCTAACCCAATAGCAGCAAGTAGGTGAAGCCAAATTTAATTGACGATCCTACCAGGCCGAGCAGAGGGTACCCCACAAGGACCAAAAGGCTTGGATAGATCGAAGAACTTCTCAACGACGCAGCTGGACAGCAGGGACACCCCTAAGGGCCAAGGTCGATACTAAACTTGATCATGGCCAAAAGTCCGAGAAGCAATAATGCAGAAAGGAAAGAGAGCAGTAGGATAGATCACAGTCTCGTTCCTTGTGGGGACTAAGCCTCTAACCCAATAGCAGCAAGTAGGTGAAGCCAAATTTAATTAACAATCCTACAAGGCCGAGCAGAGGGTACCCCACAAGGACCAAAAGGCTTGGTTAGATCGAAGAACTTCTCAACGACGCAGCTGGACAGCAGGGCCACCCCTAAGGGCCAAGGTCGATACTAAACTTGATCATGGCCAAAAGGCCGAGAAGCAATAATGCAGAAAGGAAAAAGGGCAGTGGGGTAGATCGCAGTCTCGTTCTTTGTGGGAACTAAGCCTCTAACCCAATAGCAGCAAGTAGGTGAAGCCAAATTTAATTGACGATCCTACCAGGCCGAGCAGAGGGTACCCCACAAGGACCAAAAGGCATGGATAGATCGAAGAACTTCTCAACGACGCAGCTGACCAGCAGGGCCACCCCTAAGGGCCTAGGTCGATACTAAACTTTATCATGGCCAAAAGGCCGAGAAGCAATAATGCAGAAAGGAAAAAGGGCAGTGGGGTAGATCGCAGTCTCGTTCCTTGTGGGGACTAAGCCTCTAACCCAATAGCAGCAAGTAGGTGAAGCCAAATTTAATTGACGATCCTACCAGGCCGAGCAGAGGGTACCCCACAAGGACCAAAAGGCTTGGTTAGATCGAAGAACTTCTCAATGACGCAGCTGGAAAGCAGGGCCACCCCTAAGGGCCAAGGTCGATACTAAACTTGATCATGGCCAAAAGGCCGAGAAGCAATAATGCAGAAAGGAAAGAGAGCAGTAGGATAGATCGCAGTCTCGTTCTTTGTGGGGACTAAGCCTCTAACCCAATAGCAGCAAGTAGGTGAAGCCAAATTTAATTGACGATCCTACCAGGCCGAGCAGAGGGTACCCCACAAGGACCAAAAGGCTTGGATAGATCGAAGAACTTCTCAACGACGCAGCTGGACAGCAGGGACACCCCTAAGGGCCTAGGTCGATTCTAAACTTGATCATGGCCAAAAGGCCAAGAAGCAATAATGCAGAAAGGAAAAAGGGCACTGGGGAAGATCGCAGTCTCGTTCTTTGTGGGAACTAAGCCTCTAACCCAATAGCAGCAAGTAGGTGAAGCCAAATTTAATTGACGATCCTACCAGGCCGAGCAGAGGGTACCCCACAAGGACCAAAAGGCATGGATAGATCGAAGAACTTCTCAACGACGCAGCTGACCAGCAGGGACACCCCTAAGGGCCTAGGTCGATACTAAACTTGATCATGGCCAAAAGGCCGAGAAGCAATAATGCAGAAAGGAAAAAGGGCAGTAGGATAGATCGCAGTCTCGTTCCTTGTGGGGACTAAGCCTCTAACCCAATAGCAGCAAGTAGGTGAAGCCAAACTTAATTGACGATCCTACCAGGCCGAGCAGAGGGTACCCCACAAGGACCAAAAGGCTTGGATAGATCGAAGAACTTCTCAACGATGCAGCTGGACAGCAGGGACACCCCTAAGGGCCTAGGTCGATACCAAACTTGATCATGGCCAAAAGGCCGAGAAGCAATAATGCAGAAAGGAAACAGGGCAGTAGGATAGATCGCAGTCTCGTTCCTTGTGGGGTCTAAGCCTCTAACCCAATAGCAGCAAGTAGGTGAAGCCAAATTTAATTGACGATCCTACAAGGCCGAGCAGAGGGTACCCCACAAGGACCAAGAGGCTTGGATAGATCAAAGAAGTTTTCAATGACGCAGATGAACAGCAGGGATACCCCTAAGGGCCTAGGTCGATACTAGGCTTGATCATGGCCAAAAGGCCGAGAAGCAATAATGCAGAAAGAAAACAGGGCAGTAGGATAGATCGCAGTCTCGTTCCTTGTGGGGTCTAAGCCTCTAACCCAATAGCAGCAAGTAGGTGAAGCCAAATTTAATTGACGATCCTACAAGGCCGAGCAGAGGGTACCCCACAAGGACCAAGAGGCTTGGATAGATCAAAGAAGTTTTCAACGACGCAGATGAACAGCAGGGACACCCCTAAGGGCCTAGGTCGATACTAAACTTGATCATGGCCAAAAGGCCGAGAAGCAATAATGCAGAAAGGAAAAAGGACAGTAGGATAGATCGCAGTCTCGTTGCTTGTGGGGACTAAGCCTCTAACCCAATAGCAGCAAGTAGGTGAAGCCAAATTTAAATGACGATCCTACCAGGCCGAGCAGAGGGTACCCCACAAGGACCAAAAGGCTTGGATAGATCGAAGAACTTCTCAACGACGCAGCTGGACAGCAGGGACACCCCTAAGGGCCTAGGTCAATACTAAACTTGATCATGGCCAAAAGGCCGAGAAGCAATAATGCAGAAAGGAAACAGGGTAGTAGGATAGATCGCAGTCTCGTTGCTTGTGGGGACTAAGCCTCTAACCCAATAGCAGCAAGTAGGTGAAGCCAAATTTAAATGACGATCCTACCAGGCCGAGCAGAGGGTACCCCACAAGGACCAAAAGGCTTGGATAGATCCAAGAATTTCTCAACGACGCAGCTGGACAGCAGGGACACCCCTAAGGGCCTAGGTCGATACTAAACTTTATCATGGCCAAAAGGCCGAGAAGCAATAATGCAGAAAGGAAAAAGGGCAGTAGGATAGATCGCAGTCTCGTTCCTTGTGGGGACTAAGCCTCTAACCCAATAGCAGCAAGTAGGTGAAGCCAAATTTAATTGACGATCCTACCAGGCCGAGCAGAGGGTACCCCACAAGGACCAAAAGGCTTGGTTAGATCGAAGAACTTCTCAACGACGCAGCTGGACAGCAGGGACACCCCTAAGGGCCTAGGTCGATACTAAACTTTATCATGGCCAAAAGGCCGAGAAGCAATAATGCAGAAAGGAAAGAGAGCAGTAGGATAGATCGCAGTCTCGTTCCTTGTGGGGACTAAGCCTCTAACCCAATAGCAGCAAGTAGGTGAAGCCAAATTTAAATGACGATCCTACCAGGCCGAGCAGAGGGTACCCCACAAGGACCAAAAGGCTTGGATAGATCCAAGAATTTCTCAACGACGCAGCTGGACAGCAGGGACACCCCTAAGGGCCTAGGTCGATACTAAACTTGATCATGGCCAAAAGGCCGAGAAGCAATAATGCAGAAAGGAAAAAGGGCAGTGGGGTAGATCGCAGTCTCGTTCTTTGTGGGGACTAAGCCTCTAACCCAATAGCAGCAAGTAGGTGAAGCCAAATTTAATTGACGATCCTACCAGGCCGAGCAGAGGGTACCCCACAAGGACCAAAAGGCTTGGATAGATCAAATAACTTCTCAACGACGCAGCTGGACAGCAGGGACACCCCTAAGGGCCTAGGTCGATACCAAACTTGATCATGGCCAAAAGGCCGAGAAGCAATAATGCAGAAAGGAAAAAGGGCAGTAGGATAGATCGCAGTCTCGTTCCTTGTGGGGACTAAGCCTCTAACCCAATAGCAGCAAGTAGGTGAAGCCAAATTTAATTGACGATCCTACCAGGCTGAGCAGAGGGTACCCCACAAGGACCAAAAGGCTTGGTTAGATCGAAGAACTTCTCAACGACGCAGCTGGACAGCAGGGACACCCCTAAGGGCCTAGGTCGATACTAAACTTTATCATGGCCAAAAGGCCGAGAAGCAATAATGCAGAAAGGAAAGAGAGCAGTAGGATAGATCGCAGTCTCGTTCCTTGTGGGGACTAAGCCTCTAACCCAATAGCAGCAAGTAGGTGAAGCCAAATTTAAATGACGATCCTACCAGGCCGAGCAGAGGGTACCCCACAAGGACCAAAAGGCTTGGATAGATCCAAGAATTTCTCAACGACGCAGCTGGACAGCAGGGACACCCCTAAGGGCCTAGGTCGATACTAAACTTGATCATGGCCAAAAGGCCGAGAAGCAATAATGCAGAAAGGAAAAAGGGCAGTGGGGTAGATCGCAGTCTCGTTCTTTGTGGGGACTAAGCCTCTAACCCAATAGCAGCAAGTAGGTGAAGCCAAATTTAATTGACGATCCTACCAGGCCGAGCAGAGGGTACCCCACAAGGACCAAAAGGCTTGGATAGATCGAAGAACTTCTCAACGACGCAGCTGGACAGCAGGGACACCCCTAAGGGCCTAGGTCGATACCAAACTTGATCATGGCCAAAAGGCCGAGAAGCAATAATGCAGAAAGGAAACAGGGCAGTAGGATAGATCGCAGTCTCGTTCCTTGTGGGGTCTAAGCCTCTAACCCAATAGCAGCAAGTAGGTGAAGCCAAATTTAATTGACGATCCTACAAGGCCGAGCAGAGGGTACCCCACAAGGACCAAGAGGCTTGGATAGATCAAAGAAGTTTTCAACGACGCAGATGAACAGCAGGGATACCCCTAAGGGCCTAGGTCGATACTAGGCTTGATCATGGCCAAAAGGCCGAGAAGCAATATTGCAGAAAGAAAACAGGGCAGTAGGATAGATCGCAGTCTCGTTCCTTGTGGGGTCTAAGCCTCTAACCCAATAGCAGCAAGTAGGTGAAGCCAAATTTAATTGACGATCCTACCAGGCCGAGCAGAGGGTACCCCACAAGGACCAAGAGGCTTGGATAGATCAAAGAAGTTTTCAACGACGCAGATGAACAGCAGGGACACCCCTAAGGGCCTAGGTCGATACTAAACTTGATCATGGCCAAAAGGCCGAGAAGCAATAATGCAGAAAGGAAAAAGGACAGTAGGATAGATCGCAGTCTCGTTGCTTGTGGGGACTAAGCCTCTAACCCAATAGCAGCAAGTAGGTGAAGCCAAATTTAAATGACGATCCTACCAGGCCGAGCAGAGGGTACCCCACAAGGACCAAAAGGCTTGGATAGATCGAAGAACTTCTCAACGACGCAGCTGGACAGCAGGGACACCCCTAAGGGCCTAGGTCGATACTAGGCTTGATCATGGCCAAAAGGCCGAGAAGCAATAAGGCAGAAAGGAAACAGGGCAGTAGGATAGATCGCAGTCTCGTTCCTTGTGGGGACTAAGCCTCTAACCCAATAGCAGCAAGTAGGTGAAGCCAAATTTAATTGACGATCCTACAAGGCCGAGCAGAGGGTACCCCACAAGGACCAAAAGGCTTGGATAGATCCAAGAATTTCTCAACGACGC
Source organism: Staurois parvus (assembly GCF_062004578.1). Taxonomy (NCBI): domain Eukaryota; kingdom Metazoa; phylum Chordata; class Amphibia; order Anura; family Ranidae; genus Staurois; species Staurois parvus. The sequence continues at coordinate 474,490 of NW_028318343.1, read as the reverse complement.
AGCTGGACAGCAGGGACACCCCTAAGGGCCTTGGTCGATACTAAACTTTATCATGGCCAAAAGGCCGAGAAGCAATAAAGCAGAAAGGAAAAAGGGCAGTAGGATAGATCGCAGTCTCGTTCCTTGTGGGGACTAAGCCTCTAACCCAATAGCAGCAAGTAGGTGAAGCCAAATTTAATTGACGATCCTAGCAGGCCGAGCAGAGGGTACCCCACAAGGACCAAAAGGCTTGGTTAGATCGAAGAACTTCTCAACGACGCAGCTGGACAGCAGGGCCACCCCTAAGGGCCTAGGTCGATACTAAACTTTATCATTGCCAAAAGGCCGAGAAGCAATAATGCAGAAAGGAAAGAGAGCAGTAGGATAGATCGCAGTCTCGTTCCTTGTGGGGACTAAGCCTCTAACCCAATAGCAGCAAGTAGGTGAAGCCAAATTTAATTGACGATCCTACCAGGCCGAGCAGAGGGTACCCCACAAGGACCAAAAGGCTTGGATAGATCCAAGAACTTCTCAACGACGCAGCTGGACAGCAGGGACACCCCTAAGGGCCTAGGTCGATACTAAGCTTGATCATGGCCAAAAGGCCGAGAAGCAATAATGCAGAAAGGAAAAAGAGCAGTGGGGTAGATCGCAGTCTCGTTCTTTGTGGGGACTAAGCCTCTAACCCAATAGCAGCAAGTAGGTGAAGCCAAATTTAATTGACGATCCTACCAGGCCGAGCAGAGGGTACCCCACAAGGACCAAAAGGCTTGGATAGATCGAAGAACTTCTCAACGACGCAGCTGGACAGCAGGGACACCCCTAAGGGCCTTGGTCGATACTAAACTTTATCATGGCCAAAAGGCCGAGAAGCAATAATGCAGAAAGGAAAGAGAGCAGTAGGATAGATCGCAGTCTCGTTCCTTGTGGGGACTAAGCCTCTAACCCAATAGCAGCAAGTAGGTGAAGCCAAATTTAAATGACGATCCTACCAGGCCGAGCAGAGGGTACCCCACAAGGACCAAAAGGCTTGGATAGATTCAAGAATTTCTCAACGACGCAGCTGGACAGCAGGGACACCCCTAAGGGCCTAGGTCGATACTAAACTTGATCATGGCCAAAAGGCCGAGAAGCAATAATGCAGAAAGGAAAAAGGGCAGTGGGGTAGATCGCAGTCTCGTTCTTTGTGGGGACTAAGCCTCTAACCCAATAGCAGCAAGTAGGTGAAGCCAAATTTAATTGACGATCCTACCAGGCCGAGCAGAGGGTACCCCACAAGGACCAAAAGGCTTGGATAGATCGAAGAACTTCTCAACGACGCAGCTGGACAGCAGGGACACCCCTAAGGGCCTAGGTCGATACCAAACTTGATCATGGCCAAAAGGCCGAGAAGCAATAATGCAGAAAGGAAACAGGGCAGTAGGATAGATCGCAGTCTCGTTCCTTGTGGGGTCTAAGCCTCTAACCCAATAGCAGCAAGTAGGTGAAGCCAAATTTAATTGACGATCCTACAAGGCCGAGCAGAGGGTACCCCACAAGGACCAAGAGGCTTGGATAGATCAAAGAAGTTTTCAACGACGCAGATGAACAGCAGGGACACCCCTAAGGGCCTAGGTCGATACTAAACTTTATCATGGCCAAAAGGCCGAGAAGCAATAATGCAGAAAGGAAACAGGGTAGTAGGATAGATCGCAGTCTCGTTCCTTGTGGGGACTAAGCCTCTAACCCAATAGCAGCAAGTAGGTGAAGCCAAATTTAAATGACGATCCTACCAGGCCGAGCAGAGGGTACCCCACAAGGACCAAAAGGCTTGGATAGATCCAAGAAGTTCTCAACGACGCAGATGAACAGCAGGGACACCCCTAAGGGCCTAGGTCGATACTAGGATTGATCATGGCCAAAAGGCCGAGAAGCAATAATGCAGAAACGAAAGGATAGATAGCAGGGATACCCCTAAGGGCTACGGTCGCACCAAAATGTTATCAAAATACCAAGAAGTGATAATGCAGGAATGTAAAATCTGGGCACAAGAGCTGACAATCATTCAGAAATGATCTTCAGTCCTGTATTGCTTTAAAGAGTAACTCCACTTTTGTTGAGAGGACAACACTCCCCTCTGGGTGATTGATGTATATTGCTATGGTTGTAAAAGGTTCGGAGATTCTTACCATTTGGTATTGTGGAAATATAGCCGTCTGTGTTCTTGAGCGAAATCCACGGGAACGTCTTTTGCAATGATCGATTGCCAGCTGCTCCTGCGGGGTACCTGTGGAGAAAGTGGCAGGGTCTGCAACCCTGTAAAGGTTATGGTTGATTGAAGAGGACTCCCATCTTCTGACTGATGTCAGTGCAGACGTGGGAATATCGGTCTTCCAGTCACACAGCAGGAAATGACACTTTCTGGAGTGCCTCTGTAGATTAGGAAGGAAAGTTGTCGGTTAATAACAATGAAAAACAATGTGACTTGTGTAGGAATTGTAGATGTCAGGTGTCTTTCCTGGTAAAAGTGGAGTTACTCTTTAAATGAGGCGCTAGGATTTATTAACCCCTTCCCGTCCGGCCGTAGTATATAAACGGCCAGACGGTGGCAGTGCAGGGGCGGATAGTCATGGATGATCCTCCTGCACTTATATGGGTAATCCGTATCTCTAAGCTGCTGACACTGAAATACCTCAACGCCAAGGTATAGGATGATGAAAAGTAAATAGCAAAGTAGTGCAGCGCTATACATGCATACCCTCAAACAGTGAATAACAATATATAAACATGCTACAGGGATGAGCCCGTGTAAACAATTGCCCAAATATAAATGTCAAAAGATACATAAATATATATTAAGATCCCCCTCTAATCCTCATCTGAGGAATCATACAATAGTGCAAACAGGTGTGTGCATCCCTAACTAGGGATGAAATGACTATAAATGTGAACTGTCAACCACACTGAAAAAAATCCACAATAAAACCCAGATGCACATCAAAAACCCCCCACATATAAATACTCCAATGAATAAAGTCCACACACAAATCAAATTGTGCTCCAAATGGTCACCAAACACATGCAGGCGATACTCTTGTGATCGTGGTCATAGGTGCAAATCCTCAGATGGCCACAATGCCCCCTCACCTTCTTACAAAGACCCCACGGGGCCAGCACGCTTTAAGGATCACCCCACGATCCTCACAGGTAGTACTCTTTGTGGGTCAATACCCAACTTGGGGTCATCAATGGTGGCACTCTCTCCTCGCTTTATAACTCTCCTCCAGCCACTAACATCAGCAACACTTCATATCCTCCATGCAGGACCCCAGTGATGACACAAAGAACATCCTCCATGGTATAATACCGTTTATTTATGAAGCCAAACAAACAGTAGTAAAAATTGACCCACGAAGAGTACTACCTGTGAGGATCGTGGGGTGATCCAAAGAGCGTGCTGGCCCCGTGGGGTCTTTGTAAGAAGGTGAGGGGGCATTTTGGCCATCTGAGGATTTGCACCTATGACCACGATCACAAGAGTATCACCTGCATGTGTTTGTTGACCATTTGGAGCACGATTTGATTTTTGTGTGGACTTTGAGTATTTATATGTGGGGTTTTTTTTGATGCGCATCTGGGTATTATGGATTTTTTTCAGTGTGGTTGACAGTTCCCATTTATAGTCATTTCATCCCTGGTTAGGGACTCACACACCTATTTTATGATCCCTCAGATGAGGATTAGAGGGGGATCTTAATATATATTTATATATCTTTTGGCATTTATATTAGTGCAGGGGCGGGTGGCCGTTTATAAACGGCCTCCCCACTCCTTGGAAGCGCGCAGCACCGCGATTCGATGCCCGCTGTGTCCTCCAGACACAGTGCAACACCGATCGTCGGATGGGACCTCTGTGCGAGGTCCCGATCATGTGATCACTGATTGGCCAATCAATGATCACATGCAGAGTAGTAAGCAAGATGTTACTTCTGACATCATTGCTTACTACGTGTGAAATCTGTGAATGATCACAGAGATCATGTGGTACAGGGCTATTCACAACAGCCTTGTACCATGTGACAAGCTGTGACCAATCACAGCTCTCACAGTATTTCTCAATGACTGCAAGAATGCAGAGAGGAGAAAGGATTGCTTTTCCAGCCTTTATGGGTGTAAAAGCAATCATTGTATAAACAAAAAATTAAAAAAAAAAAAAAAAAAAAAATCACCCCCCAAGTAGTACAGTGTCACCATGGTTAAGACTGTACTGCGAGGGAGACAGAATGTAAAAAAAAATGTAAAAAAAAATTATAAAAATGTAAAAAAAAGGTAAAATGTCCTTCACAGGACAAGAAGCGAGTGAATCCTGGCGATAGGGCCAGTGTGAGGGAGCAAAGAGCAGACCGCAGGGGAGTATCGCCCGCAGTAAAGAAAAACGCGACCGTCCCGGAGCAGATCCGGCAACAGACTGAAGCCCCGCCTACTCGCACCTTCTTAGACCTCTCTGACTGCGCGTGACGTCATCACGCCTGACGCATGCGCAGAGAAGCAGGCACGCGTCATGAAACGTCACGTGACGCTCATAGCAATGTAGAGCTGGGAAGAGCTTAAGCAGGTCACATGAGTACTTTGATAGGAGGAGCCAACGCTTCACATGTGACTCCGGAGCCTAGAGACGCTTCTTTCGTGCAGATTGATCGCCAGTCTCCCATTTTTTTGTTCCGCATATAATTAATATAAATTCCATCCTCCTTAATCTATCACATGTTAGTTATTTTTCGTCATCCGGTATGAGCGGACTACGAAAAAATGGCGTCTTTGGTGCGGACAGGAAGTGATCTAGCCTCGTGTACCGTTATGCGATGGTGCCGCTGTGTCGTTCAGGAGTTACTATGGCGATGTTCGGTGTGATGGGCGGGGATTGTGCATACGGAGGATAGATGAGGGTGTGTGCTCCGGAAACAGAGGCGGCTTTTGTGTTCATCTGCACGCACTTAGAGCGGGAAAGAGGGGACGGCTGGCCGGGAGGAGTGTGTGTGGGATGAGGGGAGGATAACGTGGGCAGCCCTGTGTCTGGGGCCCCCCCTACTGGACGGTGACGTCGTTGCTGCTTCAGGTGGTGGAGGTCAGAGGTTGGGGAGCGGAGGTGTTCAGGATGAAGTGTTGGGGGATTCAGAGGTGAACTCTCTGCATAGCACTCTGCTGACCCCTGCGCCGTCCCTGTACACGGCACACGCCTGACCCCTGTACACGGCACACGCCTGACCCCTGTACACTCCTGACCCCTGCGCCGTCCCTGTACACGGCACACGCCTGACCCCTGTACACGGCACACTCCTGCCCCATGCGCCGTCTCTGTACACGGCACACGCCTGACCCCTGTACATGGCACACGCCTGACCCCTACACCGTCCCTGTACACGGCACACTCCAGACCCCTGCACCGTCCCTGTACACGGCCCTTTCCTGACCCCTACACCGTCCCTGTACACGGCACACGCCTGACCCCTACACCGTCCCTGTACACGGCACACGCCTGACCCCTGTACACGGCACACTCCTGACCCCTACGCCGTCCCTGTACACGGCACACGCCTGACCCCTGTACACGGCACACACCTGACCCCTACACCGTCCCTGTACACGGCACACTCCTGATCCCTGCACCACCCCTGTACACGGCACACGCCTGACCCCTGTACACGGCACACTCCTTACCCCTGCACTGTCTCAGTACTTAGCACACTCCTGACCCCTGCGCCGTCCCTGTACACGGCACACTCCTGACCCCTGCACCGTCCCTGTACACGGCACACGCCTGACCCCTGTACACGGCACACTCCTGACACTCCTGACCCCTACACCGTCCCTGTACACAGCACACGCCTGACCCCTGTACACGGCACACTCCTGACCCCTACGCCGTCCCTGTACACGGCACACGCCTGACCCCTGTACACGGCACACTCCTGCCCCATGCGCCGTCTCTGTACACGGCACACGCCTGACCCCTGTACACGGCACACGCCTGACCCCTACACCGTCCCTGTACACGGCACACTCCTGATCCCTGCACCATCCCTGTACACGGCACACGCCTGACCCCTGTACACGGCACACGCCTGACCCCTGTACACGGCACACTCCTGACCCCTGCACTGTCTCAGTACTTAGCACACTCCTGACCCCTGCGCCGTCCCTGTACACGGCACACTCCTGACCCCTGCACCGTCCCTGTACACGGCACACTCCTGACCCCTGCACCGTCCCTGTACACGGCCCTTTCCTGACCCCTACACCGTCCCTGTACACGGCACACGCCTGACCCCTACACCGTCCCTGTACACGGCACACGCCTGACCCCTGTACACGGCACACTCCTGACCCCTACGCCGTCCCTGTACACGGCACACGCCTGACCCCTGTACACGGCACACACCTGACCCCTACACCGTCCCTGTACACGGCACACTCCTGATCCCTGCACCACCCCTGTACACGGCACACGCCTGACCCCTGCACTGTCTCAGTACTTAGCACACTCCTGACCCCTGCGCCGTCCCTGTACACGGCACACTCCTGACCCCTGCACCGTCCCTGTACACGGCACACTCCTGACCCCTGCACCGTCCCTGTACACGGCCCTTTCCTGACCCCTACACCGTCCCTGTACACGGCACACGCCTGACCCCTGTACACGGCACACTCCTGACCCCTACACCGTCCCTGTACACGGCACACGCCTGACCCCTGTACACGGCACACTCCTGACCCCTACGCCGTCCCTGTACACGGCACACTCCTGACCCCTGTACATGGCACACTCCTGACCCCTGCGCCGTCCCTGTGCACGGCACACGCCTGACCCCTGTGCACGGCACACGCCTGACCCCTGTACACGGCACACTCCTGACCCCTGTACACGGCACACTCCTGACCCTGTACACGGCACACGCCTGACCCCTACACTGTCTCAGTACTTAGCACATTCCTGACCCCTGTGCTGTCCCTGTACACGGCACACTCCTGACCCGTGTCGTTCCTGTACACGGCCCTTTGCTGACCCCTGCACTGGCTCAGTACTTAGCACATTCCTGATCCCTGCACTATCTCTGTACACAGCACACTCCTGATCCCTGCACCATCCCTGTACACGGCACTCTTCTGACCCCTGTGCTCTCTATACACGGCTCACTCCTGACCCCTGCACTCTCTCTGTACACGGCGCACTCCTGACCCCTGTGTTCTCTCAGTACTTAGCACACTCCTGACCCCTGCGCTCTCTATACACGGCGCACTCCTGACCCCTGCGCTCTCTGTACACGGCCCACTCCTGACCCCTGCGCTCTCTGTACACGGCCCACTCCTGACCCCTGCGCACTCCCGAATGCCTTATTAACCCCTTCAATACCAGGCACTTTTACCCCCTTCCTGCCCAGGCCATTTTTCAGGTTTCAGCGCTCTCACACTTTGAATGACAATTGCGCGGTCATACAACATTGTATCCAAACTAAAATTTTATCATTTTCTTCACACAACTAGAGCTTTCTTTTGGTGGTATTTAGTCCACACCGGGGTTTTTATTTTTTGCCAAATTAACAAAAAAAGACTGAAAATGAAAAAAAAACAAGTTTTTCGTTGTTTCTGTTATAAAAGTTTGCAAATAAATAATTGTTCTTCATAAATGTAACCCCTCCCCCTCCAGAGGATTTACACCCCTCCCTTAATGACCACGCCTCTCTTTGCTACTCTGCACTGCACTAATTCAACTGATAATTGCGCGGTCATGCAATGCTGCACCCAAAATTTACGTCCTTTTTTTCACACAAATAGAGCTTTCTTTCGGTGGTATTTGATCACCCGTGCGCTTTTTATTTTTCGTGCTATAAACAAAAAAAGACCAAAAATTTTGAAGAAAAACGATATTTTTTACTTTCAGCTATACAAAATATATAGTAAACTCAAAGTTAGTTATAAATTTAAGCCAAAATGTATTCTGCTCCATGTTTTTGGTAAAAAAATCCCAATAAGTGTATATTGATTGCTTTGTGTGGAAGTTATAGCGTCTACAAACTATGGTATAGATACTGCAATTTACACCATTTTTTGCTATACAGCACTGCGCTAGTTTAACGTAAAATTGTGCGGTCATGCAACATGATACATAAATAAAACTTATGTCCTTTTTTTCACAGAAATAGAGCTTTCTTTTGGTGGTTTTTGATCACTTGTGCGCTTTATTTTTGGCGCTACAAACAAAAAAATTTGAGGAAAAATTAAATAAAAAACATTATCTCATTTCTGTCATAACAAATATCCAAACAAAACTAAAATTTTGTCCTAAATTTAGGCCAAAATGTATTTTGCTACGTTTTTGGTTAAAAAAAATCCGAATAAGTGTATATTGATTGCTTTGTGTGAAAGTTATAGCGTCTACAAACTATGGTATAGATACTGGGATTTACACAGCTTTTACTTTCTGACTGCTCATCACATTTCTTGAGGTGCTAAAATACCAGGATAGTACAAACACCCCCAAATTTCGGAACGTAGACACCCTAAGCTATCTGCTGAGAGGCATATTGAGTCCATGGAAGATTTATTTTTTTTCCACAAGTTTCTGGAAAATGACAACTTTTTTTTCACACAAAGTTGTCATTTAAATGATATATTTTGTCAATTTGGTAGCTGATAATGTGCTGAGGCAAAGGATTGTGGTCACTGGAAATAATATCACAGTGGATAAATGGTTAGCACTTCCACCTGGCAGTACTCGGGTCGGTTCAAATCCCAGCCGTGGCGTCACCTGCCTGGAGTTTGCATGTTCTCCCTGTGCGGGTTTCCTCCAGGTACTCCAGTTTCCTCTAACACTTCAAAGACATGCCGGGAGGTTAATTGGATCCTGTCTAAATTGGTTCTTGTATGTGTATGAATGTGAGTCAGGGACCTTAGATGGTACGCCTCTCGGGGGCGGGGACTGATTAGACTACAATATATATGTAAGTGCTGTGTAAATTGACAGCGCTATATAAGTACCCATAATAATACTATCAGTGCTATTGGTAATACCAACATGGGTACAGCTGAAGTGAATGACACTATATTCATTATAAGAGTCTAGTAGACCAGTGCAGATGGGAAAGATTTTTAAACATTTTTTATTATTATTATACAGTATTTACATAGCACTAAAAGGTTTGCTCAGCGCTGGGACGTCTGTGTGTCCCTATTTATTTTTACTTTTAGTATTAAAGATCTATAGATGAAAACAAAAAAGAGGGCCTTTAGGCCAAAAGAGTCACAAGCCTCTCTGCAGCTCAGCGAATACAGTATGTAGCCATCCCTTTTCCTGCAGCCTGCTGGCTGGTAGACTGAAGTCCAAAGACAGCTTCACACCCAAAGCATGCAGCACATAGTCATCAGAGTTTCATTTTGAGGGATTCTTTCAAGAAATTAAAGGGGAAAAAAATTCTCCCCCCCCACCCAAGTAATACCCTTGCCCATTGGTGACCAATCAGGTTTCAGCTTTACTTTTCTGGCATCATTCTTTGGAAAAGTAAAATTTCCAGTTTTGGTGATAATATATAATTATGATGCAATTAGGGTATGTATACTGTGGCTGAAAATCAAGATTCACAGGCATGATATAACAAGGAGAGCGGGTGTTACAATTTGGACCGAGAAAAAATGTATGTAATCAGCATTGACCCCCCCCCCCCCGGGGCTTCTGAATTCAGAATAGGCAAGCCATTGTTCATGTAATGTTTTTAGAAGAGATTTAGAAAGACACGTTTTATAATTGAGGAAATGGGGATTAGGAAATTTTATTCATGTCTTAATTAATGAAATAATATAAGGTTGTGATATCTTTAGTGACAAAAATTCACTCCAAAACTTGTTTGCTGAATCACCTGTGCACAAAGAATAGAACATAAAAAATGGTACATAAAACGTTATGGTCTGGATCACCGTATATTGGTCATGTGCCTCCATCCCTAAATCCATATCCATACAAAGTCCATAAATACTGAGACTTTAAATGAAGCACATGGCTTTAACCACTTGCCACCCAGCCACCGCATATAAACGGTGGCAGGGCGGCGCTCGTAGGCAAAAGCACGTTTTAAAACGGCTGCCTTCAAATCAGGTAGGGGGCCCGCACGCCCGCGCCCGCCCTACCTGTCCCGGGGTGTCAGCCAACGGGTCACGGCCGGTTTTTACCGGCCGTTTTCCCGCGATTGCCGGTGATCGCTAACAAAGAGCAGGGCTGCATTGTTTACACACAGCCCTGTTCTGTGTCAGTTCTCTGACAGCTTGTGAGAAGCTCCCTCGATCAGCTCCCCCCCCCCCCCGTCCAGTACACACCCCCGCCCCCTAGTAAAACACTCCCCTTACACAGCAAATTCTAAAAATGTTAACCCCTTCCTCCCCAGTGACATTAGTACAGTTTCAGTGTTTTTTCTTCACTGATCACTGTATTGGTGTCACTGGGGATGTCAGTGACCTCAAGTCAGTTCCCCCCCCCAGTGTCAAAATGTCCGCCGCTGTCCCGCAGTCCTGCCATAAGTCGCTGGTCGCCGCCATATGTAGCTGATTGCCGCCAAAAGTCGCTGATCGGCGCTATTATTAGTATAAATAAAAATTAAAAATCCCAGTATCTTTCCCGCCATTTGTAAACGCTATAACTTTCACGTAAACCAATTAATTTGCACGTATTGGGATTTTTTTTAGCAAAGAGATGTCGCAGAATACATTTTGGCAGAAATTTATGACTAAATTTGATTTTTGCATTTTTTTTTTACTGGACATGTTTTATAGCAAAAAGTCCAAAATATTGTTTTTTTTTCCTCAAAAGTGTCAGCAAAAAATAAAAACCGCACAGGCGATCAAATACCACCGAAAGAAAGCTCAATTTGTGGGGAAAAAAGGATGTAAATTTCATTTATTTACCGTATTGCATGACCGCGCAATTGTCCGTTAAACTAGCGCAGCGCTGTATAGCAGAAAAATGGCGTAAATTGCAGTATTTATACCATAGTTTGTAGACGCTATAACTTCACACAAAGCAATCAATATACACTTATTGGGATTTTTTTTACCAAAAACATGGAGCAGAATACATTTTGGCCTAAATTTATAACCAACTTTGAGTTTACTATATATTTTTTATAGTTGAAAGTAAAAAATATTGTTTTTCTTCAAAATTTTTGGCCTTTTTTTGTTTATAGCGTGAAAAATAAAAAGAGCACAGGTGATCAAATTACACCGAAAGAAAGCTCTATTTGTGTGAAAAAAAGGACGTAAATTTCGTTTGGGTGCAGCATTGCATGACCGCGCAATTATCAGTTGAATTAGTGCAGCGCCGAGTAGCAAAAAGAGGCCTGGTCATTAAGGGGGGTAAATCCTCAGGTGCTCAAGTGGTTAAATTAGTTGTATAATCAATACACATACTTGCAAATTCATTCATGTTACATTATAAAAAAATCCAATTAAAAAAAAAAAATTCTTGTTAACCTCCCTTGCGGTCTGATTATGTCAGTATTTCTGTGCTCAAAGCGGTACATTGTTTGTTTTCAATGGAAATATGTCGTTTTTGTTATTGTAGGCCTGTAATTCTTAGGAATAACTCACTGAAATCTGTCTGAACAAGAGTCTGCTAAACATCCCGGGGATGATAAAATTTGAAACACGAATCATAAATTATAATATAATAATCATAAAAAATAATATAAAAATAAATGTAATTCAATAATATAATCAAACCAAAAACACATCATTTTCAGTGTCTGATGAGGAATTTCCCCCACGAATCATTATCACTCAATTGTGCAAGTGGTTCTGATTTACTATCGCTGTTCTCTAGCCGGTCTAAACCCACTTTTGACCTAAAGGGACGCTTTTTGGACGCCATGGACGTTTCTCAGTTTCCAGGCAGAAAGAACAGTAAAAATGCAGGCAGGGCGCCGGACAAAGCACTCGGGACAAAATGTATGTGAAATGGTTTGATACAGGAATGTTATACTATGTGATTTTAGTGTATTGAGTGTCATATTTTTACATTTTTGAATTTCCCGCCAGTTCCCTCCCCCGTACGTCCTGACGCTCACAGGGAACGAAACCCGGAAGATGGATGCTGGCATCGGCTAGAGGACCTGGTCAGGACGCTGCAGGGGGGACATCGCAGGAGCGCAAGACAAGGTAAGTGCTGGAGGGATCCCAGAGCAACGCTGCAGTGTATTCCCGAGTGTAGTTCGGGGTTATCGCTGGTGGTACTGAAAGTTAACCCCGAGCTACACTCGGGAATACCGCCAGGGGGGTTAAATAGATATGTCTCTATGTAACCTGTGACTTCTATAAATCAGAGGTGTAAATAGTATATTGCTGGGAACTAACACCTGAGAGGTGGTAAAAGATAGAAAAGGAAAGGAAATGGGGGCCATGTGACATTAGACCAAAGGGCTCATCTAGTATTGGAACTCAAAAGGCCAAGGGGTGTAAAAAGAGAACATGCCTAATAAATGACCATGTTGGACATGTAAGCTCACACTACAGGCCACACTCCTTAGTAGCTAAGAAAGACAAGAAAGCACAGTTTGTGTTCCACTGCCAACCCAGTGATTGGACTACAGGTCCATCCCAGCGCCATGCCCATTTTTATGTACAATTGGTTATTTAGGTAGAAGACACCATTTTTCTGTGGTCTGCTGTACCATGCAGGTTTGTCTATATGAAGTTGCAGTTTATTGTTGGGGAGTATATATTATTAAATAGGTATACTTTTGTCAATCTTGTATTGTTTGCCTTTCCATGGCTTTTAGTTTTAGAGGATTGGTTGGGGTTCCTCTTTGCTCGGGAGCTGTGATGTGCAACGGGAGCGATGTCCCCCGTCTTTTCCCCCTTCGCCTGTTTGGGGCTGGGTGGGCTGTTTCCTTCCGAATGTGTATCGGAGCCATGTTTTGTGCCCGGAGTGTGACCTCATTGGTTGTGATGTCATGATGCCGGTGCATCTGACTTTCTTCCGCTGCTGCCACATGAAGTTGTACTTGGAACAGCTGCTTTGGTGGCATACACCGGCAAGGTAGGGGCACCTCCTTCTTTATGGGCAGCGTTTGCATGGTGCTGGGAGGGACCCGTGGTCCAACCACTGGGTTAAATGGCATTGGCAGATGAATTGTGCTTTCTTTCATGCACCGATATGCAAGCTGAGATCTCCTGCCAGTAACCTACCTGGACACGCTCGTTTTAACCTGCCCGTGGTTTAGCACATTGAGCGAACATCTGGGCACACATCCAGTCCCAGAACTGGTGGCAGATTAAGAAAGGGGTTGAGTGGCAATTTCTGGACGATCTTCAACTGTCTGTGGTACATGTTCCTGAGTATCCTGATTCCGTTCTACTTGATTACCCATTGCTGACTTCTCCCTGCATGACTCCTGATCATGATCTTGGCTTGTTGATAAACTTCACTTCCATCTGAGCTCCCATTTATGACCCTGACTTGGCTTCAGACCGGCATGTTTCCAGAGCACAACTCTCTTCCCTACTAATTACAGTGATACCTCGGTTCGCAAACGCTTCTGTTCATGAACAACTCAGTTCGCAAGCAGAAAAGTGTGCAAAAATTTGCTTCGGCTCGCGAATTCCGCTTCAGTTGACAAACCCGAGCAGCGGCCTTCTTCCCTGCTCTGACACGTGGTCCTGACTTCCTGTAGGCGAGATGGCGGTCACAAACAGACACTAAAAGTGTATTGTGAAGACACTTACAGAACTGAGAAGCTTTTTGGTGTGCTTTTTAGCACATACTGTACTGTACTGTACATCCCTTTGCACACTTGCTGTAAAGCTTTTTGTGTGCTTTTTAGCACATACTGTACTGGACATCCAGTATGGCTCCAGAGAAAAGTCAGAGCAAGCATGGTGGTAAGAAGAAAGTGTGGAGCGGTAATGAAGGTGACCAGAATGTGCAGAGCAAGCATGTTGTTAAAAAGAAAGTACAGAGTGGTAAAGAAGGTGACCAGAAGCACCACCCCAACATAACTGAAATGAACAGAGTGTTGAATCTGATGAACGATAACGTGGTCTCGTCATATGACATCCTCCCAGGATTGCGCCTCTTGCGCTCCCCATGGACGCACTCCAGTACGATTTGCCATTGCACAGAGCAGGTAAGTATGATGCATTTGTTTTGTTTTTTTTACAAACGTTTAGAAATCACATTAATAAAAAAGAAATTTTAAATTATTATTAATAATAATAATAATAATAATAATAATAACAATCACAACAAATAATAATATCAATGAAAAAACATTTTAAGAATTACATGATAAACTACGTTCATGACATAAACTCAAACCATATGAATATCTATTTCAATATTTTTATTAAAGAAGTTTTTGTTTTTATAATACAACAAGCTCATGATAGGCCCACGCAGGGGCAGAGCGGAACAATAGCACGCATAAGCAGATACAAATCAGCAGGGTGTATTAGCCAAATAACAGAACGTCCAATGACACCAAGGAGGGACGGCAAAAAACTGAACCCAATAGTAACAACAGCAATCCATTATATTACTGGAAAAAAAAAAAACCAAAGAGGAAAAACCCCTACAGAGAAGTATCAACTCAGAACATATGGGGAAAAAAACCCCAAACTGATAAGAAAAAAGAAAAAGAAAATATAAGAACATGGAAAGAAATAAGGAAGAAAGAAAGATTCAGGGAGAAAACATGGAAGAAAGGAAGACTAGAAGAGTCATAGATCCAGGGCTAGCACAGGCAACGACTATAAGAGGCCATAGCTAGTAGGAGGCAGGGATGGCAGGGAATAACGTATCCAAGGTTCCCAAACCTTAAGGAATCTCGGATGAGAATCATGAAGAATGCTAGACATCTTTCATTGATCAGTATAGCATTCATCCGGGTCTTCACACCCTGGAAGACAAAAAACCACACACACACACAAAAACAAAAAAACACACACAAAAAAAAAAACAACCCCCCCAAAAAAAAAACACACACAAAAGTACAACACTGCATGAAGAGGAGCCATTCCAGCTGCAGATTGGAAGAGGAATCCTTTGAAGGCCTGACTCTGGTCATCAAGAATCCTATACAATGTATCATATCATGTATACAATGTATCTTCAGGTGCATTTCTTCTCCTTACCTGGTGTGCCAAGTCTAATATTTCCTCGTTTTACTCGGAGCCACATACACTCTGCATACATGTGGGCCTGGTACAGTCTACTCTGTAGTTCTCCAACACGGGACAGAAGTACGAGGAGCCCCAGGTCTGCTGTTATGCAGGCCATACATGGGTCAAATTCCGAACGATTTTTCGTCGGAAAATCAAAACCGCTGTTGGCTCAGTAATCTGATGGTGCCATCGATTATTTTGAAAATCGCCCAACCAAGTCATAAAGTTCACCCCATATAACAGGAAATGTCATTTTTGACCTCATGCGCATATTCTTTTCGGAATAATGATTTGACCATCATTTAGTTGAAAAGTGTCGTTTACAAATTTTCCAACATACCTGATCACCGAAAAGGGGAGGAACCACAAAAAAAAAGAAAAAAAAAAAATACGGCTGGTGCCATTGACTCACTAACAGAGCAATAATTTGCAGATTATTCTTAGGTCTGATTTCAGACGAAAAATCGGTCGAATTTTGGCTCATGTATGGCCGGCATTAGGGCCCCATTCACATGCGGCAGGATCCGGTTTTGCTCAGCAGGGGATCCGTCTGCTGAGCTGAGTAGAGCGGACAGATGGAGATTCTCCATAGAAGAGACTGGAGGACCTGATTGGGTTCAGCGGCTCTGACTTGGTCGATTGTGTGAAAGGGACCTTAGAAATCACAGGGCCCCGTATAGCCTACCTGACATATTTCCCAGCCCCTCCCCCCTGCTCTCCATCCTGATAAGATCCCCTGCCCCGTGGCCTGCAGTAGCTGGTGGGAGGGGGGGGGGGGCGCTGGATTTGCTGCGTGGAGAGGGAGGGGTGGGTGGGGTGCGAAGGCACCAGGGGAAATTAAATCCTTCACAGGGAGTGTGAGCACTTAGAGGGGGCGGGGATTGGAACCGATCCCCCATGTGTCTCACCAGCCAGCAGGGAGAGGAGGAGAAGCCGGCTTTGTGCTGCTGCAGGGAAGACACACACGGGATAGGTTCAGTGGCTGTTTGGAGATTCACCTTCACTTCCTGTCTGGTGAAACCGCAGTCACCTGGAAAGAAAGCAAGAGGAAATCTCTAACAGAGCCCCTTCCCTCCCCCCGGGTTGCAGTGCCTGGCCCTGAACAGCCAATCATTAGGGTTGGACATGAGAGGGAAGGTCATTAAGCCTGTAGATGCCAACATGGAGCCATTATGGGGACAAGACTCAGGACTATGACACACCCAATGAAATGGCAGGAGAATGGAACAAAGGTGAGTACCGGGGGGGGGTTGTTACCTCAATTGGAGTTCTCATGATCCCAGCAGTAGGTGAGCGGGGATCAGTCACGCGGGAGAGATGACGGTTCTGTATTGGCCGACAAGGGGTCACCTGATCTCTGGACTCTGCTGCTCCCATCTTTGTGAATACCAATCACCAGAATTGCAAGGAGTCATGTTAGAGAAGTCAGGAGACCAAATATTCCATCTTCATCACCATTCCATGGACAGGACCGGGCCAAGTATGGAGAACGGGGGTGGGGGGGGGTAGGACTACAAGAAGATGGCGCTGTACTAGACCATTATTAGATCAGCCATTCCATACCACCCTGATCCAGTGTGACCCCGCCCCCAACCATGTCATCAAAGCCAGTCCACCATCTCCTCCTCCGGTCCCATCTGATCCCTACCATGTCCTCCTCCCTACCGTGTCCTCCTCCTCCTCCCTACCGTGTCCTCCACCACCTCCGGTCCCTCCTCCATCATCCCCATCCCTCGTCCTCTATCATCCCCATCCCACGTCCTCCTCCATCTCCCCCCATCCCACGTCCTCCTCCATCTCCCCCCATCCCACGTCCTCCTCCATCATCCCCCATCCTCCTCCATCATCCCCCATCTCCCCCCATCCTCCTCCATCATCCCCCATCCCACTCCATCATCTCCCATCTCCCCCCATCCCACGTCCTCCTCCATCATCCCCCATCCCACATCCTCCTCCATCATCCCCATCCTCCTCCATCATCCCCATCCCACGTCCTCCTCCATCATCCCCATCTCCCCCAATCCTCCTCCATCCCACGTCCTCCTCCATCATCCCCCATCCTCCTCCATCATCTCCCATCTCCCCCCATCCCACGTCCTCCTCCATCATCCCCCATCTCCCCCCATCCCACGTCCTCCTCCATCATCCCCCATCTCCCCCCATCCCACGTCCTCCTCCATCTCCCCCCATCCCACGTCCTCCTCCATCTCCCCCCATCCCACGTCCTCCTCCTGTTGGTTATGTGTTATAGAAGACACTGGTAGTGATGAGGCAGAACTATGACTTTACTTGTGTGGCTTAAGTTACAAACATACAGAGCACATTGCAGCAGACTGTATAACAGCAGACATGTTACAGACTCATTACTTCCTGAAGAGATGATAGAGAAGAAGAAAGAAGCAGCAAGTTTTACACATACACAACTAGTAACCTTTAGCGTACAGTGCCATCTACTGGTCAAGTGATATTACCACAGAATACTGTATATAGTACATTATAGTACATGCTGTTGTATTCCCAACACCCCTTCTGAACGGCATGTGCATAATTATATGACATTTAGTCTCTTTTGTAGAAACCAATAACGTTCCCTTGGCAAAGCTTTGGTGAGTGCGTCTGCAGTCATCTCCTCTGATGGGCGGTACTGGATGTCGATAACCCCTTGTTCTTGCATGTCTCTGAGCAGATGATATCTTACATCAATGTGCTTGGTTCTTGGGTTAATCTTCTCAGAGTGTGTAAGCTTTATGCATCCCTGATTGTCTTCAAAGATGGGTGTGGGTTGTGACATATTCAGTCCCATGTCTAGTAGAAGTTGACGAATCCAAATGGATTCTTGACATGCATGTGCTGCTGCTATGTATTCCGCTTCAGTTGAAGAGAGTGCAACAGTCACTTGTTTCCTTCTGCATCATATTTTACTTTAAAAGTCCATTTGCTTCCGATGGTTTTGCGACCAGAAGGGAGTTCTGTTAGTGACCAAGTTTTATTTTCTTGAAGTGATTTTATTTCTTCTTCAGCTGCTTTTCTCCACTGATCGGCTTCCCTTCTCGGCAAAGTTTCTATGTCTTCCCAGGATGTTACCTCCTGTGTTTGATGTGTTTTAGCAGCGTATGATAACCTGCGGGGTGGTATCCCTTTTGTCATTCGAGAGGATCTTCTGATTTCTTGTTGTTCAGTGGGTTCTATTGGATCGTTGATTGTAAGTTCCACTTCTTGTTCTGGCTCTTGTCCTGCTTCGCATAAATCAGTGTCTCTTGCCGATTCAGTGTGTAAATCCTCTCCACATTTTTCAAAAATTGTATTATCTGGTGCTTCACTTTCATTAAAATAAACACTGCGGCTTACTGTGACCTTGTTGGTCTTTGGACAAAGGATTCTATATCCCTTACTCTGCTCACTGTAGCCGACCAGAATGCCTTCTATGGCTTTGTTCTCCAACTTGGAGCGTTTCTGACTTGGAATGTGGGCATATGCTTTACAGCCAAATACTCTGATGTGTCCTATGTTGGGTTTTGATCCATTCCACATTTCATATGGTGTACTCTCAATAGCTTTTGATGGGAGCCTGTTTTGTAGGTATGTTGCAGTCATTATTGCTTCTCCCCAGTATTTGTTAGGTAAGCCAGCGTCCGTAATCATACATCTGGTCATTTCTACAAGAGTGCGATTCTTTCTTTCCGCTACACCGTTTTGCTCAGGAGTGTATGGTACGGTTGTTTGGTGTATAATACCTTGTTTCTTTAGGTATGATTCCATCTCTTTATTCATATATTCCCCTCCATTGTCAGTGCGTATTATTCCAGGTTTCCTTTGAAACTTGTTGCTTGTCATAGCTACAAACTCTTGAAGTTTTTCTAATGTCTCACTTTTGTGCTTCATTAGATACGTTATTGTGTACCGGGAATAATCATCGATGAAAGTCAGTAAATACCTGTTCCCACCAGGTGTGATGGTTTTCCTTGTTCAAACAATTTTATTAACAATAAACGGGGATGACACAAACAAGGAGACATTGTTAATACATATTAGGCATTGATGTGACAGTAGGATATAATAAAATGAATGAGGGCCAAGGCATTAACGCCTATACATTTCTAACGGAAACAGGTAAATAGAAATCAATGGCAGAATACAAGATGTTATCAGTCAATCATGGTAATGTCTCCCAAGTGCATTAAAGAAATAGGGGGAATTCTGGAGGGGGTCAGACAGGGGCGGAAGGGGGGGGGAAGGGGAAGAAGAACAACAACCATGACTCCATGAACATTCATCAAGTTCACAACAGCCTCTACGCGCTACGCACGAGGGGTTATGGACCATATCCTTGTCGTACAGTACTGAACTCAAGGGAGAAGCAGTGACTCGTCGAAGTTAGACGGAAGGAAATGCTCTACCCAAGGGCTCCATATGCGCAGGAATTTAGGGATCGTGTCAAGAACTGTGGCTTCCACCTTTGCGTGTATCATGGCTTGAGTTATTCTGGTTTTGACAGCCGCGACACTAAGAGTAGGGGATTTCCAAGACTTTGCTATAACCTGTTTAGCCGCTGTCGTGACTTCCATAAGGAGCTTAAATTGCGAGTTGGAGATGCCAGAAGGGCATTGGTTGAGTAGGGCTGTCGTTGGGTCTGGCTGTATAGTGATAGTGCTAAATGTAGATATCATGGTAAAAATTTCATCCCAAAAGGTTCGGGCTACAGGACAGTCCCACCAGATATGGTAATGTGTTCCCAGATCCGCACAGCCTCTGAAACAGTTGGGCGAGTAATTAGGGGTAAATTTTGCGATTCTTGCTGGGACCAAGTACCAGCGGGTTAAAACGTTATAATTCGTTTCCAATGCTACAACGTTCTGCGAAGACGATTTTGTGTTGGCCCAAATGTGGTCCCAATCAGACGGGTCGAACATCTTACCTAGATCCACTTCCCATTTATGGGTATATAGAGGGGGGGACGTGGTGGTCGAAGCGGCGAAGAGTGAGTATAAGCAGGAGATAAGCCCACGTCTATGAGGGTCTTTGCAACACGCTCGTTCAAAGAGAGACATGGTGTCTGGCCGATTGGTTATTGTAGCGTATGGGGCGTAAAAGTGTTGTAGCTGCAAGTATCTAAATATCTCAGAGGCCGGGAGGCTATGCGTTTCCCGCAGCGAGGAAAAGGATTTAAACTTATTCCTCTGTAGGAAGTGATGCGTACGGAGCAAATTAGCGGATGACCAGGCTTTGAATAAACGGGGTGTCTGCCACGCCGGGGGAAAAGCTGGGTTTCGTAGAAACGAGAGCATAGGATTATGTAGTGATTGGAGGAGGTAACGGGTTTTCAATTTATCCCATAAGGATAAAAAATGAGAAGTGATGGGGTTGGTTATAGAGCGGCGGTCTATCGGCCTCAACCAGAGTAGGTTAGCGGTGGATAGGGGATCGCATTCTATTGATTCAAGCGCAACCCATTGAGGGATTTCAAAGGTTGCATGATACTTAGGTAATTGGGCTAAATGTGCTGCTTGATAATATTTGCTGATGTCGGGTAGGCCTAGACCTCCAGCAAGCTTAGGGCGGTATAGGGTGGAGCGGGGTATACAAGGGCGAGTATTGCCCCATACATAGGAAAAGATGCGACGCTGCAGTGTGCGGAGGTAATGAGGGGGGACTGGGACTGGAAGGACTCTAAACAGATATAAAATTTTTGGGAGGATTGACATCTTGATAACTGCTATTCTGCCTAGCCATGCGAGGGGGAGGGAAGACCATTTGGACATAAGGGCAGAGAGATGGTTTAGCATCGGAAGATAGTTAGCTGCGTAAAGGTCTGATAATCCAGGAGTCAGTTTGATTCCCAAGAAAGGGATATGACACTGTGACCAAGGGAATGGTAAAATCTGTTTCAGATGCGTCAACTCTTTAGGGGGGAGAGAGATGTTGAGTGCTGTAGATTTATTCGGGTTTATTATTAGACCAGGAAGCGCTCCAAACGCCTCGAGAAGCCGAAGTAGGGAGGGTGAAAAGTCAACGGTGACGTGAGGAAGAGCAAGACGTCATCCGCAAAGAGACATAGCTTATGGTGTGTGCCCCCAATTTCGAGTCCCCTGACATCCGGATTAGCTCTAATTAAGAGGGCTAGGGGCTCTATAGCCAGAGCAAAGAGCAAGGGGACATAGGGCAGCCCTGTCTCATGCCTCTGGAGATCGGGAACTGAGCTGACCTGTGCCCCAGATACCTAATTCTGGCTGAAGGTTCTCGATACAGCGAGAAGATCCAGGTTAAGAAATGTGGGCCAAAACCCCACCGATGCAAAATATAATCGAGGTATGGCCATGAGACTGTATCAAATGCTTTCCGGATATCTAGGGACAGGAAATATGCGGGAATATTACGGGATCTTGCTAAGTTTGCCAAAAGGGATGCACGTCTGATGTTATCTCCCGCTTGTCTAGTCGGGATAAAGCCCACTTGGTCATTATGAATTAAAGAGCCAATATACAGGTTAAGACGTGAAGAAAGGACTTTTGCTAGCAGTTTGATGTCAATGTTGAGGAGAGAGATTGGCCTATAGTTGGACCACTGCATGTCATCAGAATTCGGCTTTGGGATCATTGAAATGTTCGCTTGCACTGTTTCATGGTTGAAGGTTTGGCCAGATAGTAAAGCGTTAAAAGCATTAGTGAGGATAGGTGTAAGGAGATGAGCAAATTTTTTATAGTAAGTGGCTGAGAAGCCATCTGGCCCTGGGCGTTTACGTAGCTTTAGACTTTTAATAGCGTCTAAGGTTTCGGCTTGGGAGATGGGTCGTTCAAGTGCCGCTAACTGGCACTCTGAGAGTTTCGGGAAAGAAATGGAAGTTAAAAGGGTATCAGCCTGTGTGGGGTCGAAAGGTGTGGAAGAGGAGTAAAGTTGTGACAAGTGTTTATGGAACGTCCGTAGGATGTGTTCCGGGTTACTAGTGAGGTTGCCAGAGGAGGTGCGTATCCTGATAGGTTTAGTGAGCTGGTCGAGCCTGCGAAGTGAAAGAGCCAGGAATGTGTTGGGTTTATTTGCCCTAGTATAGTATTTGTGCCTAGATCTACGGAGTGAGAGTTCCCCTTGGTCTGTGAAAAAGAGATCTAGGGCTAATCTAGATCGCTCCAGGGTTTCACGATTGGCAGGCGTAGGAGCCGTCTGGAAGGCTTGATGAGAACGATCATAAGTTTGCTCCAGTAGAAGACGTTGCTGCCTTTTGGTTTTATTTAAGAAGGATGCTTTGCTAATGCAAAACCCTCGCAATACCGGTTTGTGTGCTTCCCATAACAAGAGAGGGGAAATATCAGGTGATTGATTGAGAGAGAAGTAGTCTTTAAGGGCTGCTTCTATTTCTAGACAGTGAGCTGGGTTTACAAGCAGGTTATCATTAATGATCCAAGAGGATTCAGCGGGGGATGGGGCCAACGAGGCCATAGATGTGAACACGGCGCAATGGTCAGACCAGGGAATGGGAATTATTTCAGAGGTCAAAAGCCGAGGGGAAGAGGCAGTGGTGACAAAAATATGATCTATCCTAGAGAATGACCGGTGGGGGTGAGAATAGAAGGTGTATTGGCGTTTGGTCGGGTTAAGTTCTCGCCATGAGTCTATCAAAGAATAACGTTGTAGTATGGATTGGAAGGTTTGTTTAGAAGCAGGGATAGGAGATAGTTGAGGAGATTTGTCGAGAAAGGGATATATTACATTGTTAGAGTCTCCGCTAACAATTAAAGTTCCGCGTTTATGATGGTCTATAACCGAGAGTATGTGTGAAAGGAATGGTAAAGGGTCTTGGTTTGGGGCGTAGTATGCAACAATGGTGACATCTACATCAAGGAGTTGCCCTACTAACAGGAGGTAACGACCTTCTGGGTCTTTGATTTCGGTTCATGGCACGAAAGGTGTTGTTCGATGGAAGGCAATCAGTACCCCCCTTCGTTTGGCAGTGGCAGAGGCTGTGTAGACCTGAGGATATCGAGGACCAAAAAACTTAGGAGTGGAGTTGGAAGTGAAGTGTGTTTCCTGAAGACAGACCACGTGGGCTTTAAGTGTAGCAAAGGTTCGGAAAGCCTTATTACGTTTCTGCGGGATATTGAGGCCCTGAACATTCAGGGTAAGGACATTTAACGAGCCCATGGGGACAGCGCATAGTGCAGTGGTTCTCAACCTTCCTAACGCCGTGACCCTTTAATACAGTTCCTCATGTTGTGGTGACCCCCAACCATAAAATTATTTACCCAGTAATTATAATTCATGAAGTGTCGTTTTACCTCCAATACTGCTTTCAACACAGTAGCTGCTTTCTACACAGTAGCTGCTTTCTACACAGTAGCTGCTCTTTACACATCGGAAATATGTGTTTTCTGATGGTCTTAGGAGACCCCTGTGAAAGGGTCGTTTGACCCCCAAAGGGGTCGCGACCCACAGGTTGAGAACCACTGGCATAGTGGATTGGATAGCATGGCACCACCGCCCAGGGTGGAGCCTGACGATTACTGCGGAGGATAAGATTGTTGCGGAGTATGTTAAGCAAAGTCATGGAGTCATGTTGGAGGGAGGGAAGAGGGGTACGGTAGGAGAGAGGTAACAGGAAAGAAAGGGTGTAAGAGGCCATTTAAGGCCTAAAAGGTGGGCTCCCAAGGACACCCTGAGTCAGGGTGGGCTAGGGAGCAATAGTAGCCCAAGTGTTATTAAATAACCAATAACACAGGGGCTAAGGTGGAGTGTGCAGGTACGCAGACCGTAAGGATGACAGCAATGTGATTACCAAATGGTGGCAAGGTCCCGGCAGAAAAAACAGGTATATTAAAAAGAGAAAAACATCCGATAAAATCAGGGAATCCCAGACTCAGACGGCACTAGTGGTGCTAGTGAAACCTCATGGGTGTAGGGGTATGGCATCGCATGCCGTCAAAGCCTAGGCTCCCAGATGTAAACTATTATAAAACCCAGGAGGGGGGGTTGCAGAACAGACCTCATGTTGTGGGGCAACCAAGATTTAACATGTAGAGGGAGAGAGAATACTAACGGTGCTAACCGTAGTGACAATCAAAAGAGTATATCGCATGGTGTGTGCGATAAAAAATAAGGGGGGGGGGAAAAAGGGATAAACATGGGACAGAGTTCAGTCCATGGTGTATTGTGAGGGTAGGCCCGGAGACGAAAAACGCCCTCTCTTGTGGAAGTTGGATTGACATTTAGTTGCACGTCTGGGGAAGGACTTCCGTGGCGAGCTGGATGTGGACCTCCGCTTGGCGCTCTCTGAAGGCGTCGCTGGGGGATGTAGTTGCAGGGTCCGCAGGGTGTCTATAAGGTCCTTTAGACAATAAATGGTGACTGAAAAACGTGCGTCTTCCGGTGATCAGAGTAATTGAATCATGCACTCACCAGATGCATAATTCAAATATGCATATAGATGGTATCCCGATATCCAAACGAAGTTGTCTCATAGATGGATAGGGTCATCATCCAAGTACAGCAGTCCGTCCAAGGTATCTTCTAATTGATCGTGTGTTACCACACTAAAACACCCCTCAGCTGTCCCCTAGGAGACTCTGCAAGTAATGGACTCAGCAGGGTCCTGGTTTTGCAAAGGCATATGGTGCTCCCAAAGTGGACATCCTTTGTGGCTATTAGGAATTATATGTTTTAAAGTGTTTGTGCTCGGAGTTCAGCTGTAAACCTTCAGTTGCACCCAGTTTACGACTGTAGCCTGGTTCCTATGAGACTGGTGGTCTCATAGGAACCAGGCTACAGTCGTAAACTGGGTGCAACTGAAGGTTTACAGCTGAACTCCGAGCACAAACACTTTAAAACATATAATTCCTAATAGCCACAAAGGATGTCCACTTTGGGAGCACCATATGCCTTTGCAAAACCAGGACCCTGCTGAGTCCATTACTTGCAGAGTCTCCTAGGGGACAGCTGAGGGGTGTTTTAGTGTGGTAACACACGATCCATTAGAAGATACCTTGGACGGACTGCTGTACTTGGATGATGACCCTATCCATCTATGAGACAACTTCGTTTGGATATCGGGATACCATCTATATGCATATTTGAATTATGCATCTGGTGAGTGCATGATTCAATTACTCTGATCACCGGAAGACGCACGTTTTTCAGTCACCATTTATTGTCTAAAGGACTATTATTGCTTTTTTGCACAGTTTTTGGCACTTTGTTATCACTTTACATATATATGGTTTATAATTATACTGTACTTCAGCGCTGCGCCCCCTCTTCTTTTTTGTATGTCTTTTTGAGTCTTTTGGTACTTATTGGCGCATAGCAGCTTTTCCATCTAGCGCTCACTTTATCTCTATTTTTTGATTTGTCTATAAGGTCCTCAGGCGTCTTGCAGGTGTAATCTCGGGACTGGTGTCGGAATCGCACTGCAAAAGGGAAACTCCACCTATATTGTATTGCATGTTGTTGAAGTACTTGTAGGTGAGGTTTCATAGCCCTGCGTTTGGCGATGGTTGTGGGGCATAGATCCTGGAATAGTTGGTAGGTATGACCTTGGAACTGTAGAGATTCTGCATTACGGGCAGCTTGTAGAAGTTGCTCCTTGGTACGGAAAAAGTGAAGCTTGGCTATAATGTCACGTGGCGGACCGTCATTGCGTCGTGGTGCTAACGCCCTGTGGACTCTGTCCAATTCCAATCTATCGATTGGGATAGCTGGGGCAAGCTCTTGGAACAGAGCTGTTATTGTCGACTGTACATCAACGATCGTTTCCGGAAGGCCCCGGACACGTAGATTTGAGCGCCGTGCTCGGTTTTCAAAGTCCTCTAGTCGTGTCAATAAAGTTGCGTTTTCGTCACGCAGGAGATCAAGGTCATCTGTATGTGTCTGAAGTGAGGCGTCAAGACCATCCACCCTCTGTTCTAGGTCCGCAGTGCGCTGTCCCAGTTCACGGATTTCCCTAGATAGTGTGGCAGTGATGCGGTCTGAGGTTTGCTTCAACGTCTTGTGTAGCATTTTTTCAAAGCGTGACAACAGGTCTGGGGGTGTAAGGTCAGGCGTCATGGCTTGTGTATGGACATCTGGTTCAGGGTCAGACTCACCCTCAGACGTGCAGGGATGGCTGGGCTGCGGATCCTGCAGGGCTGCACATGCTCCTGCTGTCTGCTTGCTTCCACATGCTGGGGCGGTGGCCATCTTTGTGGAGGCCTTTGCCAGGGCCTCCTTAATGGTTTTGGTGGATGGGGGGACCTGGTGCCGGGGTGCCCCCTTGACCATAGTGCTGCTTATATTAGGGGGGCTGTTATTCCAATCTCAGCCCCCCTGTTCTCTCTCTTCTCTCCCCTGGCTCTATGTGACGAGGGTAGCGGTGGGCGGGCCTATGGACGGCTCGCTGCAGGGACGGAGTCCTCTGTCGGATTCCTCCGACTCACCGCAGAGGATCCGTCGCTGTCCAGGGCGGATCGGACCCTGGGAGGATCACCACGGGGACCGGGTCCCCTCCTGGTATATTGCGGGCCGGGACCCGCTGCTTCAGGGCGCTGTCACCCGACGGGGAGACGGAGCCTCAGCGGGACATGTCTTTCCCGCCGGCCGCGCATGCGCATTCCTCAGGTGTGATGGTTTTCATTGGTCCGCACACATCACTGTGTATCAGTTCCATGGGTTTAATGGTTTTACTCTGACTGGTCTGTGGAAGAGAGGTTCGGGTGGCCTTTGCTTTGATGCAACACGTGCACTTGCTGAGTGTGTGGCAAGGCAAAATTTTCATGTCTTCTGATAGACCTCTCTTTGCAAAGTCCTTTATAGCTTCTGGGTTTCGATGCCCCAATCTTCTATGCCACAGGTGGATGCACTTGTCATGTGGGTTATGAGTTGCCGCATTAGCCTTCTCACTTTCAGTGATGAGTTTGTACAGATGTTCATTTAATCTTCCTCTTGCTAGAATTTGCTTTCCATTTTGAATTGTGCATTCATTACCTCTGAACTGGACAGTGAGTCCATTGCTTGCAAGGGTTTTAACTGATAGGAGGCTTCCTTCTAGGCTTGGAACATATAGAACATTCTTTACAAGGATGCTCTGCTTGCCCCCTGATGGCGTTTTGCAGTTCAGAAATCCCTGACCTTTACCTTCCGCTGTAATACTTTTCCCATTTGCTAGGAAGACTTTTCTTTTACACTAAAATCAATTTCTGTGAAGAATGTCTCGTCGCTTGTCATGTGACTTGTTGCCCCTGAATCAATGTACCATCCATGTGAGGTACTATTCTGAGTCACTTTAAAAGTACCACTCCATGATGCACTTTCATTTTCTTTCATGACCGCTTTAGCTCTTTCTCTTGTGGGTAGCTCCCGCTTTCGCTGCTCAGCTTTCCAGATTGAACAGTTCTTTTTCAGGTGACCGGCCTTTTTGCAGCGAAAACATACCCTGGTTTCTTTGCTTTGTCTTATGCCTTCATGCACCTTCAGAGCTGCCTCTGGTCTCTCGTTATCTTCACTATGCAAATTTTCCTTTCTTCTGCTGTATTCATCAATTAATTTTCCCTTAACATATTCTAGCGTCAGTTCAGTTTCCGGTCTAGTTTCTAGAGCATTTATAAGGGCACTGTATGATTCTGGAAGGCTGCACAGAAGTAGCACCACAACATGGTTGCCTTTTATTTCTTCACCTATTGCACCCAGCTGGTCCACAATTTCTAGCATAGCATTTACATGTTCACCCATTTTCTGCCCTTTTTCCAGCCTCATCTTGTACAGTTTGCGTAGCAGATATAGTTTACTGTTTAGGTTTGCACGTTCATGCAGTCTTTGTAATGCAGTCCACATACCTTTAGCTGTGCTTTCTTTCCTTATATGAATGAGTTGATCGTCCTCCACTAACAGGCTTATGACTGCTTTTGCTTGCCTGTTTTTTCTGTCCCATTCTTCCGGGTTGTCATTGGGTCTGTGTGTATCTAGTACCGGCCACAAGTCATCTTTGGATAACAGCATTTCAAGCTTAAACTTCCATAGCTGGTAGTTGGTGTTGTTGAGCTTTGCTATTGTAAACTTCATATCTGAAGCACTTGCCATCTTTCAGTGAATTGGATTGTAAATGCAGCACTTACTTGCTTGTAGTTTTCCTTTTTCCAGTGTCTGGAGCTGGGCCCATAACCTGTTGGTTATGTGTTATAGAAGACACTGGTAGTGATGAGGCAGAACTATGACTTTACTTGCATGGCTTAAGTTACAAACATACAGAGCACATTTCAGCAGACTGTATAACAGCAGACATATTACTTCCTGAAGAGATGATAGAGAAGAAGAAAGAAGCAGCAAGTTTTACACATACACAACTAGTAACCTTTAGCGTACAGTGCCATCTACTGGTCAAGTGATATTACCACAGAATACTGTATATAGTACATTATAGTACATGCTGTTGCATTCCCAACACCTCCATCATCCCCATCTCCCCCCATCCCACGTCCTCCTCCATCTCCCCCCATCCCACGTCCTCCTCCATCTCCCCCCATCCCACGTCCTCCTCCATCATCCCCATCTCCCCCCATCCCACGTCTTCCTCCATCTCCCCCCATCCCACGTCCTCCTCCATCATCCCACGTCCTCCTCCATCATCCCCATCCCATGTCCTCCTCCATCATCCCCATCCCATGTCCTCCTCATACAGTCCCCTCTATGGCAGTGTTCTCCCTCCTCGGCCCCCGGGCTCACCTCGCTCTCTCCGGACACACAGCTCCGCTCCAACCGATCACACTTCCATACGGCGAGATTCAAACTACCCGCTACAGCCAATCTCTCGCCCCGCTGGAACCTATTGGCTGTGATCTCCCCGCCCGCCGCTGAAGACTGGCTCGACTCGTCAAAAGGGGCGGGTCAGGAAGGCACAATACGCGACGGCTATTGGGTAGATTGCAACTATGGCACACCCTGGTATCGGCTGATTGGTTTCAGATTGAATGGATCACCGCCCATCTTTTCTTATCGCTGTGATTGGGAGAGACGGCCATACCGAGGACTCCGCCCATAAGAAGTGCAATTGGTTCGATAGACAACAATAGGCTGAAGGGGGAGGTTAGCTTGTACACTGCGATTGGTGGAGGAGGCGGGGCTGACCGGGGGGAGGAGACTTGTCGGGTCACTGATCATGGTTGGTCACTGTGCATAAACGCAGCATAGCGCAGTACAATCGCGTGTGCAATAATCAACGTATTCCTGTGAGTCTCATTTACATCACTGCAATGCTTTCAGGTGTGTTTGAAATTAAAGTACAACATGCTGCGATTTATTGTACCAATACGCTCCGCGAGCGCCCAGGAAGAGTGTGCAGATCAGAAAAAACAAACTGAAATGAAAAATTATTTATTTTTAAAAAAGCACCAAAATTGCATCACAAATGCACCAAAAAGGCGTAGAAATACGTATGCGGAGACGCACAGAGAGCGCGGGGGTCAGGACCCATTCACACCTCAGTCCTTGCAATGGTACTTGGAATTGTTTTTGTTGCAAATTTACATTTCCCTGCGTTTGCCGTGCGTTCCGGAGCAGAGAAATGCAGCATGTCACACTTTTTTTGTGTTTTAAATGCACAGGAAAGCCCCGCGGTGGTGAGGAGAGGCAATGGAACCCTTTCATTAGTCTTGTATTGGGGATTGTACCGCGTCTGACACAGAAGACTCATGGAAAACAACCTGCGATAGAGGGGTCCATGGTGGAGAGAAGAGGGGTCCATGGTGGAGAGAAGAGGGGTTCATAGTGGAGAGAAGAGGGGTTCATGATGGAGAGAAGAGGGGTCCATGATGGAGAGAAGAGGGGTTCGTGATGGGGAGACCAGGAAAGAAGAGGGGTCCATGATGGGGAGACCAGGAAAGAAGAGGGGTCCATGATGGAGAGAAGAGGGGTTCATGATGGGGAGACCAGGAAAGAAGAGGGGTCCATGATGGGGAGAAGAGGGGTCCATGATGGGGAGACCAGGAAAGAAGAGGGGTCCATGATGGAGAGAAGAGGGGTCCATGAGGGAGAGAAGAGGGGTCCATGATGGGGAGACCAGGAGAGAAGAGGGGTCCATGATGGGGAGACCAGGAGAGAAGAGGGGTCCATGATGGGGAGACCAGGAGAGAAGAGGGGTCCATGATGGGGAGACCAGGAGAGAAGAGGGGTCCATGAGGGAGAGAAGAGGGGTTCATGATGGAGAGAAGAGGGGTTCATGATGGGGAGACCAGGAAAGAAGAGGGTTCCATGATGGGGAGACCAGGAAAGAAGAGGGTTCCATGATGGGGAGACCAGGAAAGAAGAGGGGTCATGAGGGGGAGACCAGGAAAGAAGAGGGGTCCATGATGGAGAGACCAGGAAAGAAGATGGGTCATGAGGGGGAGACCAGGAGAGAAGAGGGGTCCATGATGGAGAGAAGAGGGGTCCATGATGGAGAGAAGAGGGGTTCATGAGGGAGAGAAGAGGGGTTCATGAGGGAGAGAAGAGGGGTCCATGAGGGAGAGAAGAGGGGTGCATGACGGGGAGACCAGGAAAGAAGAGGGGTCCATGACGGGAAAACCAGGAAAGAAGAGGCGTCCATGACGGGGAGACCAGGAGAGAAGAGGGGTCCATGATGGGGAGACCAGGAGAGAAGAGGGGTCCATGAGGGAGAGAAGAGGGGTTCATGATGGAGAGAAGAGGGGTTCATGATGGGGAGACCAGGAAAGTAGAGGGTTCCATGATGGGGAGACCAGGAAAGAAGAGGGTTCCATGATGGGGAGACCAGGAAAGAAGAGGGGTCATGAGGGGGAGACCAGGAGAGAAGAGGGGTCCATGATGGAGAGACCAGGAAAGAAGATGGGTCATGAGGGGGAGACCAGGAGAGAAGAGGGGTCCATGATGGAGAGAAGAGGGGTCCATGATGGAGAGAAGAGGGGTTCATGAGGGAGAGAAGAGGGGTCCATGAGGGAGAGAAGAGGGGTTCATGAGGGAGAGAAGAGGGGTCCATGAGGGAGAGAAGAGGGGTGCATGACGGGGAGACCAGGAAAGAAGAGGGGTCCATGACGGGGAGACCAGGAAAGAAGAGGCGTCCATGACGGGGAGACCAGGAGAGAAGAGGGGTCCATGATGGGGAGACCAGGAGAGAAGAGGGGTCCATGATGGGGAGACTAGGAGAGACGAGGGGTCTATGATGAGGAGTAGAGGGGTCCATGATGCGGAGAAGAGAGGTCCATGATGGAGAGACTAGGAGAGATGAGGGGTCTATGATGAGGAGTAGAGAGGTCCATGATGGGGAGAAGAGGGGTCCATGATTGGGAGACCAGGGGAGAAGAGGGGTCATGATGGGGAGATTGGTAGAAAAGAAGGGCTCGTGATGGGGAAATCAGGAGGGGGATCTATAATAGACCAGGGGGAAGAGGGGTCCTGATGAGTGGAGAAGAGGGGTCCTGATGAGTGGAGAAGAGAGGTCCTGATGAGTGGAGAAGAGGGGTCCTGATGAGCAGAGAAGAGGGGTCCTGATGGGCAGGTCAGGAGAGATGAGGGAATTCTGAACATATACCGATTACAGCAGAAGTCTATGTATGAATCCCATTTGCATATGGCAGGGATCTGAGTGTACCCGGAGGGAGGTGGGGGATGGGGTAGAACCAGTGTTCAGCTGGAATCCCGATTGCACATGAGATGTCAGATGGTGGTTGGGTTGGGCTCCTTGGTTGAAGTCCATGACAGTTTTTTCTACAAATGTTGCCAGTTATGACCTGGAAATGCCTCTATTTATTTATAAACCGCGACACCAACCAATCCCATGCCTGGAATTCCCATTATGGATTCCTTGTGTTTGTTTTCCTTCACATTTATATGCAAACTGTTGGACAAGAGCAGCTGACAATGATGGGGGCTGGGACCATCCAGAACATGGCTGGAGGTGCTTTCAGTGATCATTCAGGTGAAGCTGAGCTCCGGGCAACTTCCAGAAGCCGCTTTACTGGCCGAATATATGCAGCATAGCAGGATCTGGCCTCCGGTTGGAGGTTTGAATCGCTCTCGGTGTACTTTGTGCCGTGCGCCCACCCATGTGTGTGAAGGTTCATGCGCAAACTTCACCGAGAGATGTTTTGAACCGAAGACAAATTCCTCATTTGCTGCACATTCTCAGGCTGGCCATACATCATACAATTTTAGCGCTTTTCCTGCCGCGTGTTGCAGAAACGCAATGCAGTCCATTTAACATGATTTCCTATGGGACACGTTCACATCTCCGCCATTTTACCCGGGGCGTTTTTTGGAAAGGGTCAGGGACTTTTTTGAACGTAAAACATTGCGTTTTTGGTTCTATAGACTTCAATGGGAACGCTGCAGAAAAGCATGCAGTGCGTTTTTGATGCGTTTTGCATTTAAAATCTGCCTAGCAACAAAAAAAATGTAAAAAATGACCCCACCCCCCACAAAACACATCAGAAATGCAAGTGCAAAAATGCAAAACGCAACCTGCATAGATGTGAACCTAGCCTTACCCTATCAAAGACCCCATCAGAGTCCCCATCAGTGCTCCCCCTTCACATCAAAGACCCCATCAGAGTCCCCCCTTTACACCAAAGACCCCATCAGAGTCCCCGTCCGTGCTCCCTCTTCACATCAAAGACCCCATCAGAGTCCCCCCTTTACACCAAAGACCCCATCAGAGTCCCCGTCCGTGCTCCCTCTTCACATCAAAGACCCCATCAGAGTCCCCCCCTTACACCAAAGACCCCATCAGAGTCCCCGTCAGTGTTCCCCCTTCACATCAAAGACCTCATCAGAGTCCCCCCCTTACACCAAAGACCCCATCAGAGTCCCCGTCCCTGCTCCCCCTTCACATCAAAGTCCCCATCAGAGTCCCCCCCTTACACCAAAGATCCCATCAGAGTCCCCGTCAGTGCTCCCCCTTCACATCAAAAGACCCCATCGGAGTCCCCCTCTTACACCAAAGACCCCATCAGAGTCCCCCCCTTTTACCAAAGACCCCATCAAGGTCCCCGTCAGTGTTCCCCCTTTATATCAAAGACCCCATCAGAGCACCTTACATCAGAGTCCTCATTAGAGTCCCCCCCTTACTGGGAGGCAGTGGGGTGGGAGCAGGAACTTGGGAGGTGGACCAGGTCTGGACACCATGGCATCACACCTCTCCCCTCTGATAATAAAAACACTTTTCTGTCATGTGACCAATTCTAATTGTTTATTGTTTTCTCTTTGAGAAGCATTTCTGTGACTTTCACATCCAGTGAAAACATTGAGACTCTGCAGAATTCCACACAGCTCCGCTCTGCACATCACACAGCGTCTAATTGTGAACGGGAAGACAATTCACTTTTCATATTCCAATCCAGACCTCTCCCCTGCAGTACTTCTTGTCTGATGAAAGATGTCCTCGGTTTGATGGCCAGCTTCATTCATCCTACTTCCCCTGAGCCCAGGTCTTCCTGGATCTACCCCCAGCCTATGACTGGACAGTGGAAGTGCAATGAGCTCATCTCTCTGTCGCTTTTTCTCTCCTCCTATTGGCATGCTTCTTGTCAGAGCATGAACTGATTGGCTTCCTCTCATACGCCATCACTGCTGAGCAGGGGCGGACTGACCATTTGGAAACTTGACACTGCCCGAGGGCCCGGGGTCAGTAGGGGGCCTCATGAGATGCCCCCGGTACCTTTTTCATAGGCTTTTTTGAGTTTGGGCAAGGACACAGGGGCCCCATGATCCCCTATTGCCCGGGGGCCCCATCACTTGTCAGTCTGCTCCTGAATGTAATGTTACCACTTGGTAAGATGGCCGTAGGATGACATCTTGTACGTGGCTCCACCCCCCTATATGCATTACGTCCTGGGCAGGACTTCCTCAGTAGGCATTCATTGTATCACACTTCCTAACTGGGCCATAGTCAAAAGACGTCCTCGGTTGGAAGTGGAATACCGGGGTTATGGCTGCAGCAATGTGCCATAACCCCAGTATTTTTTTTTTTTCAGTGGGCAATACCCATTCTGCTAAAAGTGATCTTAGCAGCGGATTCGCCGCTGGATCACTTTTAGAAACGGCGGGAGGAGTCTGCGTCCTCCCCCCCACCAATTTCTGGTGGTTCTCAGGCTTACCTGGGTGAGCCCGAGAACCAATCTGGTAATCGCGGTGGACTCCACTCATCTCTATGGCCTAGGAGGACTGTAGCGACATCATTATATCACTCCCGGTACCGGCCTAATGTAAACAAGGCCATTTTAGTATTGAAAGCATGCAGTAATGTAGCGCCTGGCGCAGGGGCGGACTGACGACTCATGGGGCCCCCGGGCAATAGGGGATCATGGGGCCCCTGGGTCTTTGCCAAAACTCAAAAAAACCTATGAAAAAAGTTCCCCGGCATCTCATGGGGCCCTCTACTGACCCCGAGCCCTCGGGCAGTGCCCGAGTTTCCAAATGGTCAGTCCGCCCCTGGCCTGGCGGCAGCTGACATATTGCATTAACAGTAGTAATACCGCATTGCTAAGGAGCAGGAGGCTGCCGGAGTCCTGAACAGCCAGTAACTGTCATGGTTGGTAAGGAGCGGGCGGCTGCCGCATCCTTAACAACCAGTACACATTCCTTAGCCACTTCCGCACCGCCCTCTAGCAGAAATACTGCTACAGGGTGGCACAGGTGCGCAAAATCACACACACACATATATATATACATATATATATATATATATATATATATATACACACATACATATACATACACATACACACAGACAGTATATATGTGTGATTTTTCAGTTCTGGGCAGGAAGTGCATGCGCTGCTGTTCACAGCCTTGGCTATCAATCACCGGGTCCCAGATGGTGATTCCCCACCGACACCCGGCGATCTCCGAGTGTTAGCAACGGGGGGGAGACCTGTATGTAAACAATACAGATCTCTTCCCTGTCAGCTCCTGCACACTGCTTTGCATGGCTCTGCATAGCAGAGCCATACAAAGCAGTGTGCTTACAGTGAAACACAATCAAAGCCCACATAGTAAAACAGCACACAATTAACCCTTTGCTCGCCCCACATGGTAACCCCTTCCTGCCCAGTGTCAGTGCTTTTTATTAGCACTGATCACTGTATTAGTGTCACTGGAGATGTCAGTGACACCAAGTCAGTTCCCCCCCAGTGTCAGAATGCTCACCGCAGTCCAGCTATACGTTGCTGATCGCCGAGATTACTAGTAGAAAATAAATCCCAGTATCTATACCGCCATTTGTAAATGCTATAACTTTCATGTAAACCAATTAATTTACACGTATTGGGATTTTTTTTTTAGCAAAGACACGGAGCAGAATACATTTTGCCCTAAATTTATGATGAAATTTGATTTTTTAAATTTTTTTACTGGACATGTTTAATAGCAAAATGTCAAAAATATAAATTTTCTCTCAAAATTGACTGTCTTTTTTTGTTTATAAAACAAAAAATAAAAAACACACAGGCAATTGTCAGTTAAAGTAACTCCGTGCCGTATCGCAAGAAATGGCCTGGTCAGGAAGGGGCGAGGGGTTAATTACCGAATGCATTTAATCATTTATTTCCTTCTGTGATTTGAGTTTAACACCTGTCTATGTGGTATTTAATGAGCGTTTTGTGATTAATATCACAGAACAGTATAGTGAATCGACAATTTCAGGGTCATATGCGGTATTTAGGGAAAATGCGTCTGGACACCAACATACTGCATTTAATCTGATTCTGTGAATGGAGCCCATGATCCCTTATCTAAGTGGATAACAGTCACATTTTCAAAATGTGTGAAAAAAAAGGGAGTGATAGTGTGTGCGAAGTGCTAACAAAAAACTAAAAACAAAACAAAAAAATGTGGATATATAAGAACTGCGCTGTGACCATCAGTAGTGAACAACACTATGGGGGAGATTTAACACTATGGGGGAGATTTAACTAAAACTGGAGAGTGCAAAATCTGGTGCAGATTATTATTATACAGGATTTATATGGTGCCAACAGTTTGCGCAGAGCTTTACAATATAAGGGAGACAGTACAATTACAATACTTTCAGTACAGAAGGAATAGGAGGGCCTGGCTTGTGGAGCTTACAATCTAAAGGAAGGGGGAGGTGATACAAAAAGTGATAGCTGCGGGGGATGATCCGGTGGAGGTGATTCAAGTACAGTTCTTAGGTGGAGCTGGGGTAGGCTTCCCTGAAGAAGTGAGTTTTCAAAGATCGCATAAAGGAAGACAGGGTGAGGGCTGACCAGACATGCTGTGTTAGGGAGTTCCAGAGGATGGGAGAGGCTCTGGAGAAGTCCTGGAGGCGAGCGTGGAAGGCGGTGATGAGGGAGCTAGAGAGGAAGATATCATGGGAGGAGCAGAGTGGGTGATTTGGGCGGTATCTGTGGATGAGGTTGGTGATGTAGCTAGGGGCAGTGTTGTGGATGGCTTTGTATGCTGTGGTTAGCATCTTGAATTTTATACGTTGGGTTAGTGGAAGCCAGTGAAGGGATTGGCAGAGAGGGGCAGCAGTCGCTGATCGGTTGGTAAGGTGTATGAGTCTAGCAGCAGCATTCATAATAGACTGAAGGGGGATAGCCTGTGTAATGGTAGACCAGTGAGGAGGGATTTGCAGTAATCGAGGCGGGATATAACCAAGGCGTGGAAAAGTTGTTTTTTGGTGTCATTGGTCAGGAAGGGGCAGATTTTGGAAATGTTCCAGAGGTTGAGGCGGCAGGATTTAGCCAGTGATTGGATGTGGGGCCCAAAGGATTGGTCAGAGTCTAGGATTACGCCTAGCACCCTGGCATGAGGGGAAGGACCAATGGTTGTGCTGTTGATCTTTATGGTAATGTCATGAGTGGGGGATCTGGGGGGGGGGATATTACAAGCTCAGTTTTGGAAAGATTGAGTTGAAGGTAGTGGTGTGAAGTCCATGCTGATATGTCACTTAATAGATTTGTGATACAGGAGGAGATTGAGGGGGTGAGCTGGGGAGTGGAGAGAGAGATCTGGGTGTCATCAGCATAGAGGTGGTATTGGAGCCCATGGGAGGTTATCAATTGGCCCAGGGAGGAGGTGTAGAGAGAGAAAAGGAGGGGCCCAAGGACAGAGCCTTGGGGTACCCCAATGGAAAGAGGGGGAGGAGGAGAAGTTGTATGTGGCGCTGAGAAAGGTAAGAGGAAAACCAGGAGAGAGCAGAGTCACGGAGGCCGATGGAGTGGAGTTTACTGAGGAGGAGTGGGTGGTCGACTGAGTCAAAGGCAGCGGAAAGGTCTAGGAGTATGAGTATGGAGTAATGGCCATTGGTTTTAGTAGGTAGCAGGTCGTTAGTGAGTTTTAGTAGTGCAGTATCAGTGGAATGTTGTGGGTGGAAGCCAGACTGTAAGAGATCAAGAAGGTTGTTGTCGGTGAGGTAGCAGTTCATACAGTTGTGAACTGGCGCTTGAGAAGCTTGGAGGCAAATGGGTTGAAAGTTAACAGTGGGGGGTGGGGCCTGTGGAAGGGGATTGGGGGTAACAGTGAGTAGTGGGGTTGGGGGAAGCAGGGAGGGATTGAATCTCTGAAGGAGGTTGGGGGTGATGGGTGGGGTTCGGGGGAACAGTGAGGGGTGGGGCCTCTGGAATGGGATTGGGGGTAATAGGGGGATAGAGCCTTTTAGCGGGTGTTAACAGTGGGGGTGGGGTCTCTGGAATAGGGGGTAACTGAGTGGGGTTGGGGGTAGCAGGGAAGGGTTGGATCTCTGGAGGAGGTTGGTGATAATGGTGATGGGTGGGGTTTTTCTAGTATGGGGTTGGAGGTAACTGTGAGGGATGAGGTCTCTGGAATGGTATTGAAGGTAATAGTGGGGGGTGGGGCCTCTGGAGTGGAGTTGGGAGTAACTGTGGGATCTGGAACATTATGTAGTTCAGCCCTTCACCCCCTGCTGGAGCCGTTTATACGTTTCTGCCATGGACCTGTTTATTCATGCTTGCTTAAAGAAAATTCCAGGAATGGTGGCAATTTAGAAACTTGGATGAAGTGACTCCTCCACATGCCATATCAGTTTGGCTGTTGGGGTGAGGGGGTGAGGGTAACTGTGATGGGTGTTTTTTTTTTTTGCAGAGGGTTAGTGGTAACGGTCAGGAGTGGGGTTGGGGGTTATGGTAAGGGGTGGTATCTCTGGGATGGGAATGGAAAGTGAGGCCTCTGAAGTGGGTTTGGGAGAAACAGTGGGGTTTCCTCTGGGGACCTGAAGGGGCACTGTGGGAGACTGGAATGTACAAGAGGCTGGGGGGCTGTGTGGGGTACTCTTCGAAGGTGAAGACACTATTAGAGGCTGGAGGCTCTGCAGTAAGCTGGGGGACAGCAGAGGGCTGGGTGGCACTGCGGGGGGTTGAGAAGCAATGCAGTCCACTATAGAAGGTTCGGGAGCGCTATGAGAGCTGGGAGGTTTTGGGATCTGCAACAGGCCAGGGCCTAGTGGCTAAAAAATACTGAAATGGAGGACTTTGGTCCTGTTGAGTCGAGTCATGAGCAGGCCCCTCCTCCACACTTTCCTTATTGACTCACTGGCTGTTATCTCAGCCAATGAGGAGGGGGAAACGCAGGACAGCCGAGACTCTAGTGTGCACTGCTGGATCAGAAGGGATGGGCGGGGGGGGGCTGCCGCACACAGGTTTTGTGTTTTTTTTTTTTTTTTTTTTTTTTAAGCTTCCTGCATAGAATGCATGAAGTTAAAAAAACCTTCAGCCTTTACAAGCACTTTAACCATTTGCCGACCGCCCCATAGCAGATATACCACTACAGGGCAGCCGTGCTGTTCAGAATTGTGTATGTAAACGTGATTCTGCACCTCCTGGTAGCGGGGGTGCGTGTTCGCTGCTGGTGCAACGATTCTGTGCAAAATGTTTTTTTTTACAATAAAATAATAAATATGTAGCAGAATACATATTGGCCTGAAATTAGGAAAAAATTTTATTTTTATTTTTTTTTAATTGGATATGTTTTATAGCAGAAAGAAAACATTTTTTTTTTCAAAAAACGATATTTTTAAAATTTTATAGCGCAAAAAATAAATCCAGAGGTGATCAGATACCACCAAAAGAAGGCTCTAATTGTGAGGGAAAAAAGGCCATAAATCTCATTTATTTAGTGTTGCATGACCGCGTAATTGTCAGCTTAAGTAACGCAGCGCTGTATTGCAAAAAATGTCCCGGTCAGGAAGGTGAGTAAATCTTCCTGAAGTGGTTAAAATCACTAAAAAAATACATTATGCAACAAAGATATAGCCAACCAAAAGAAAGCTGCGAACTGGTATATCTGTGAATACCCAAACACTACAAACTAAAACAAAATCTTAAACT
The DNA here is from genome assembly GCF_062004578.1 of Staurois parvus. NCBI lineage: Eukaryota > Metazoa > Chordata > Amphibia > Anura > Ranidae > Staurois > Staurois parvus. The sequence goes on along the minus strand of NW_028318343.1, from coordinate 435,062 downwards.
GATGTAACTCCTACAAAGTGCAATAGCATACCTCATCAAATTCATATGAAACTCAAGAAGTGCCTATGTGATATTTTATATATAAATTTAATAAAAAAACATCAGAAAATTCCCCTGAGGATGCTATTAGATGAAAGGCATCGGGGCGGAGCTGAGGCAGTGACGTCATCGCGCACAGCCCTGATGTGGTGCAACGTGCGATTTCTGTACTGAATGATTATATGATTAATACTGGATGGAATCTGCAAATGCGCATTCTGGTTACTAATAAATTTTGTAAAGGCTCATGCACTAGTAGTTTTTATTTTTGCATGTACTGTTGGGCAAGGTATCTCTTTTCTGATGATAGAAAAGTGTGTCCCTGATGTCCCTGGAGGTGGATTTAACATGAAACATGATTTGGCATTGCTGGAAAGATTGATCAAAGAAGTATAAACTTCAATGTAAATGTAAAATAATGCACCTAGAGAAAAAAAGAATCCCTTGAGAGAGTACATCATTGGGGGTACAGTGTTGGCCAGCACTAAGAAGAGAACTTAGGGGTACTTTTTTCCCGATTACAAAGTGAGCAAACCGTGTGGCCATGCAGTGGGGAAAGTCAATAGAATTCTAGGATACATCGCTAGAGGGGTCACAGACAGGAGGAAGGTGATCCTGATTCCTCTATATAGATCTTTATATCACTAGAGGTTTCACCAGCAGGAGGAAGGAGGTCCAGATTCCTCTATATAGATCATTATATCACTGGAGGGATCATCGGCAGGAGGAAGGAGGTCCCGTTTCCTCTATATAGATGTTTGTATTACTAGAGAGGTCACCGGCAGGAGGAAGGAGGTCCCGATTCCTCTATATAGATCTTTGTATTACTAGAGAGGTCACCGGCAGGAGGAAGGAGGTCCCGATTCCTCTATATAGATCTTTGTATTACTAGAGAGGTCACCGGCAGGAGGAAGGAGGTCCTGATTCCTCTATATAGATCTTTGTATTACTGGAGGGGTCACCGGCAGGAGGAAGGTGATCTAACCCAGTAGCAGAAAGTAGGTGAAGCCAAAATTTAATCCTACAAGGCCAAGCAGAGGGTACTCCACAAAGACAAAAAGTCTTGGATAGATTGAAGTAGTTCTTTACAACGCAGCTAGAAAGCTAGGACATCCCTAAGGGCCTAAGTCGATACCAAACGTGATCATGGCCAAAAGGCCAAGAAGCAATAATGCAGAAAGGCAAAGAGGGAAGTAGTTTAGATCGCACTCTCGTTCCTTGTGGGGACTAAGCATCTTAGCCAATAGCAGCAAGTAGGTGAAGCCAAAATGTAACTGACGATCCTACCAGGTCGAGCAAAGGGTACCCCACAGAGACCAAAAGGATTGAATAGACCAAAGTACTTCTCAACAATGCAGCTGGACAGCAGGGAAACCCCTAAGGGCCTAGGTCAATAACAAACTTGATCATGGCCAAAAGACCGAGAAGCAAAAAAGGCAAAAAGGGCAGTGGGATAGATCGCAGTCTCGTTTCTTGTGGGGACTAAGCCTCTTATCCAACAGCAGCAAGTAGGTGAAGCCAAATTTAATTGACGATCCTACCAGGCCGAGCAGAGGGTACCCCAAAGGACCAAAAGGCTTGGATAGATCGAATTACTTCTCAACAACACAGCTGGACAGCAGGGACAACTCTAAGGGCCTAGGTCGATACTAAACTTATTCATGGCCAAAAGGCCGAGAAACAATAATGCAGAAAGTAAACAGGGCAGTGGGGTAGATTGCAGTCTCGTTCTTTGTGGGGACTAAGCCTCTAACCCAATAGCAGCAAGTATATGAAGACAAATGTAATTTACAATCCTACCAGGCCAAGCAGAGGGTACCCCACAAGGACCAAAAGGCTTGGACAGATCAAAGAACTTCTCAACAACGCAGCTGGAAAGCAGGGACACCCCTAAGGGCCTAGGTCAATACTAAACTTGATCATGGCCAAAAGGCTGAGAAGCAATATTGCAGAAAAGAAAGAGGGCAGTGGGATAGATCGCAGTCTCGTTCCTTGTGGGGACTAAGCCTCTAACCCAATAGCAGCAAGTAGGTGAAGCCAAATTTAATTGACGATCCTACCAGGCCGAGCAGAGGGTACCCCACAAGGACCAAAAGGCTTGGATAGATCGAAGAACTTCTCAACGACGCAGCTGGACAGCAGGGACACCCCTAAGGGCCTAGGTCGATACTAAACTTGATCATGGCCAAAAGGCCGAGAAGCAATAATGCAGAAAGGAAAAAGGGCAGTAGGATAGATCGCAGTCTCGTTCCTTGTGGGGACTAAGCCTCTAACCCAATAGCAGCAAGTAGGTGAAGCCAAATTTAATTGACGATCCTACCAGGCCGAGCAGAGGGTACCCCACAAGGACCAAAAGGCTTGGATAGATCGAAGAACTTCTCAACGACGCAGCTGGACAGCAGGGACACCCCTAAGGGCCTAGGTCGATACTAAACTTTATCATGGCCAAAAGGCCGAGAAGCAATAATGCAGAAAGGAAAGAGGGCAGTGGGGTAGATCGCAGTCTCGTTCCTTGTGGGGACTAAGCCTCTAACCCAATAGCAGCAAGTAGGTGAAGCCAAATTTAATTGACGATCCTACCAGGCTGAGCAGAGGGTACCCCACAAGGACCAAAAGGCTTGGTTAGATCGAAGAACTTCTCAACGACGCAGCTGGACAGCAGGGACACCCCTAAGGGCCTTGGTCGATACTAAACTTTATCATGGCCAAAAGGCCGAGAAGCAATAATGCAGAAAGGAAAGAGAGCAGTAGGATAGATCGCAGTCTCGTTCCTTGTGGGGACTAAGCCTCTAACCCAATAGCAGCAAGTAGGTGAAGCCAAATTTAATTGACGATCCTACCAGGTCGAGCAGAGGGTACCCCACAAGGACCAAAAGGCTTGGATAGATCGAAGAACTTCTCAACGACGCAGCTGGACAGCAGGGACACCCCTTAGGGCCTTGGTCGATACTAAACTTTATCATGGCCAAAAGGCCGAGAAGCAATAATGCAGAAAGGAAAGAGAGCAGTAGGATAGATCGCAGTCTCGTTCCTTGTGGGGACTAAGCCTCTAACCCAATAGCAGCAAGTAGGTGAAGTCAAATTTAATTGACGATCCTACCAGGCCGAGCAGAGGGTACCCCACAAGGACCAAAAGGCTTGGATAGATCGAAGAACTTCTCAACGACGCAGCTGACCAGCAGGGTCACCCCTAAGGGCCTAGGTCGATACTAAACTTTATCATGGCCAAAAGGCCGAGAAGCAATAATGCAGAAAGGAAAAAGGGCAGTAGGATATATCGCAGTCTCGTTCCTTGTGGGGACTAAGCCTCTAACCCAATAGCAGCAAGTAGGTGAAGCCAAATTTAATTGACGATCCTACCAGGCCGAGCAGAGGGTACCCCACAAGGACCAAAAGGCTTGGATAGATCGAAGAACTTCTCAACGACGCAGCTGGACAGCAGGGTCACCCCTAAGGGCCTTGGTCGATACTAAACTTGATCATGGCCAAAAGGCCGAGAAGCAATAATGCAGAAAGGAAAAAGGGCAGTAGGATAGATCGCAGTCTCGTTCCTTGTGGGGACTAAGCCTCTAACCCAATAGCAGCAAGTAGGTGAAGCCAAATTTAATTGACGATCCTACCAGGCCGAGCAGAGGGTACCCCACAAGGACCAAAAGGTTTGGTTAGATCGAAGAACTTCTCAACGACGCAGCTGGACAGGAGGGACACCCCTAAGGGCCTTGGTCGATACTAAACTTTATCATGGCCAAAAGGCCGAGAAGCAATAATGCAGAAAGGAAAGAGAGCAGTAGGATAGATCGCAGTCTCGTTCCTTGTGGGGACTAAGCCTCTAACCCAATAGCAGCAAATAGGTGAAGCCAAATTTAAATGACGATCCTACCAGGCCGAGCAGAGGGTACCCCACAAGGACCAAAAGGCTTGGATAGATCGAAGAACTTCTCAACGACGCAGCTGACCAGCAGGGCCACCCCTAAGGGCCTAGGTCGATACTAAACTTTATCATGGTCAAAAGGCCGAGAAGCAATAATGCAGAAAGGAAAAAGGGCAGTGGGGTAGATCGCAGTCTCGTTGCTTGTGGGGACTAAGCCTCTAACCCAATAGCAGCAAGTAGGTGAAGCCAAATTTAATTGACGATCCTACCAGGCCGAGCAGAGGGTACCCCACGAGGACCAAAAGGCTTGGATAGATCTAAGAACTTCTCAACAACGCAGCTGGACAGCAGGGACACCCCTAAGGGCCTAGGTCGAGACTAAACTTTATCATGGCCAAAAGGCCGAGAAGCAATAATGCAGAAAGGAAAGAGAGCAGTAGGATAGATCGCAGTCTCGTTCCTTGTGGGGACTAAGCCTCTAACCCAATAGCAGCAAGTAGGTGAAGCCAAACTTAATTGACGATCCTACCAGGCCGAGCAGAGGGTACCCCACAAGGACCAAAAGGCTTGGATAGATCGAAGAACTTCTCAACGACGCAGCTGGACAGCAGGGCCACCCCTAAGGGCCTTGGTCGATACTAAACTTGATCATGGCCAAAAGGCCGAGAAGCAATAATGCAGAAAGGAAAAAGGGCAGTAGGATAGATCGCAGTCTCGTTCCTTGTGGGGACTAAGCCTCTAACCCAATAGCAGCAAGTAGGTGAAGCCAAATTTAATTGACGATCCTACCAGGCCGAGCAGAGGGTACCCCACAAGGACCAAAAGGCTTGGATAGATCGAAGAACTTCTCAACGACGCAGCTGGACAGCAGGGACACCCCTAAGGGCCTAGGTCGATACTAAACTTTATCATGGCCAAAAGGCCGAGAAGCAATAATGCAGAAAGGAAAGAGAGCAGTAGGATAGATCGCAGTCTCGTTCCTTGTGGGGACTAAGCCTCTAACCCAATAGCAGCAAGTAGGTGAAGCCAAATTTAATTGACGATCCTACCAGGCCGAGCAGAGGGTACCCCACAAGGACCAAAAGGCTTGGATAGATCGAAGAACTTCTCAACGACACAGCTGGACAGCAGGGACACCCCTAAGGGCCTAGGTCGATACTAAACTTTATCATAGCCAAAAGGCCGAGAAGCAATAATGCAGAAAGGAAAGAGAGCAGTAGGATAGATCGCAGTCTCGTTCCTTGTGGGGACTAAGCCTCTAACCCAATAGCAGCAAGTAGGTGAAGCCAAATTTAATTGACGATCCTACCAGGCCGAGCAGAGGGTACCCCACAAGGACCAAAAGGCTTGGATAGATCGAAGAACTTCTCAACGACGCAGCTGACCAGCAGGGCCACCCCTAAGGGCCTAGGTCGATACTAAACTTTATCATGGCCAAAAGGCCGAGAAGCAATAATGCAGAAAGGAAAAAGGGCAGTGGGGTAGATCGCAGTCTCGTTGCTTGTGGGGACTAAGCCTCTAACCCAATAGCAGCAAGTAGGTGAAGCCAAATTTAATTGACGATCCTACCAGGCCAAGCAGAGGGTACCCCACAAGGACCAAAAGGCTTGGATAGATCGAAGAACTTCTCAACGACGCAGCTGGACAGCAGGGACACCCCTAAGGGCCTAGGTGGATACTAAACTTTATCATGGCCAAAAGGCCGAGAAGCAATAATGCAGAAAGGAAAAAGGGCAGTGGGGTAGATCGCAGTCTCGTTGCTTGTGGGGACTAAGCCTCTAACCCAATAGCAGCAAGTAGGTGAAGCCAAATTTAATTGACGATCCTACCAGGCCGAGCAGAGGGTACCCCACAAGGACCAAAAGGCTTGGATAGATCGAAGAACTTCTCAACGACGCAGCTGGACAGCAGGGTCACCCCTAAGGGCCTTGGTCGATACTAAACTTGATCATGGCCAAGAGGCCGAGAAGCAATAATGCAGAAAGGAAAAAGGGCAGTAGGATAGATCGCAGTCTCGTTCCTTGTGGGGACTAAGCCTCTAACCCAATAGCAGCAAGTAGGTGAAGCCAAATTTAATTGACGATCCTACCAGGCCGAGCAGAGGGTACCCCACAAGGACCAAAAGGTTTGGTTAGATCGAAGAACATCTCAACGACGCAGCTGGACAGCAGGGACACCCCTAAGGGCCTAGGTCGATACTAAACTTTATCATGGCCAAAAGGCCGAGAAGCAATAATGCAGAAAGGAAAGAGAGCAGTAGGATAGATCGCAGTCTCGTTCCTTGTGGGGACTAAGCCTCTAACCCAATAGCAGCAAGTAGGTGAAGCCAAATTTAATTGACGATCCTACCAGGCTGAGCAGAGGGTACCCCACAAGGACCAAAAGGCTTGGATAGATCGAAGAACTTCTCAACGACGCAGCTGGACAGCAGGGACACCCCTAAGGGCCTAGGTCGATACTAAACTTTATCATGGCCAAAAGGCCGAGAAGCAATAATGCAGAAAGGAAAAAGGGCAGTAGGATAGATCGCAGTCTCGTTCCTTGTGGGGACTAAGCCTCTAACCCAATAGCAGCAAGTAGGTGAAGCCAAATTTAATTGACGATCCTACCAGGCCGAGCAGAGGGTACCCCACAAGGACCAAAAGGTTTGGTTAGATCGAAGAACTTCTCAACGACGCAGCTGGACAGCAGGGACACCCCTAAGGGCCTTGGTCGATACTAAACTTTATCATGGCCAAAAGGCCGAGAAGCAATAATGCAGAAAGGAAAGAGAGCAGTAGGATAGATCGCAGTCTCGTTCCTTGTGGGGACTAAGCCTCTAACCCAATAGCAGCAAGTAGGTGAAGCCAAATTTAATTGACGATCCTACCAGGCCGAGCAGAGGGTACCCCACAAGGACCAAAAGGCTTGGATAGATCTAAGAAGTTCTCAACGACGCAGATGAACAGCAGGGACACCCCTAAGGGCCTAGGTCGATACTAAATTTTATTATGGCCAAAAGGCCGAGAAGCAATAATGCAGAAAGGAAAGGATAGATAGCAGGGATACCCCTAAGGGCTACGGTCGCACCAAAATTTTATCAAAATACGAAGAAGTGATAATGCAGGAATGTAAAATCTGGGCACAAGAGCTGACAATCATTCAGAAATGATCTTCAGTCCTGTATTGCTTTAAAGAGTAACTCCACTTTTGTTGAGAGGACAACACTCCCCTCTGGGTGATTGATGTATATTGGTACGGTTGTAAAAGGTTCAGAGATTCTTACCATTTGGTATTGTGGAAATATAGCCGTCTGTGTTCTTGAGCGAAATCCACGGGAACGTCTTTTGCAATGATCGATTGCCAGCTGCTCCTGCGGGGTACCTGTGGAGAAAGTGGCAGGGTCTGCAACCCTGTAAAGGTTATGTTTGATTGAAGAGGACGCCCATATTCTGACTGATGTCAGTGCAGACGTGGGAATATCGGTCTTCCAGTCACACAGCAGGAAATGACACTTTCTGGAGAGCCTCTGTAGATTAGGAAGGAAAGTTGTCGGTTAATAACAATGAAAAACAATGTGACTTGTGTAGGAATTGTAGATGTCAAGTGTCTTTCCTGGTAAAAGTGGAGTTACTCTTTAAATGAGGCGCTAGGATTTATTAACCCCTTCCCTTCCGGCCGTAGTATATAAACGGCCAGACGGTGGCAGTGCAGGGGCGGATAGTCATGGATGATCCTCCTGCACTTATATGGGTAATCCCTACCTCTAAGCTGCTGACACTGAAATACGTCAACGCCAAGGTATAAGATGATGCAAAGTAAATAGCTAAGTAGTGCAGCGCTATACACACATACCCTCAAACAGTGAATAACAATTTATAAACATGCTACAGGGATGAGCCCGTGTAAACAATTGCCCAAACATAAATGCCAAAAGATACATAAATATTTATTAAGATCCCCCTCTAATCCTCATCTGAGGGATCATACAATAGTGCAAACAGGTGTGTGCATCCCTAACCAGGGATGAAATGACTATAAATGTGAACTGTCAACCACACTGAAAAAAATCCATAATAAAACCCAGATGCGCATCAAAAACCCCCCACATATAAATACTCCAATAAATAAAGTCCACACACAAATCAAATCATGCTCCAAATGGTCACCAAACACATGCAGGTGATACTCTTGTGATCGTGGTCATAGGTGCAAATCCTCAGATGGCCAAAATGCCCCCTCACCTTCTTACAAAGACCCCACGGGGCCAGCACGCTTTCAGGATCACCCCGCGATCCTCACAGGTAGTACTCTTCGTGGGTCAATACCCAACTTGGGGTCATCAATGGTGGCACTCTCTCCTCGCTTTATAACTCTCCTCCAGCCACTGACATCAGCAACACTTCATATCCTCCATGCAGGACCCCAGTGATGACACAAAGAACATCCTCCATGTGCAGAGGGTGTGCAGAGAGTACCCCACAAGGACCAAAATGCTTGGATAGATCGAAGAACTTCTCAACGACGCAGCTGGACAGCAGGGACACCCCTAAGGGCCTAGGTCGATACTAAACTTGATCATGGCCAAAAGGCCGAGAAGCAATAATGCAGAAAGGAAAAAGGGCAGTAGGATAGATCGCAGTCTCGTTCCTTGTGGGGACTAAGCCTCTAACCCAATAGCAGCAAGTAGGTGAAGCCAAATTTAATTGACGATCCTACCAGGCCGAGCAGAGGGTACCCCACAAGGACCAAAAGGCTTGGATAGATCGAAGAACTTCTCAACGACGCAGCTGGACAGCAGGGACACCCCTAAGGGCCTAGGTCGATACTAAACTTTATCATGGCCAAAAGGCCGAGAAGCAATAATGCAGAAAGGAAAGAGGGCAGTGGGGTAGATCGCAGTCTCGTTCCTTGTGGGGACTAAGCCTCTAACCCAATAGCAGCAAGTAGGTGAAGCCAAATTTAATTGACGATCCTACCAGGCCGAGCAGAGGGTACCCCACAAGGACCAAAAGGCTTGGATAGATCGAAGAACTTCTCAACGACGCAGCTGGACAGCAGGGACACCCCTTAGGGCCTTGGTCGATACTAAACTTTATCATGGCCAAAAGGCCGAGAAGCAATAATGCAGAAAGGAAAGAGAGCAGTAGGATAGATCGCAGTCTCGTTCCTTGTGGGGACTAAGCCTCTAACCCAATAGCAGCAAGTAGGTGAAGTCAAATTTAATTGACGATCCTACCAGGCCGAGCAGAGGGTACCCCACAAGGACCAAAAGGCTTGGATAGATCGAAGAACTTCTCAACGACGCAGCTGACCAGCAGGGCCACCCCTAAGGGCCTAGGTCGATACTAAACTTTATCATGGCCAAAAGGCCGAGAAGCAATAATGCAGAAAGGAAAAAGGGCAGTGGGGTAGATCGCAGTCTCGTTGCTTGTGGGGACTAAGCCTCTAACCCAATAGCAGCAAGTAGGTGAAGCCAAATTTAATTGACGATCCTACCAGGCCGAGCAGAGGGTACCCCACAAGGACCAAAAGGCTTGGATAGATCGAAGAACTTCTCAACGACGCAGCTGGACAGCAGGGACACCCCTAAGGGCCTAGGTGGATACTAAACTTTATCATGGCCAAAAGGCCGAGAAGCAATAATGCAGAAAGGAAAAAGGGCAGTGGGGTAGATCGCAGTCTCGTTCCTTGTGGGGACTAAGCCTCTAACCCAATAGCAGCAAGTAGGTGAAGCCAAATTTAATTGACGATCCTACCAGGCCGAGCAGAGGGTACCCCACAAGGACCAAAAGGCTTGGATAGATCGAAGAACTTCTCAACGACGCAGCTGGACAGCAGGGTCACCCCTAAGGGCCTTGGTCGATACTAAACTTGATCATGGCCAAGAGGCCGAGAAGCAATAATGCAGAAAGGAAAAAGGGCAGTAGGATAGATCGCAGTCTCGTTCCTTGTGGGGACTAAGCCTCTAACCCAATAGCAGCAAGTAGGTGAAGCCAAATTTAATTGACGATCCTACCAGGCCGAGCAGAGGGTACCCCACAAGGACCAAAAGGTTTGGTTAGATCGAAGAACATCTCAACGACGCAGCTGGACAGCAGGGACACCCCTAAGGGCCTAGGTCGATACTAAACTTTATCATGGCCAAAAGGCCGAGAAGCAATAATGCAGAAAGGAAAGAGAGCAGTAGGATAGATCGCAGTCTCGTTCCTTGTGGGGACTAAGCCTCTAACCCAATAGCAGCAAGTAGGTGAAGCCAAATTTAATTGACGATCCTACCAGGCTGAGCAGAGGGTACCCCACAAGGACCAAAAGGCTTGGATAGATCGAAGAACTTCTCAACGACGCAGCTGGACAGCAGGGACACCCCTAAGGGCCTAGGTCGATACTAAACTTTATCATGGCCAAAAGGCCGAGAAGCAATAATGCAGAAAGGAAAGAGAGCAGTAGGATAGATCGCAGTCTCGTTCCTTGTGGGGACTAAGCCTCTAACCCAATAGCAGCAAGTAGGTGAAGCCAAATTTAATTGACGATCCTACCAGGCCGAGCAGAGGGTACCCCACAAGGACCAAAAGGCTTGGATAGATCTAAGAAGTTCTCAACGACGCAGATGAACAGCAGGGACACCCCTAAGGGCCTAGGTCGATACTAAATTTTATTATGGCCAAAAGGCCGAGAAGCAATAATGCAGAAAGGAAAGGATAGATAGCAGGGATACCCCTAAGGGCTACGGTCGCACCAACATTTTATCAAAATACGAAGAAGTGATAATGCAGGAATGTAAAATCTGGGCACAAGAGCTGACAATCATTCAGAAATGATCTTCAGTCCTGTATTGCTTTAAAGAGTAACTCCACTTTTGTTGAGAGGACAACACTCCCCTCTGGGTGATTGATGTATATTGGTACGGTTGTAAAAGGTTCAGAGATTCTTACCATTTGGTATTGTGGAAATATAGCCGTCTGTGTTTGTCCTGCCTTCTCTGCAGTTATGAAAGGGTTACAGAGGATTACAGGCAGTATAACCTTTGATGTCCACACAGTAAAGAGTCGATGATTGATAACCGATGATCTTTTACTGATAACATGTGACATAATGAGAATGCGCGTGAATAAATGCGCGAATGTGAACAAATGCGGTAAAACTGAAATACAAACAGAATAAACAAACATAAGTACATATCTAACTTCCTAGCTATGTGCATAACATTCCACAGTACATAGGAAGGGTACTTACAGACTTTGGGGGTCTAATCAAGCCCATATATGAAGAGGGAACAGCATCCCACATGTACTTGCATTGTAGAATTTCTTCAGTCTGAAGAGATGAGGTCACTTCCTCCCAAGTTAGCAAACAGGAAGTCTCAGGCCTTAAGGGGACAGACACTGCTGAATGCTAAAGAATACCTTGTGTAATACAAGGCAGCACACTCCCCACCTGGCATAATAATGATATGCCACTATTAAACTCCTGGAAGGAGTAAAACGACTTCCGTGATGGGTCTAAGGTACACCTTAGGGGTGCCCTGTTTTACTACTCTGACCTCTACTTTCCTGACTCTGCTATCACTACTAGCATCAGTCCCCACAATGAGTCCAATTGGCCACTCGTTCCTGTGGGCCTGAGAGTCTTTTAGTAGAACAACATCTCCAACTTGTAAGTTGGGCTTGTCGGCTTGCCATTTGTTGCGTGGTTGGAGGGTCATCAGGTACTCCTGTCTCCATCTCTTCCAGAAGATATCGGCAAGGCTTTGAACTTGTTTCCATTGTTTGGTGTACAAGTCTTTAAGATCAAAGTCCCCGTTGGGAGCTGTCACCATCTCCATCTTCTGGGTCAGCAACATTGCTGGTGTCAAGACGGTTGGCATCTCTGGGTCAGTAGACACTGGGACCAAAGGTCTGGCGTTCATGATAGCCATGACTTCAGCCATCAGCGTGGTTAGGACTTCGTGTGTGAGACGAGTAGATCCAATCTTTAGAAGCATTGCATCTAGAATGCGACGAGCTACTCCAATCATCCTCTCCCAAGCTCCTCCCATATGTGAGGCATGAGGAGGATTGAAGATCCAAGTGCATCTTTGGTTTTGAAGATAGTTACTTGTCTCTGAGTCTGTTGCAATGATCTTCAATTCTTTGCAGGCTCCAATAAAGTTTGTGCCACAATCAGAACGAATCTGTTTTGCTGGTCCTCGAATGGAGAAAAATCTTCTCAAGGCATTGATGAAGCTTGAGGTAGATAGAGACTCAATTACCTCAATGTGAACTGCTCTGGTACTCATACACGAGAAAAGAACAGCCCAGCGTTTGCTCTCTGCACTGCCTCCTCTGGTCTTGCGAGAAGAAATGTTCCAAGGACCAAAAACGTCTAGGCCTACATTTGTGAATGGAGGATCTGAAGCCAGCCTGTCTGGAGGTAAGTCTGACATCTTCTGGACTTCAAGTTTTCCTCTGATTTTCTTGCAAGTTACACATTTGTTAATCACGCTGGAGACTAGTCTTTTACCTCCTAGGATCCACAATCCAGCTGAGCGGACTGCTCCTTCAGTGAGGTGGCGACCTTGATGTGCAACTTGCTCGTGGTGATGTCTTGTCAGAAGAACGGCAACGTGATGATTCTTGGGTATGACAATGGGATGCTTTTCTAAAATAGTCGTATCAGCTGCGGGTAGACGACCTCCAAGTCTCATCACTCCATCTTCATCAAGGACAGGGTTCAACTTTTTGAGTGGGCTGTGTTTAGAAAGTTCTTCTTTCTTGAGAAGACATTGAATTTCTTCCTTAAAGGCTTCCTGCTGAACACATCTGATAATGGTGACATTGGCTTGCTCAAGATAGTCATTGTTACCCTGGTCAACACTGGCTGTTTTGCTGAAGGATCTGGCCAAGCAGATGAGTTTCCCTATGGCACGGATGAGTGACTTCCAGCTGGAAAACCTTTCGAACCTACATGAGCCAAGACCTTCTCTGGTGGTTAGAGTCTTGTAAACTGCAACTAGAGGTCTTACCTCTTTGTCTTGGTCTGGTTCTACAAGCTGAAAAGTTCCTTTCTGATCAGTCTCTTCAGTTTCTGGTCCAGTCAAGAAGGATGGACCTGTGAACCAGTTAGTCTGTTTGAGGACAGCAGCTGGTACCAGTCTAGTCCCATGATCAGCAGGGTTCTTGTCTGTACTGATGTGATGCCACTGTTCTGGACTTGTACACTTTCTGATACGTGTTACTCTGTTTGACACGTATGTGTAGAATCTTCTTGAAGCGTTGTGGATATAACCTAAAACAATCTTGCTGTCTGTGTAGAAGTTCACTGCATGGATCTCGATGTCCAGTTCTGCAATGAGTAAGTCTGCTATCTCCACAGCTAGGACAGCAGCACAAAGTTCTAAGCGTGGAACCGTGTGAGCAGGTCTTGGAGCCAGTTTGGACTTTCCCAGGATGAATCCTGCATGGCTTTGTCCCTGAATGTCTATGACTCTAAGGTAGGCTACAGCTGCTATAGCCACGGTGGATGCATCTGAAAACACGTGTATCTCTCTTCGTTTTGTAACAGACAAAGAAACAGAGACGTATGGTCTTTGGATGCTAAATCGCTCAAGCTCCAGCAAAGAGTCTTTCCACAACTTCCACTGCATTTCTTTCTTTTCAGGTAGAGGTGTGTCCCAATCACTTTGTTCTAGCTCAGTTGTAATCTCTCTCAAAAGAGCTTTGCCTTGCATGGTGATGGGTGCTACGAACCCCAAGGGATCGTAAAGACTGTTGACCGTAGACAAGACACCTCGCTTTGTGAAAGGCTTCTCTTCCCTGGATACTCGGAAGGTGAAGCTGTCAGTTTTCAAGTCCCAACTAAGCCCTAAGCTTCTTTGAAGGAGTGGTGAATCTGTACCTAGATCTAGGTCTTTGAGGTCTTTTGCACGGTCTTCTGCTGGGAATGCTTCCATGACTTTGCTGTTGTTGGAAGCCACTTTGTGCAGTCTTATGTTAGATTCTGCTAGCAAGTCTCTAGTGTTTTTTAAAATGTTAATGGCTTCTCCACTACTGGAGAAAGAAGCAAGTCCATCGTCTACATAAAAGTTTTTCATAACAAATTGTTTGGCTTCAGGGTTGTGTCTGTCACCTTGCTGCGCTGCTCGTCTTAAGTTATAGATAGCGACAGCTGGTGAGGGACTGTTCCCAAACACATGTACTTTCATCCTATACTCTATAATACCTTTGTTGAGGTCGTTGTCTTCATACCATAGGAACCTCAGGTAGTCTCTGTGGTCTTCACGGACAAGGAAGCAGTAGAACATCTGCTGTACATCTGCTGTTACTGCAACAAGTTCTCTTCGGAATCTGATAAGGACTCCAAGAAGTGTGTTGTTCAGGTCTGGTCCGCTGAGAAGTACATCATTAAGGGAAATACCTTCATGCTTTGCACTGGAATCAAATACTACACGTATCTGACCTGGTTTTTGAGGATGGTACACTCCGAATATTGGCAAGTACCAGCGTTCTTGTGTTTCATGCAGTGCTGGTGCTTTTTCAGCTTGATCTTTGTCAAAGATTTTCCGCATGAATTCTTGGAAGTGTTCTTTCATGTCTGGCTTTCTTTCAAGAGTGCGCTGCAATAGCGCAAGGCGTTTCTCTGCTTGCACTCTGTTGTTGGGAAGACGATGCCGTGGTGTACGGAATGGTAGTGGGGCTACCCAACTGCCTGCTTTGTCTTTGAAGACTTCTCTGTCCATGATCTCAAGGAAGAGGTTATCTTCAACAGATGGTGCTAGTTTGTCATCATCTTGAGTTCTCTCAAACACTTTGTGGCCTAGCTGATCTGAATCTTCAGCTGAGGCTGTATCTTCCAGGAACCTCTGGATGTTCTGGGGATGTGTTGGGTTAGATAGTTTCTCTTTAATCTGCATGCTGTTGTTACATGGGCAAAGACATGACGTGCGACCGTTCTGCAGCAGATTTGTTCTGTAGACATTCACCTTTGCGGGTTTGTGAAGTCCGTCAAGACATACATTTCCAACGATAACCCATCCAAGATCAAGACGTTGAGCAAATGGTGCATTGTGCGGCCCATTGTATTGTTCTCTGACCTTGTGCACTCTCAGTATGTCTCTTCCTAGTAGAAGGACGATTGCAGCATCTGGGTTGAGTGCTGGGATCTTGTCTGCTATTCGCATGAGATGAGGGTAGTGACGTGCCACTTCAGGTGTGGGAATCTCTGACCTGTCATCTGGTATCATGTCACATTCTATGAGGGTAGGAAGAGTCAGCTGCGTCTTTCCATCTAATGACTCGATGGTGTAGTTGTTTGCTCTTCTCCCTGATGTCTCTATAACTCCAGAACATGTCTTCAAGGTGTATGGAGTTGAACTTCCTTTGTCCCCGAAGAGGTCAAAGAACTCTGTCTTTGCTAGAGACCTGTTGCTTTGTTCGTCTAGGACTGTATACATCTTCACTGCCTTTTCTCTGAGACCGTTGGGATACACTTTGACTAAGCATATCTTGGAGCATGATCTAGAGAGTCCTGGTTCTGTACAGATCTCAGTGCACTTTGAAGTTATCGCTGGTGTTGCACTTTCTTTTTGCTCCCCACCATGATCTTCTTGAGTTGCTGGAACTTCTGATCTCCATGGTGGTGGTCCTGGGTGCAGTGCTGACAGATGTCTGTCATTGTTGCATTCTGTGCACCGTATTTCTCTCTTACAGTCTTTTGCAAGATGTTGCATTGAGGCGCAGCATCTGAAACAAATGTGATTGTCTTTAAGGTAAGCCTTGCGCTCCTCTAATGTCTTACTTCTGAAACTGCGACATTTTCTTAGTGGATGAGGCTTGTTGTGTATTGGGCACTGTTTGTCTGGATCCTCAACTTCCTTGCTTGTGTTGTCTTCCTGATTGGCTGCAGCCTCAGGCGGAACTTCTGTCTTCCGCACAGACACTGTTGCTCTGCGTTCTTTGTAGTGTACTGGCGGCTGCTTCTCTGTCCTTGGGGAGCTTGCAACTCTCTTGTTCAGGAAGGCGAAGCTTGGGTCATTGCGTGTCTTAGCTTGGTCTACAACGAATTCAGCGAGGAAGACAAATGGTGGAAATGCAACTCGATAGTCTTTCTTGTATCTGGATGCTTGAGAGACCCACCTTTCTTGCAGGTTGAAAGGGAGCTTCTCGATTATGGGCTCTACTCCACGTGCTGTGTCTAAGTATAAGAGACCTGGCAGAGTTCCACTAGTCTTTGCTGCTTCTATCTCTAGGAGTAGGTCTCCGAGCTCTCTCAGCTTCTGATTGTCTTTGTTTGTCATTTTCGGGCAAGTTTCAATTTTCTTTAAAAGTGCTTCTTCTATTACTTCAGGTGACCCATAGCAGTCTTCCATTCTCTGCCAGACCATCGCAAGTCCTGCTGTTGCATCATGGACATGCACTGACCTGATTCTTTTGGCCTGCTCTGAGGATTCTGGTCCTAGGTATTTGGCGAGTAGGTCGAGCTTCTCTCTGTCTGTCAGCTCTAAGTTTTGGGTGCTGCTTAGGAAGGATGACCTCCAGGCCCAGTAGTTTTCAGGACGATCGTCGAACTTCAAGAGACCAGTGCTCACCATCTCACGGCGCATCAGGTATTTCGACACGTCTGTAACCCTTGCTGTGTCAGGTGCGTTTGTTCTGGGTACAAACGCGGGACTACTGGCTGATAGTGACTGATGGGTTCGTTGAGGTATTTGACTAAGTCTATTTTGGTCAGATGGTTGCTCTCCTCTATTGTAGTCTAGATCTGGTTTTGCACAAGGAGAGGTTATATCGCCATCTACTTGGTTTTTTAGCGTGTTGGCGGTTTGGTATCTGAGCCCGTGATTGGTTGAATTATCACGTGGCGGTTCAGGTTCAGTCTTGTAGTGATGCGTAACATCAAAGCTGTCTGCTCCCAACTGGGTCCTTGATGGTTTCGGTGCGTCACTAGGCTGTTTATCAGGGTATAGGATTGCTTGTGATTGCACATACTCACGGGTGCGTTGGAATGTACTGAGAGGTGTTATCAGGGTTTCCAGTACATCGCTCTCTACAAACTGAATATCTGCAGCTCTCGCGAGAACTTCGGCTTCAGCTATGGCTGCTGCAGCTATTTTCTGTTGCTGAAGTATGTGTAAAGAGGCTTGCACTTCTGCCTTTCTCCTAAGCGTTTCTGCTTTTCTCCTAAGCGTTTCTGCTTCTCTCCTTTTCATTTCAGCTTCCCCTTCGGCTTGTCTCTTTTTTAATTCAGCCTGACTCTTCTGCTGCTCTTCATCTAGGTAGCCTTGCTCTTTCATAAGCTCTGCTTCCTGTATGGCATAGGAGGCCATGGCGCATGCGGCCTCGGCCTTGGCTTGTGCCCTGGCGGCGATAGCGCTGACTGAAGACAAGTTTGTGACGCTAGAATGTCTGGAACTTGTATGCTTACTCCTGGCTGCCCCAGCACTGACTGATGATAGGTCTGTGACGTTTGAATGCCTGGAACTTGAACGCTTAGATCTGGCGGTTTCTGCTTTGGATGACGACAGATCCGATTTGTTATAAGTTCTCGGCGTGCTGCATTGTGACCTAGTTTCCAGTGTACTGTGCATATTTTCTTCCTGTTTGCACGAGATTTTAGGAAGGGTTAATTTAGTGATATCCTTCATATCTTTCTCTGTGTCTGTGTGCTGCATTGTGCTTGAGTGGAGTACACAGCGTGTACACGAAGCTGAGTTAGTTTCACTTTGCTATGCCTAGACTGGCTGTGCTGTGGGGATTTCACACACACGTGCTGCTGTATTAACAGTTAAGAGTATCCTCTGTGTTGTGGGGCTTGCTGTAGATTTTTCACACAATGTGCTCTGAAGTAACTGTGTAAGTCTTTTTACTGTCCTGCCTTCTCTGCAGTTATGAAAGGGTTACAGAGGATTACAGGCAGTATAACCTTTGATGTCCACACAGTAAAGAGTCGATGATTGATAACCGATGATCTTTTACTGATAACATGTGACATAATGAGAATGCGCGTGAATAAATGCGCGAATGTGAACAAATGCGGTAAAACTGAAATACAAACAGAATAAACAAACATAAGTACATATCTAACTTCCTAGCTATGTGCATAACATTCCACAGTACATAGGAAGGGTACTTACAGACTTTGGGGGTCTAATCAAGCCCATATATGAAGAGGGAACAGCATCCCACATGTACTTGCATTGTAGAATTTCTTCAGTCTGAAGAGATGAGGTCACTTCCTCCCAAGTTAGCAAACAGGAAGTCTCAGGCCTTAAGGGGACAGACACTGCTGAATGCTAAAGAATACCTTGTGTAATACAAGGCAGCACAGTGTTCTTGAGCGAAATCCACGGGAACGTCTTTTGCAATGATCGATTGCCAGCTGCTCCTGCGGGGTACCTGTGGAGAAAGTGGCAGGGTCTGCAACCCTGTAAAGGTTATGTTTGATTGAAGAGGACGCCCATATTCTGACTGATGTCAGTGCAGACGTGGAAATATCGGTCTTCCAGTCACACAGCAGGAAATGACACTTTCTGGAGAGCCTCTGTAGATTAGGAAGGAAAGTTGTCGGTTAATAACAATGAAAAACAATGTGACTTGTGTAGGAATTGTAGATGTCAAGTGTCTTTCCTGGTAAAAGTGGAGTTACTCTTTAAATGAGGCGCTAGGATTTATTAACCCCTTCCCTTCCGGCCGTAGTATATAAACGGCCAGACGGTGGCAGTGCAGGGGCGGATAGTCATGGATGATCCTCCTGCACTTATATGGGTAATCCCTACCTCTAAGCTGCTGACACTGAAATACCTCAACGCCAAGGTATAAGATGATGCAAAGTAAATAGCTAAGTAGTGCAGCGCTATACACACATACCCTCAAACAGTGAATAACAATTTATAAACATGCTACAGGGATGAGCCCGTGTAAACAATTGCCCAAACATAAATGCCAAAAGATACATAAATATTTATTAAGATCCCCCTCTAATCCTCATCTGAGGAATCATACAATAGTGCAAACAGGTGTG
Organism: Staurois parvus; assembly: GCF_062004578.1. Classification (NCBI taxonomy): domain Eukaryota; kingdom Metazoa; phylum Chordata; class Amphibia; order Anura; family Ranidae; genus Staurois; species Staurois parvus. The sequence goes on along the minus strand of NW_028318343.1, from coordinate 416,176 downwards.
TGCATCCCTAACCAGGGATGAAATGACTATAAATGTGAACTGTCAACCACACTGAAAAAAATCCATAATAAAACCCAGATGCGCATCAAAAACCCCCCACATATAAATACTCCAATAAATAAAGTCCACACACAAATCAAATCATGCTCCAAATGGTCACCAAACACATGCAGGTGATACTCTTGTGATCGTGGTCATAGGTGCAAATCCTCAGATGGCCAAAATGCCCCCTCACCTTCTTACAAAGACCCCACGGGGCCAGCACGCTTTCAGGATCACCCCGCGATCCTCACAGGTAGTACTCTTCGTGGGTCAATACCCAACTTGGGGTCATCAATGGTGGCACTCTCTCCTCGCTTTATAACTCTCCTCCAGCCACTGACATCAGCAACACTTCATATCCTCCATGCAGGACCCCAGTGATGACACAAAGAACATCCTCCATGTGCAGAGGGTGTGCAGAGGGTACCCCACAAGGACCAAAATGCTTGGATAGATCGAAGAACTTCTCAACGACGCAGCTGGACAGCAGGGACACCCCTAAGGGCCTAGGTCGATACTAAACTTGATCATGGCCAAAAGGCCGAGAAGCAATAATGCAGAAAGGAAAAAGGGCAGTAGGATAGATCGCAGTCTCGTTCCTTGTGGGGACTAAGCCTCTAACCCAATAGCAGCAAGTAGGTGAAGCCAAATTTAATTGACGATCCTACCAGGCCGAGCAGAGGGTACCCCACAAGGACCAAAAGGCTTGGATAGATCGAAGAACTTCTCAACGACGCAGCTGGACAGCAGGGACACCCCTTAGGGCCTTGGTCGATACTAAACTTTATCATGGCCAAAAGGCCGAGAAGCAATAATGCAGAAAGGAAAAAGGGCAGTAGGATATATCGCAGTCTCGTTCCTTGTGGGGACTAAGCCTCTAACCCAATAGCAGCAAGTAGGTGAAGCCAAATTTAATTGACGATCCTACCAGGCCGAGCAGAGGGTACCCCACAAGGACCAAAAGGCTTGGATAGATCGAAGAACTTCTCAACGACGCAGCTGGACAGCAGGGTCACCCCTAAGGGCCTTGGTCGATACTAAACTTGATCATGGCCAAAAGGCCGAGAAGCAATAATGCAGAAAGGAAAAAGGGCAGTAGGATAGATCGCAGTCTCGTTCCTTGTGGGGACTAAGCCTCTAACCCAATAGCAGCAAGTAGGTGAAGCCAAATTTAAATGACGATCCTACCAGGCCGAGCAGAGGGTACCCCACAAGGACCAAAAGGTTTGGTTAGATCGAAGAACTTCTCAACGACGCAGCTGGACAGGAGGGACACCCCTAAGGGCCTTGGTCGATACTAAACTTTATCATGGCCAAAAGGCCGAGAAGCAATAATGCAGAAAGGAAAGAGAGCAGTAGGATAGATCGCAGTCTCGTTCCTTGTGGGGACTAAGCCTCTAACCCAATAGCAGCAAATAGGTGAAGCCAAATTTAAATGACGATCCTACCAGGCCGAGCAGAGGGTACCCCACAAGGACCAAAAGGCTTGGATAGATCGAAGAACTTCTCAACGACGCAGCTGACCAGCAGGGCCACCCCTAAGGGCCTAGGTCGATACTAAACTTTATCATGGTCAAAAGGCCGAGAAGCAATAATGCAGAAAGGAAAAAGGGCAGTGGGGTAGATCGCAGTCTCGTTGCTTGTGGGGACTAAGCCTCTAACCCAATAGCAGCAAGTAGGTGAAGCCAAATTTAATTGACGATCCTACCAGGCCGAGCAGAGGGTACCCCACGAGGACCAAAAGGCTTGGATAGATCGAAGAACTTCTCAACAACGCAGCTGGACAGCAGGGACACCCCTAAGGGCCTAGGTCGATACTAAACTTGATCATGGCCAAAAGGCCGAGAAGCAATAATGCAGAAAGGAAAAAGGGCAGTAGGATAGATCGCAGTCTCGTTCCTTGTGGGGACTAAGCCTCTAACCCAATAGCAGCAAGTAGGTGAAGCCAAATTTAATTGACGATCCTACCAGGCCGAGCAGAGGGTACCCCACAAGGACCAAAAGGCTTGGATAGATCGAAGAACTTCTCAACGACGCAGCTGACCAGCAGGGCCACCCCTAAGGGCCTAGGTCGATACTAAACTTGATCATGGCCAAAAGGCCGAGAAGCAATAATGCAGAAAGGAAAAAGGGCAGTGGGGTACATCGCAGTCTCGTTCTTTGTGGGGACTAAGCCTCTAACCCAATAGCAGCAAGTAGGTGAAGCCAAATTTAATTGATGATCCTACCAGGCCGAGCAGAGGGTACCCCACAAGGACCAAAAGGCTTGGATAGATCGAAGAACTTCTCAACGACGCAGCTGACCAGCAGGGCCACCCCTAAGGGCCTAGGTGGATACTAAACTTTATCATGGCCAAAAGGCCGAGAAGCAATAATGCAGAAAGGAAAAAGGGCAGTAGGATAGATCGCAGTCTCGTTCCTTGTGGGGACTAAGCCTCTAACCCAATAGCAGCAAGTAGGTGAAGCCAAATTTAATTGACGATCCTACCAGGCCGAGCAGAGGGTACCCCACAAGGACCAAAAGGCTTGGATAGATCGAAGAACTTCTCAACGACGCAGCTGGACAGCAGGGTCACCCCTAAGGGCCTTGGTCGATACTAAACTTGATCATGGCCAAAAGGCCGAGAAGCAATAATGCAGAAAGGAAAAAGGGCAGTAGGATAGATCGCAGTCTCGTTCCTTGTGGGGACTAAGCCTCTAACCCAATAGCAGCAAGTAGGTGAAGCCAAATTTAATTGACGATCCTACCAGGCCGAGCAGAGGGTACCCCACAAGGACCAAAAGGTTTGGTTAGATCGAAGAACTTCTCAACGACGCAGCTGGACAGCAGGGACACCCCTAAGGGCCTAGGTCGATACTAAACTTTATCATGGCCAAAAGGCCGAGAAGCAATAATGCAGAAAGGAAAGAGAGCAGTAGGATAGATCGCAGTCTCGTTCCTTGTGGGGACTAAGCCTCTAACCCAATAGCAGGAAGTAGGTGAAGCCAAATTTAATTGACGATCCTACCAGGCCGAGCAGAGGGTACCCCACAAGGACCAAAAGGCTTGGTTAGATCGAAGAACTTCTCAACGACGCAGCTGGACAGCAGGGACACCCCTAAAGGCCTTGGTCGATACTAAACTTGATCATGGCCAAAAGGCCGAGAAGCAATAATGCAGAAAGGAAAAAGGGCAGTAGGATAGATCGCAGTCTCGTTCCTTGTGGGGACTAAGCCTCTAACCCAATAGCAGCAAGTAGGTGAAGCCAAATTTAATTGAGGATCCTACCAGGCCGAGCAGAGGGTACCCCACAAGGACCAAAAGGCTTGGTTAGATCGAAGAACTTCTCAACGACGCAGCTGGACAGCAGGGACACCCCTAAGGGCCTTGGTCGATACTAAACTTTATCATGGCCAAAAGGCCGAGAAGCAATAATGCAGAAAGGAAAGAGAGCAGTAGGATAGATCGCAGTCTCGTTCCTTGTGGGGACTAAGCCTCTAACCCAATAGCAGCAAGTAGGTGAAGCCAAATTTAATTGACGATCCTACCAGGCCGAGCAGAGGGTACCCCACAAGGACCAAAAGGCTTGGATAGATCGAAGAACTTCTCAACGACGCAGCTGGACAGCAGGGACACCCCTAAGGGCCTAGGTCGATACTAAACTTTATCATGGCCAAAAGGCCGAGAAGCAATAATGCAGAAAGGAAAGAGAGCAGTAGGATAGATCGCAGTCTCGTTCCTTGTGGGGACTAAGCCTCTAACCCAATAGCAGCAAGTAGGTGAAGCCAAATTGAATTGACGATCCTACCAGGCCAAGCAGAGGGTACCCCACAAGGACCAAAAGGCTTGGATAGATCGAAGAACTTCTCAACGACGCAGCTGACCAGCAGGGCCACCCCTAAGGGCCTAGGTCGATACTAAACTTTATCATGGCCAAAAGGCCGAGAAGCAATAATGCAGAAAGGAAAAAGGGCAGTAGGATAGATCGCAGTCTCGTTCCTTGTGGGGACTAAGCCTCTAACCCAATAGCAGCAAGTAGGTGAAGCCAAATTTAATTGACGATCCTACCAGGCCGAGCAGAGGGTACCCCACAAGGACCAAAAGGCTTGGATAGATCGAAGAACTTCTCAACGACGCAGCTGACCAGCAGGGCCACCTCTAAGGGCCTAGGTCGATACTAAACTTTATCATGGCCAAAAGGCCGAGAAGCAATAATGCAGAAAGGAAAAAGGGCAGTAGGATAGATCGCAGTCTCGTTCCTTGTGGGGACTAAGCCTCTAACCCAATAGCAGCAAGTAGGTGAAGCCAAATTTAATTGACGATCCTACCAGGCCGAGCAGAGGGTACCCCACAAGGACCAAAAGGCTTGGATAGATCGAAGAACTTCTCAACGACGCAGCTGGACAGCAGGGTCACCCCTAAGGGCCTTGGTCGATACTAAACTTGATCATGGCCAAAAGGCCGAGAAGCAATAATGCAGAAAGGAAAAAGGGCAGTAGGATAGATCGCAGTCTCGTTCCTTGTGGGGACTAAGCCTCTAACCCAATAGCAGCAAGTAGGTGAAGCCAAATTTAATTGACGATCCTACCAGGCCGAGCAGAGGGTACCCCACAAGGACCAAAAGGTTTGGTTAGATCGAAGAACTTCTCAACGACGCAGCTGGACAGCAGGGCCACCCCTAAGGGCCTAGGTCGATACTAAACTTTATCATGGCCAAAAGGCCGAGAAGCAATAATGCAGAAAGGAAAGAGAGCAGTAGGATAGATCGCAGTCTCGTTCCTTGTGGGGACTAAGCCTCTAACCCAATAGCAGCAAGTAGGTGAAGCCAAATTTAATTGACGATCCTACCAGGCCGAGCAGAGGGTACCCCACAAGGACCAAAAGGCTTGGATAGATCGAAGAACTTCTCAATGACGCAGCTGGACAGCAGGGTCACCCCTAAGGGCCTAGGTCGATACTAAACTTTATCATGGCCAAAAGGCCGAGAAGCAATAATGCAGAAAGGAAAGAGAGCAGTAGGATAGATCGCAGTCTCGTTCCTTGTGGGGACTAAGCCTCTAACCCAATAGCAGCAAGTAGGTGAAGCCAAATTTAATTGACGATCCTACCAGGCCGAGCAGAGGGTACCCCACAAGGACCAAAAGGTTTGGATAGATCGAAGAACTTCTCAACGACGCAGCTGACCAGCAGGGACACCCCTAAGGGCCTTGGTCGATAGTAAACTTTATCATGGCCAAAAGGCCGAGAAGCAATAATGCAGAAAGGAAAGGATAGATAGCAGGGATACCCCTAAGGGCTACGGTCGCACCAAAATTTTATCAAAATACGAAGAAGTGATAATGCAGAAATGTAAAATCTGGGCACAAGAGCTGACAATCATTCAGAAATGATCTTCAGTCCTGTATTGCTTTAAAGAGTAACTCCACTTTTGTTGAGAGGACAACACTCCCCTCTGGGTGATTGATGTATATTGGTATGGTTGTAAAAGGTTCGAAGATTCTTACCATTTGGTATTGTGGAAATATAGCCGTCTTTGTTCTTGAGCGAAATCCACGGGAACGTCTTTTGCAATGATCGATTGCCAGCTGCTCCTGTGGGGTACCTGTGGAGAAAGTGGCAGGGTCTGCAACCCTGTAAAGGTTATGGTTGATTGAAGAGGACGCCCATCTTCTGACTGATGTCAGTGCAGACGTGGGAATATCGGTCTTCCAGTCACACAGCAGGAAATGACACTTTCTGGAGTGCCTCTGTAGATTAGGAAGGAAAATTGTCGGTTAATAACAATGAAAAACAATGTGACTTGTGTAGGAATTGTAGATGTCAGGTGTCTTTCCTGGTAAAAGTGGAGTTACTCTTTAAATGAGGCGCTAGGATTTATTAACCCCTTCCCGTCCGGCCGTAGTATATAAACGGCCAGACGGTGGCAGTGCAGGGGCGGATAGTCATGGATGATCCTCCTGCACTTATATGGGTAATCCCTACCACTAAGCTGCTGACACTGAAATACGTCAACGCCAAGGTATAAGATGATGCAAAGTAAATAGCAAAGTAGTGCAGCGCTATACATGCATACCCTCAAACAGTGAATAACAATTTATAAACATGCTACAGGGATGAGCCCGTGTAAACAATTGCCCAAATATAAATGCCAAAAGATACATAAATATTTATTAAGATCCCCCTCTAATCCTCATCTGAGGAATCATACAATAGTGCAAACAGGTGTGTGCATCCCTAACCAGGGATGAAATGACTATAAATGTGAACTGTCAACCACACTGAAAAAAATCCACAATAAAACCCAGATGCGCATCAAAAACCCCCCACATATAAATACTCCAATAAATAAAGTCCACACACAAATCAAATCATGCTCCAAATGGTCACCAAACACATGCAGGTGATACTCTTGTGATCGTGGTCATAGGTGCAAATCCTCAGATGGCCAAAATGCCCCCTCACCTTCTTACAAAGACCCCACGGGGCCAGCACGCTTTCAGGATCACCCCGCGATCCTCACAGGTAGTACTCTTCGTGGGTCAATACCCAACTTGGGGTCATCAATGGTGGCACTCTCTCCTCGCTTTATAACTCTCCTCCAGCCACTGACATCAGCAACACTTCATATCCTCCATGCAAGACCCCAGTGATGACACAAAGAACATCCTCCATGTGCAGAGGGTGTGCAGAGGGTACCCCACAAGGACCAAAATGCTTGGATAGATCGAAGAACTTCTCAACGACGCAGCTGGACAGCAGGGACACCCCTAAGGGCCTAGGTCGATACTAAACTTGATCATGGCCAAAAGGCCGAGAAGCAATAATGCAGAAAGGAAAAAGGGCAGTAGGATAGATCGCAGTCTCGTTCCTTGTGGGGACTAAGCCTCTAACCCAATAGCAGCAAGTAGGTGAAGCCAAATTTAATTGACGATCCTACCAGGCCGAGCAGAGGGTACCCCACAAGGACCAAAAGGTTTGGTTAGATCGAAGAACTTCTCAACGACGCAGCTGGACAGCAGGGACACCCCTAAGGGCCTAGGTCGATACTAAACTTTATCATGGCCAAAAGGCCGAGAAGCAATAATGCAGAAAGGAAAGAGAGCAGTAGGATAGATCGCAGTCTCGTTCCTTGTGGGGACTAAGCCTCTAACCCAATAGCAGCAAGTAGGTGAAGCCAAATTTAATTGACGATCCTACCAGGCCGAGCAGAGGGTACCCCACAAGGACCAAAAGGCTTGGATAGATCGAAGAACTTCTCAATGACGCAGCTGGACAGCAGGGTCACCCCTAAGGGCCTAGGTCGATACTAAACTTTATCATGGCCAAAAGGCCGAGAAGCAATAATGCAGAAAGGAAAGAGAGCAGTAGGATAGATCGCAGTCTCGTTCCTTGTGGGGACTAAGCCTCTAACCCAATAGCAGCAAGTAGGTGAAGCCAAATTTAATTGACGATCCTACCAGGCCGAGCAGAGGGTACCCCACAAGGACCAAAAGGTTTGGATAGATCGAAGAACTTCTCAACGACGCAGCTGACCAGCAGGGACACCCCTAAGGGCCTTGGTCGATAGTAAACTTTATCATGGCCAAAAGGCCGAGAAGCAATAATGCAGAAAGGAAAGGATAGATAGCAGGGATACCCCTAAGGGCTACGGTCGCACCAAAATTTTATCAAAATACGAAGAAGTGATAATGCAGAAATGTAAAATCTGGGCACAAGAGCTGACAATCATTCAGAAATGATCTTCAGTCCTGTATTGCTTTAAAGAGTAACTCCACTTTTGTTGAGAGGACAACACTCCCCTCTGGGTGATTGATGTATATTGGTATGGTTGTAAAAGGTTCGAAGATTCTTACCATTTGGTATTGTGGAAATATAGCCGTCTTTGTTCTTGAGCGAAATCCACGGGAACGTCTTTTGCAATGATCGATTGCCAGCTGCTCCTGTGGGGTACCTGTGGAGAAAGTGGCAGGGTCTGCAACCCTGTAAAGGTTATGGTTGATTGAAGAGGACGCCCATCTTCTGACTGATGTCAGTGCAGACGTGGGAATATCGGTCTTCCAGTCACACAGCAGGAAATGACACTTTCTGGAGTGCCTCTGTAGATTAGGAAGGAAAATTGTCGGTTAATAACAATGAAAAACAATGTGACTTGTGTAGGAATTGTAGATGTCAGGTGTCTTTCCTGGTAAAAGTGGAGTTACTCTTTAAATGAGGCGCTAGGATTTATTAACCCCTTCCCGTCCGGCCGTAGTATATAAACGGCCAGACGGTGGCAGTGCAGGGGCGGATAGTCATGGATGATCCTCCTGCACTTATATGGGTAATCCCTACCACTAAGCTGCTGACACTGAAATACGTCAACGCCAAGGTATAAGATGATGCAAAGTAAATAGCAAAGTAGTGCAGCGCTATACATGCATACCCTCAAACAGTGAATAACAATTTATAAACATGCTACAGGGATGAGCCCGTGTAAACAATTGCCCAAATATAAATGCCAAAAGATACATAAATATTTATTAAGATCCCCCTCTAATCCTCATCTGAGGAATCATACAATAGTGCAAACAGGTGTGTGCATCCCTAACCAGGGATGAAATGACTATAAATGTGAACTGTCAACCACACTGAAAAAAATCCACAATAAAACCCAGATGCGCATCAAAAACCCCCCACATATAAATACTCCAATAAATAAAGTCCACACACAAATCAAATCATGCTCCAAATGGTCACCAAACACATGCAGGTGATACTCTTGTGATCGTGGTCATAGGTGCAAATCCTCAGATGGCCAAAATGCCCCCTCACCTTCTTACAAAGACCCCACGGGGCCAGCACGCTTTCAGGATCACCCCGCGATCCTCACAGGTAGTACTCTTCGTGGGTCAATACCCAACTTGGGGTCATCAATGGTGGCACTCTCTCCTCGCTTTATAACTCTCCTCCAGCCACTGACATCAGCAACACTTCATATCCTCCATGCAAGACCCCAGTGATGACACAAAGAACATCCTCCATGTGCAGAGGGTGTGCAGAGGGTACCCCACAAGGACCAAAATGCTTGGATAGATCGAAGAACTTCTCAACGACGCAGCTGGACAGCAGGGACACCCCTAAGGGCCTAGGTCGATACTAAACTTGATCATGGCCAAAAGGCCGAGAAGCAATAATGCAGAAAGGAAAAAGGGCAGTAGGATAGATCGCAGTCTCGTTCCTTGTGGGGACTAAGCCTCTAACCCAATAGCAGCAAGTAGGTGAAGCCAAATTTAATTGACGATCCTACCAGGCCGAGCAGAGGGTACCCCACAAGGACCAAAAGGCTTGGATAGATCGAAGAACTTCTCAACGACGCAGCTGGACAGCAGGGACACCCCTAAGGGCCTAGGTCGATACTAAACTTTATCATGGCCAAAAGGCCGAGAAGCAATAATGCAGAAAGGAAAGAGGGCAGTGGGGTAGATCGCAGTCTCGTTCCTTGTGGGGACTAAGCCTCTAACCCAATAGCAGCAAGTAGGTGAAGCCAAATTTAATTGACGATCCTACCAGGCCGAGCAGAGGGTACCCCACAAGGACCAAAAGGCTTGGTTAGATCGAAGAACTTCTCAACGACGCAGCTGGACAGCAGGGACACCCCTAAGGGCCTTGGTCGATACTAAACTTTATCATGGCCAAAAGGCCGAGAAGCAATAATGCAGAAAGGAAAGAGAGCAGTAGGATAGATCGCAGTCTCGTTCCTTGTGGGGACTAAGCCTCTAACCCAATAGCAGCAAGTAGGTGAAGCCAAATTTAATTGACGATCCTACCAGGCCGAGCAGAGGGTACCCCACAAGGACCAAAAGGCTTGGTTAGATCGAAGAACTTCTCAACGACGCAGCTGGACAGCAGGGACACCCCTTAGGGCCTTGGTCGATACTAAACTTTATCATGGCCAAAAGGCCGAGAAGCAATAATGCAGAAAGGAAAGAGAGCAGTAGGATAGATCGCAGTCTCGTTCCTTGTGGGGACTAAGCCTCTAACCCAATAGCAGCAAGTAGGTGAAGCCAAATTTAATTGACGATCCTACCAGGCCGAGCAGAGGGTACCCCACAAGGACCAAAAGGCTTGGATAGATCGAAGAACTTCTCAACGACGCAGCTGACCAGCAGGGTCACCCCTAAGGGCCTAGGTCGATACTAAACTTTATCATGGCCAAAAGGCCGAGAAGCAATAATGCAGAAAGGAAAAAGGGCAGTAGGATATATCGCAGTCTCGTTCCTTGTGGGGACTAAGCCTCTAACCCAATAGCAGCAAGTAGGTGAAGCCAAATTTAATTGACGATCCTACCAGGCCGAGCAGAGGGTACCCCACAAGGACCAAAAGGCTTGGATAGATCGAAGAACTTCTCAACGACGCAGCTGGACAGCAGGGTCACCCCTAAGGGCCTTGGTCGATACTAAACTTGATCATGGCCAAAAGGCCGAGAAGCAATAATGCAGAAAGGAAAAAGGGCAGTAGGATAGATCGCAGTCTCGTTCCTTGTGGGGACTAAGCCTCTAACCCAATAGCAGCAAGTAGGTGAAGCCAAATTTAATTGACGATCCTACCAGGCCGAGCAGAGGGTAACCCACGAGGACCAAAAGGCTTGGATAGATCGAAGAACTTCTCAACAACGCAGCTGGACAGCAGGGACACCCCTAAGGGCCTAGGTCGATACTAAACTTTATCATGGCCAAAAGGCCGAGAAGCAATAATGCAGAAAGGAAAGAGAGCAGTAGGATAGATCGCAGTCTCGTTCCTTGTGGGGACTAAGCCTCTAACCCAATAGCAGCAAGTAGGTGAAGCCAAATTTAATTGACGATCCTACCAGGCCGAGCAGAGGGTACCCCACAAGGACCAAAAGGCTTGGATAGATCGAAGAACTTCTCAACAACGCAGCTGGACAGCAGGGACACCCCTAAGGGCCTAGGTCGATACTAAACTTTATCATGGCCAAAAGGCCGAGAAGCAATAATGCAGAAAGGAAAAAGGGCAGTGGGGTAGATCGCAGTCTCGTTCCTTGTGGGGACTAAGCCTCTAACCCAATAGCAGCAAGTAGGTGAAGCCAAATTTAATTGACGATCCTACCAGGCCGAGCAGAGGGTACCCCACAAGGACCAAAAGGCTTGGATAGATCGAAGAACTTCTCAACGACGCAGCTGACCAGCAGGGCCACCCCTAAGGGCCTAGGTGGATACTAAACTTTATCATGGCCAAAAGGCCGAGAAGCAATAATGCAGAAAGGAAAAAGGGCAGTAGGATAGATCGCAGTCTCGTTCCTTGTGGGGACTAAGCCTCTAACCCAATAGCAGCAAGTAGGTGAAGCCAAATTTAATTGACGATCCTACCAGGCCGAGCAGAGGGTACCCCACAAGGACCAAAAGGCTTGGATAGATCGAAGAACTTCTCAACGACGCAGCTGGACAGCAGGGTCACCCCTAAGGGCCTTGGTCGATACTAAACTTGATCATGGCCAAAAGGCCGAGAAGCAATAATGCAGAAAGGAAAAAGGGCAGTAGGATAGATCGCAGTCTCGTTCCTTGTGGGGACTAAGCCTCTAACCCAATAGCAGGAAGTAGGTGAAGCCAAATTTAATTGACGATCCTACCAGGCCGAGCAGAGGGTACCCCACAAGGACCAAAAGGCTTGGTTAGATCGAAGAACTTCTCAACGACGCAGCTGGACAGCAGGGACACCCCTAAGGGCCTAGGTCGAAACTAAACTTTATCATGGCCAAAAGGCCCAGAAGCAATAATGCAGAAAGGAAAGAGAGCAGTAGGATAGATCGCAGTCTCGTTCCTTGTGGGGACTAAGCCTCTAACCCAATAGCAGCAAGTAGGTGAAGCCAAATTTAAATGACGATCCTACCAGGCCGAGCAGAGGGTACCCCACAAGGACCAAAAGGCTTGGATAGATCGAAGAACTTCTCAACGACGCAGCTGGACAGCAGGGACACCCCTAAGGGCCTAGGTCGATACTAAACTTTATCATGGCCAAAAGGCCGAGAAGCAATAATGCAGAAAGGAAAGAGAGCAGTAGGATAGATCGCAGTCTCGTTCCTTGTGGGGACTAAGCCTCTAACCCAATAGCAGCAAGTAGGTGAAGCCAAATTTAATTGACGATCCTACCAGGCCAAGCAGAGGGTACCCCACAAGGACCAAAAGGCTTGGATAGATCGAAGAACTTCTCAACGATGCAGCTGACCAGCAGGGACACCCCTAAGGGCCTAGGTCGAAACTAAACTTTATCATGGCCAAAAGGCCCAGAAGCAATAATGCAGAAAGGAAAGAGAGCAGTAGGATAGATCGCAGTCTCGTTCCTTGTGGGGACTAAGCCTCTAACCCAATAGCAGCAAGTAGGTGAAGCCAAATTTAAATGACGATCCTACCAGGCCGAGCAGAGGGTACCCCACAAGGACCAAAAGGCTTGGATAGATCGAAGAACTTCTCAACGACGCAGCTGGACAGCAGGGACACCCCTAAGGGCCTAGGTCGATACTAAACTTTATCATGGCCAAAAGGCCGAGAAGCAATAATGCAGAAAGGAAAGAGAGCAGTAGGATAGATCGCAGTCTCGTTCCTTGTGGGGACTAAGCCTCTAACCCAATAGCAGCAAGTAGGTGAAGCCAAATTTAATTGACGATCCTACCAGGCCAAGCAGAGGGTACCCCACAAGGACCAAAAGGCTTGGATAGATCGAAGAACTTCTCAACGACGCAGCTGACCAGCAGGGCCACCCCTAAGGGCCTAGGTCGATACTAAACTTTATCATGGCCAAAAGGCCGAGAAGCAATAATGCAGAAAGGAAAAAGGGCAGTAGGATAGATCGCAGTCTCGTTCCTTGTGGGGACTAAGCCTCTAACCCAATAGCAGCAAGTAGGTGAAGCCAAATTTAATTGACGATCCTACCAGGCCGAGCAGAGGGTACCCCACAAGGACCAAAAGGCTTGGTTAGATCGAAGAACTTCTCAACGACGCAGCTGGACAGCAGGGACACCCCTTAGGGCCTTGGTCGATACTAAACTTTATCATGGCCAAAAGGCCGAGAAGCAATAATGCAGAAAGGAAAGAGAGCAGTAGGATAGATCGCAGTCTCGTTCCTTGTGGGGACTAAGCCTCTAACCCAATAGCAGCAAGTAGGTGAAGCCAAATTTAATTGACGATCCTACCAGGCCGAGCAGAGGGTACCCCACAAGGACCAAAAGGCTTGGATAGATCGAAGAACTTCTCAACGACGCAGCTGACCAGCAGGGTCACCCCTAAGGGCCTAGGTCGATACTAAACTTTATCATGGCCAAAAGGCCGAGAAGCAATAATGCAGAAAGGAAAAAGGGCAGTAGGATATATCGCAGTCTCGTTCCTTGTGGGGACTAAGCCTCTAACCCAATAGCAGCAAGTAGGTGAAGCCAAATTTAATTGCCGATCCTACCAGGCCGAGCAGAGGGTACCCCACAAGGACCAAAAGGCTTGGATAGATCGAAGAACTTCTCAACGACGCAGCTGGACAGCAGGGTCACCCCTAAGGGCCTTGGTCGATACTAAACTTGATCATGGCCAAAAGGCCGAGAAGCAATAATGCAGAAAGGAAAAAGGGCAGTAGGATAGATCGCAGTCTCGTTCCTTGTGGGGACTAAGCCTCTAACCCAATAGCAGCAAGTAGGTGAAGCCAAATTTAATTGACGATCCTACCAGGCCGAGCAGAGGGTACCCCACAAGGACCAAAAGGTTTGGTTAGATCGAAGAACTTCTCAACGACGCAGCTGGACAGCAGGGACACCCCTAAGGGCCTTGGTCGATACTAAACTTTATCATGGCCAAAAGGCCGAGAAGCAATAATGCAGAAAGGAAAGAGAGCAGTAGGATAGATCGCAGTCTCGTTCCTTGTGGGGACTAAGCCTCTAACCCAATAGCAGCAAGTAGGTGAAGCCAAATTTAAATGACGATCCTACCAGGCCGAGCAGAGGGTACCCCACAAGGACCAAAAGGCTTGGATAGATCGAAGAACTTCTCAACGACGCAGCTGACCAGCAGGGCCACCCCTAAGGGCCTAGGTCGATACTAAACTTTATCATGGTCAAAAGGCCGAGAAGCAATAATGCAGAAAAGAAAAAGGGCAGTGGGGTAGATCGCAGTCTCGTTGCTTGTGGGGACTAAGCCTCTAACCCAATAGCAGCAAGTAGGTGAAGCCAAATTTAATTGACGATCCTACCAGGCCGAGCAGAGGGTACCCCATGAGGACCAAAAGGCTTGGATAGATCGAAGAACTTCTCAACAACGCAGCTGGACAGCAGGGACACCCCTAAGGGCCTAGGTCGATACTAAACTTTATCATGGCCAAAAGGCCGAGAAGCAATAATGCAGAAAGGAAAGAGAGCAGTAGGATAGATCGCAGTCTCGTTCCTTGTGGGGACTAAGCCTCTAACCCAATAGCAGCAAGTAGGTGAAGCCAAATTTAATTGACGATCCTACCAGGCCGAGCAGAGGGTACCCCACAAGGACCAAAAGGCTTGGATAGATCGAAGAACTTCTCAACGACGCAGCTGGACAGCAGGGCCACCCCTAAGGGCCTTGGTCGATACTAAACTTGATCATGGCCAAAAGGCCGAGAAGCAATAATGCAGAAAGGAAAAAGGGCAGTAGGATAGATCGCAGTCTCGTTCCTTGTGGGGACTAAGCCTCTAACCCAATAGCAGCAAGTAGGTGAAGCCAAATTTAATTGACGATCCTACCAGGCCGAGCAGAGGGTACCCCACAAGGACCAAAAGGCTTGGATAGATCGAAGAACTTCTCAACGACGCAGCTGACCAGCAGGGCCACCCCTAAGGGCCTAGGTCGATACTAAACTTGATCATGGCCAAAAGGCCGAGAAGCAATAATGCAGAAAGGAAAAAGGGCAGTGGGGTACATAACAGTCTCGTTCTTTGTGGGGACTAAGCCTCTAACCCAATAGCAGCAAGTAGGTGAAGCCAAATTTAATTGACGATCCTACCAGGCCGAGCAGAGGGTACCCCACAAGGACCAAAAGGCTTGGATAGATCGAAGAACTTCTCAACGACGCAGCTGGACAGCAGGGACACCCCTAAGGGCCTAGGTCGATACTAAACTTTATCATGGCCAAAAGGCCGAGAAGCAATAATGCAGAAAGGAAAAAGGGCAGTGGGGTAGATCGCAGTCTCGTTCCTTGTGGGGACTAAGCCTCTAACCCAATAGCAGCAAGTAGGTGAAGCCAAATTTAATTGACGATCCTACCAGGCCAAGCAGAGGGTACCCCACAAGGACCAAAAGGCTTGGATAGATCGAAGAACTTCTCAACGACGCAGCTGACCAGCAGGGCCACCCCTAAGGGCCTAGGTCGATACTAAACTTTATCATGGCCAAAAGGCCGAGAAGCAATAATGCAGAAAGGAAAAAGGGCAGTAGGATAGATCGCAGTCTCGTTCCTTGTGGGGACTAAGCCTCTAACCCAATAGCAGCAAGTAGGTGAAGCCAAATTTAATTGACGATCCTACCAGGCCGAGCAGAGGGTACCCCACAAGGACCAAAAGGCTTGGTTAGATCGAAGAACTTCTCAACGACGCAGCTGGACAGCAGGGACACCCCTAAGGGCCTTGGTCGATACTAAACTTTATCATGGCCAAAAGGCCGAGAAGCAATAATGCAGAAAGGAAAGAGAGCAGTAGGATAGATCGCAGTCTCGTTCCTTGTGGGGACTAAGCCTCTAACCCAATAGCAGCAAGTAGGTGAAGCCAAATTTAATTGACGATCCTACCAGGCCGAGCAGAGGGTACCCCACAAGGACCAAAAGGCTTGGTTAGATCGAAGAACTTCTCAACGACGCAGCTGGACAGCAGGGACACCCCTTAGGGCCTTGGTCGATACTAAACTTTATCATGGCCAAAAGGCCGAGAAGCAATAATGCAGAAAGGAAAAAGGGCAGTAGGATAGATCGCAGTCTCGTTCCTTGTGGGGACTAAGCCTCTAACCCAATAGCAGCAAGTAGGTGAAGCCAAATTTAATTGACGATCCTACCAGGCCGAGCAGAGGGTACCCCACAAGGACCAAAAGGCTTGGTTAGATCGAAGAACTTCTCAACGACGCAGCTGGACAGCAGGGACACCCCTAAGGGCCTTGGTCGAAACTAAACTTTATCATGGCCAAAAGGCCGAGAAGCAATAATGCAGAAAGGAAAGAGAGCAGTAGGATAGATCGCAGTCTCGTTCCTTGTGGGGACTAAGCCTCTAACCCAATAGCAGCAAGTAGGTGAAGCCAAATTTAATTGACGATCCTACCAGGCCGAGCAGAGGGTACCCCACAAGGACCAAAAGGCTTGGTTAGATCGAAGAACTTCTCAACGACGCAGCTGGACAGCAGGGACACCCCTTAGGGCCTTGGTCGATACTAAACTTTATCATGGCCAAAAGGCCGAGAAGCAATAATGCAGAAAGGAAAGAGAGCAGTAGGATAGATCGCAGTCTCGTTCCTTGTGGGGACTAAGCCTCTAACCCAATAGCAGCAAGTAGGTGAAGCCAAATTTAATTGACGATCCTACCAGGCCGAGCAGAGGGTACCCCACAAGGACCAAAAGGCTTGGATAGATCGAAGAACTTCTCAACGACGCAGCTGACCAGCAGGGTCACCCCTAAGGGCCTAGGTCGATACTAAACTTTATCATGGCCAAAAGGCCGAGAAGCAATAATGCAGAAAGGAAAAAGGGCAGTAGGATATATCGCAGTCTCGTTCCTTGTGGGGACTAAGCCTCTAACCCAATAGCAGCAAGTAGGTGAAGCCAAATTTAATTGCCGATCCTACCAGGCCGAGCAGAGGGTACCCCACAAGGACCAAAAGGCTTGGATAGATCGAAGAACTTCTCAACGACGCAGCTGGACAGCAGGGTCACCCCTAAGGGCCTTGGTCGATACTAAACTTGATCATGGCCAAAAGGCCGAGAAGCAATAATGCAGAAAGGAAAAAGGGCAGTAGGATAGATCGCAGTCTCGTTCCTTGTGGGGACTAAGCCTCTAACCCAATAGCAGCAAGTAGGTGAAGCCAAATTTAATTGACGATCCTACCAGGCCGAGCAGAGGGTACCCCACAAGGACCAAAAGGTTTGGTTAGATCGAAGAACTTCTCAACGACGCAGCTGGACAGCAGGGACACCCCTAAGGGCCTTGGTCGATACTAAACTTTATCATGGCCAAAAGGCCGAGAAGCAATAATGCAGAAAGGAAAGAGAGCAGTAGGATAGATCGCAGTCTCGTTCCTTGTGGGGACTAAGCCTCTAACCCAATAGCAGCAAGTAGGTGAAGCCAAATTTAAATGACGATCCTACCAGGCCGAGCAGAGGGTACCCCACAAGGACCAAAAGGCTTGGATAGATCGAAGAACTTCTCAACGACGCAGCTGACCAGCAGGGCCACCCCTAAGGGCCTAGGTCGATACTAAACTTTATCATGGTCAAAAGGCCGAGAAGCAATAATGCAGAAAAGAAAAAGGGCAGTGGGGTAGATCGCAGTCTCGTTGCTTGTGGGGACTAAGCCTCTAACCCAATAGCAGCAAGTAGGTGAAGCCAAATTTAATTGACGATCCTACCAGGCCGAGCAGAGGGTACCCCACGAGGACCAAAAGGCTTGGATAGATCGAAGAACTTCTCAACAACGCAGCTGGACAGCAGGGACACCCCTAAGGGCCTAGGTCGATACTAAACTTTATCATGGCCAAAAGGCCGAGAAGCAATAATGCAGAAAGGAAAGAGAGCAGTAGGATAGATCGCAGTCTCGTTCCTTGTGGGGACTAAGCCTCTAACCCAATAGCAGCAAGTAGGTGAAGCCAAATTTAATTGACGATCCTACCAGGCCGAGCAGAGGGTACCCCACGAGGACCAAAAGGCTTGGATAGATCGAAGAACTTCTCAACAACGCAGCTGGACAGCAGGGACACCCCTAAGGGCCTAGGTCGATACTAAACTTTATCATGGCCAAAAGGCCGAGAAGCAATAATGCAGAAAGGAAAGAGAGCAGTAGGATAGATCGCAGTCTCGTTCCTTGTGGGGACTAAGCCTCTAACCCAATAGCAGCAAGTAGGTGAAGCCAAATTTAATTGACGATCCTACCAGGCCGAGCAGAGGGTACCCCACAAGGACCAAAAGGCTTGGATAGATCGAAGAACTTCTCAACGACGCAGCTGGACAGCAGGGCCACCCCTAAGGGCCTTGGTCGATACTAAACTTGATCATGGCCAAAAGGCCGAGAAGCAATAATGCAGAAAGGAAAAAGGGCAGTAGGATAGATCGCAGTCTCGTTCCTTGCGGGGACTAAGCCTCTAACCCAATAGCAGCAAGTAGGTGAAGCCAAATTTAATTGACGATCCTACCAGGCCGAGCAGAGGGTACCCCACAAGGACCAAAAGGCTTGGATAGATCGAAGAACTTCTCAACGACGCAGCTGACCAGCAGGGCCACCCCTAAGGGCCTAGGTCGATACTAAACTTGATCATGGCCAAAAGGCCGAGAAGCAATAATGCAGAAAGGAAAAAGGGCAGTGGGGTACATAACAGTCTCGTTCTTTGTGGGGACTAAGCCTCTAACCCAATAGCAGCAAGTAGGTGAAGCCAAATTTAATTGACGATCCTACCAGGCCTAGCAGAGGGTACCCCACAAGGACCAAAAGGCTTGGATAGATCGAAGAACTTCTCAACGACGCAGCTGACCAGCAGGGACACCCCTAAGGGCCTAGGTCGATACTAAACTTTATCATGGCCAAAAGGCCGAGAAGCAATAATGCAGAAAGGAAAAAGGGCAGTGGGGTAGATCGCAGTCTCGTTCCTTGTGGGGACTAAGCCTCTAACCCAATAGCAGCAAGTAGGTGAAGCCAAATTTAATTGACGATCCTACCAGGCCAAGCAGAGGGTACCCCACAAGGACCAAAAGGCTTGGATAGATCGAAGAACTTCTCAACGACGCAGCTGACCAGCAGGGCCACCCCTAAGGGCCTAGGTCGATACTAAACTTTATCATGGCCAAAAGGCCGAGAAGCAATAATGCAGAAAGGAAAAAGGGCAGTAGGATAGATCGCAGTCTCGTTCCTTGTGGGGACTAAGCCTCTAACCCAATAGCAGCAAGTAGGTGAAGCCAAATTTAATTGACGATCCTACCAGGCCGAGCAGAGGGTACCCCACAAGGACCAAAAGGCTTGGTTAGATCGAAGAACTTCTCAACGACGCAGCTGGACAGCAGGGACACCCCTAAGGGCCTTGGTCGATACTAAACTTTATCATGGCCAAAAGGCCGAGAAGCAATAATGCAGAAAGGAAAGAGAGCAGTAGGATAGATCGCAGTCTCGTTCCTTGTGGGGACTAAGCCTCTAACCCAATAGCAGCAAGTAGGTGAAGCCAAATTTAATTGACGATCCTACCAGGCCGAGCAGAGGGTACCCCACAAGGACCAAAAGGCTTGGTTAGATCGAAGAACTTCTCAACGACGCAGCTGGACAGCAGGGACACCCCTTAGGGCCTTGGTCGATACTAAACTTTATCATGGCCAAAAGGCCGAGAAGCAATAATGCAGAAAGGAAAAAGGGCAGTAGGATAGATCGCAGTCTCGTTCCTTGTGGGGACTAAGCCTCTAACCCAATAGCAGCAAGTAGGTGAAGCCAAATTTAATTGACGATCCTACCAGGCCGAGCAGAGGGTACCCCACAAGGACCAAAAGGCTTGGTTAGATCGAAGAACTTCTCAACGACGCAGCTGGACAGCAGGGACACCCCTAAGGGCCTTGGTCGATACTAAACTTTATCATGGCCAAAAGGCCGAGAAGCAATAATGCAGAAAGGAAAGAGAGCAGTAGGATAGATCGCAGTCTCGTTCCTTGTGGGGACTAAGCCTCTAACCCAATAGCAGCAAGTAGGTGAAGCCAAATTTAATTGACGATCCTACCAGGCCGAGCAGAGGGTACCCCACAAGGACCAAAAGGCTTGGTTAGATCGAAGAACTTCTCAACGACGCAGCTGGACAGCAGGGACACCCCTTAGGGCCTTGGTCGATACTAAACTTTATCATGGCCAAAAGGCCGAGAAGCAATAATGCAGAAAGGAAAGAGAGCAGTAGGATAGATCGCAGTCTCGTTCCTTGTGGGGACTAAGCCTCTAACCCAATAGCAGCAAGTAGGTGAAGCCAAATTTAATTGACGATCCTACCAGGCCGAGCAGAGGGTACCCCACAAGGACCAAAAGGCTTGGATAGATCGAAGAACTTCTCAACGACGCAGCTGACCAGCAGGGTCACCCCTAAGGGCCTAGGTCGATACTAAACTTTATCATGGCCAAAAGGCCGAGAAGCAATAATGCAGAAAGGAAAAAGGGCAGTAGGATATATCGCAGTCTCGTTCCTTGTGGGGACTAAGCCTCTAACCCAATAGCAGCAAGTAGGTGAAGCCAAATTTAATTGACGATCCTACCAGGCCGAGCAGAGGGTACCCCACAAGGACCAAAAGGCTTGGATAGATCGAAGAACTTCTCAACGACGCAGCTGACCAGCAGGGACACCCCTAAGGGCCTAGGTCGATACTAAACTTTATCATGGCCAAAAGGCCGAGAAGCAATAATGCAGAAAGGAAAAAGGGCAGTGGGGTAGATCGCAGTCTCGTTCCTTGTGGGGACTAAGCCTCTAACCCAATAGCAGCAAGTAGGTGAAGCCAAATTTAATTGACGATCCTACCAGGCCAAGCAGAGGGTACCCCACAAGGACCAAAAGGCTTGGATAGATCGAAGAACTTCTCAACGACGCAGCTGACCAGCAGGGCCACCCCTAAGGGCCTAGGTCGATACTAAACTTTATCATGGCCAAAAGGCCGAGAAGCAATAATGCAGAAAGGAAAAAGGGCAGTAGGATAGATCGCAGTCTCGTTCCTTGTGGGGACTAAGCCTCTAACCCAATAGCAGCAAGTAGGTGAAGCCAAATTTAATTGACGATCCTACCAGGCCGAGCAGAGGGTACCCCACAAGGACCAAAAGGCTTGGTTAGATCGAAGAACTTCTCAACGACGCAGCTGGACAGCAGGGACACCCCTAAGGGCCTTGGTCGATACTAAACTTTATCATGGCCAAAAGGCCGAGAAGCAATAATGCAGAAAGGAAAGAGAGCAGTAGGATAGATCGCAGTCTCGTTCCTTGTGGGGACTAAGCCTCTAACCCAATAGCAGCAAGTAGGTGAAGCCAAATTTAATTGACGATCCTACCAGGCCGAGCAGAGGGTACCCCACAAGGACCAAAAGGCTTGGTTAGATCGAAGAACTTCTCAACGACGCAGCTGGACAGCAGGGACACCCCTTAGGGCCTTGGTCGATACTAAACTTTATCATGGCCAAAAGGCCGAGAAGCAATAATGCAGAAAGGAAAAAGGGCAGTAGGATAGATCGCAGTCTCGTTCCTTGTGGGGACTAAGCCTCTAACCCAATAGCAGCAAGTAGGTGAAGCCAAATTTAATTGACGATCCTACCAGGCCGAGCAGAGGGTACCCCACAAGGACCAAAAGGCTTGGATAGATCGAAGAACTTCTCAACGACGCAGCTGACCAGCAGGGCCACCCCTAAGGGCCTAGGTCGATACTAAACTTTATCATGGTCAAAAGGCCGAGAAGCAATAATGCAGAAAAGAAAAAGGGCAGTGGGGTAGATCGCAGTCTCGTTGCTTGTGGGGACTAAGCCTCTAACCCAATAGCAGCAAGTAGGTGAAGCCAAATTTAATTGACGATCCTACCAGGCCGAGCAGAGGGTACCCCACGAGGACCAAAAGGCTTGGATAGATCGAAGAACTTCTCAACAACGCAGCTGGACAGCAGGGACACCCCTAAGGGCCTAGGTCGATACTAAACTTTATCATGGCCAAAAGGCCGAGAAGCAATAATGCAGAAAGGAAAGAGAGCAGTAGGATAGATCGCAGTCTCGTTCCTTGTGGGGACTAAGCCTCTAACCCAATAGCAGCAAGTAGGTGAAGCCAAATTTAATTGACGATCCTACCAGGCCGAGCAGAGGGTACCCCACAAGGACCAAAAGGCTTGGATAGATCGAAGAACTTCTCAACGACGCAGCTGGACAGCAGGGCCACCCCTAAGGGCCTTGGTCGATACTAAACTTGATCATGGCCAAAAGGCCGAGAAGCAATAATGCAGAAAGGAAAAAGGGCAGTAGGATAGATCGCAGTCTCGTTCCTTGTGGGGACTAAGCCTCTAACCCAATAGCAGCAAGTAGGTGAAGCCAAATTTAATTGACGATCCTACCAGGCCGAGCAGAGGGTACCCCACAAGGACCAAAAGGCTTGGATAGATCGAAGAACTTCTCAACGACGCAGCTGACCAGCAGGGCCACCCCTAAGGGCCTAGGTCGATACTAAACTTGATCATGGCCAAAAGGCCGAGAAGCAATAATGCAGAAAGGAAAAAGGGCAGTGGGGTACATAACAGTCTCGTTCTTTGTGGGGACTAAGCCTCTAACCCAATAGCAGCAAGTAGGTGAAGCCAAATTTAATTGACGATCCTACCAGGCCGAGCAGAGGGTACCCCACAAGGACCAAAAGGCTTGGATAGATCGAAGAACTTCTCAACGACGCAGCTGGACAGCAGGGACACCCCTAAGGGCCTAGGTCGATACTAAACTTTATCATGGCCAAAAGGCCGAGAAGCAATAATGCAGAAAGGAAAAAGGGCAGTGGGGTAGATCGCAGTCTCGTTCCTTGTGGGGACTAAGCCTCTAACCCAATAGCAGCAAGTAGGTGAAGCCAAATTTAATTGACGATCCTACCAGGCCAAGCAGAGGGTACCCCACAAGGACCAAAAGGCTTGGATAGATCGAAGAACTTCTCAACGACGCAGCTGACCAGCAGGGCCACCCCTAAGGGCCTAGGTCGATACTAAACTTTATCATGGCCAAAAGGCCGAGAAGCAATAATGCAGAAAGGAAAAAGGGCAGTAGGATAGATCGCAGTCTCGTTCCTTGTGGGGACTAAGCCTCTAACCCAATAGCAGCAAGTAGGTGAAGCCAAATTTAATTGACGATCCTACCAGGCCGAGCAGAGGGTACCCCACAAGGACCAAAAGGCTTGGTTAGATCGAAGAACTTCTCAACGACGCAGCTGGACAGCAGGGACACCCCTAAGGGCCTTGGTCGATACTAAACTTTATCATGGCCAAAAGGCCGAGAAGCAATAATGCAGAAAGGAAAGAGAGCAGTAGGATAGATCGCAGTCTCGTTCCTTGTGGGGACTAAGCCTCTAACCCAATAACAGCAAGTAGGTGAAGCCAAATTTAATTGACGATCCTACCAGGCCGAGCAGAGGGTACCCCACAAGGACCAAAAGGCTTGGTTAGATCGAAGAACTTCTCAACGACGCAGCTGGACAGCAGGGACACCCCTTAGGGCCTTGGTCGATACTAAACTTTATCATGGCCAAAAGGCCGAGAAGCAATAATGCAGAAAGGAAAGAGAGCAGTAGGATAGATCGCAGTCTCGTTCCTTGTGGGGACTAAGCCTCTAACCCAATAGCAGCAAGTAGGTGAAGCCAAATTTAATTGCCGATCCTACCAGGCCGAGCAGAGGGTACCCCACAAGGACCAAAAGGCTTGGATAGATCGAAGAACTTCTCAACGACGCAGCTGGACAGCAGGGTCACCCCTAAGGGCCTTGGTCGATACTAAACTTTATCATGGCCAAAAGGCCGAGAAGCAATAATGCAGAAAGGAAAGAGAGCAGTAGGATAGATCGCAGTCTCGTTCCTTGTGGGGACTAAGCCTCTAACCCAATAGCAGCAAGTAGGTGAAGCCAAATTTAAATGACGATCCTACCAGGCCGAGCAGAGGGTACCCCACAAGGACCAAAAGGCTTGGATAGATCGAAGAACTTCTCAACGACGCAGCTGACCAGCAGGGCCACACCTAAGGGCCTAGGTTGATACTAAACTTTATCATGGTCAAAAGGCCGAGAAGCAATAATGCAGAAAGGAAAAAGGGCAGTGGGGTAGATCGCAGTCTCGTTGCTTGTGGGGACTAAGCCTCTAACCCAATAGCAGCAAGTAGGTGAAGCCAAATTTAATTGACGATCCTACCAGGCCGAGCAGAGGGTAACCCACGAGGACCAAAAGGCTTGGATAGATCGAAGAACTTCTCAACGACGCAGCTGGACAGCAGGGACACCCCTAAGGGCCTAGGTCGATACTAAACTTTATCATGGCCAAAAGGCCGAGAAGCAATAATGCAGAAAGGAAAGAGAGCAGTAGGATAGATCGCAGTCTCGTTCCTTGTGGGGACTAAGCCTCTAACCCAATAGCAGCAAGTAGGTGAAGCCAAATTTAATTGACGATCCTACCAGGCCGAGCAGAGGGTACCCCACAAGGACCAAAAGGCTTGGATAGATCGAAGAACTTCTCAACAACGCAGCTGGACAGCAGGGACACCCCTAAGGGCCTAGGTCGATACTAAACTTTATCATGGCCAAAAGGCCGAGAAGCAATAATGCAGAAAGGAAAAAGAGCAGTGGGGTAGATCGCAGTCTCGTTCCTTGTGGGGACTAAGCCTCTAACCCAGTAGCAGCAAGTAGGTGAAGCCAAATTTAATTGACGATCCTACCAGGCCGAGCAGAGGGTACCCCACAAGGACCAAAAGGCTTGGATAGATCGAAGAACTTCTCAACGACGCAGCTGACCAGCAGGGCCACCCCTAAGGGCCTAGGTCGATACTAAACTTTATCATGGCCAAAAGGCCGAGAAGCAATAATGCAGAAAGGAAAAAGGGCAGTAGGATAGATCGCAGTCTCGTTCCTTGTGGGGACTAAGCCTCTAACCCAATAGCAGCAAGTAGGTGAAGCCAAATTTAATTGACGATCCTACCAGGCCGAGCAGAGGGTACCCCACAAGGACCAAAAGGCTTGGTTAGATCGAAGAACTTCTCAACGACGCAGCTGGACAGCAGGGACACCCCTAAGGGCCTTGGTCGATACTAAACTTTATCATGGCCAAAAGGCCGAGAAGCAATAATGCAGAAAGGAAAGAGAGCAGTAGGATAGATCGCAGTCTCGTTCCTTGTGGGGACTAAGCCTCTAACCCAATAACAGCAAGTAGGTGAAGCCAAATTTAATTGACGATCCTACCAGGCCGAGCAGAGGGTACCCCACAAGGACCAAAAGGCTTGGTTAGATCGAAGAACTTCTCAACGACGCAGCTGGACAGCAGGGACACCCCTTAGGGCCTTGGTCGATACTAAACTTTATCATGGCCAAAAGGCCGAGAAGCAATAATGCAGAAAGGAAAGAGAGCAGTAGGATAGATCGCAGTCTCGTTCCTTGTGGGGACTAAGCCTCTAACCCAATAGCAGCAAGTAGGTGAAGCCAAATTTAATTGCCGATCCTACCAGGCCGAGCAGAGGGTACCCCACAAGGACCAAAAGGCTTGGATAGATCGAAGAACTTCTCAACGACGCAGCTGGACAGCAGGGTCACCCCTAAGGGCCTTGGTCGATACTAAACTTTATCATGGCCAAAAGGCCGAGAAGCAATAATGCAGAAAGGAAAGAGAGCAGTAGGATAGATCGCAGTCTCGTTCCTTGTGGGGACTAAGCCTCTAACCCAATAGCAGCAAGTAGGTGAAGCCAAATTTAAATGACGATCCTACCAGGCCGAGCAGAGGGTACCCCACAAGGACCAAAAGGCTTGGATAGATCGAAGAACTTCTCAACGACGCAGCTGACCAGCAGGGCCACACCTAAGGGCCTAGGTTGATACTAAACTTTATCATGGTCAAAAGGCCGAGAAGCAATAATGCAGAAAGGAAAAAGGGCAGTGGGGTAGATCGCAGTCTCGTTGCTTGTGGGGACTAAGCCTCTAACCCAATAGCAGCAAGTAGGTGAAGCCAAATTTAATTGACGATCCTACCAGGCCGAGCAGAGGGTAACCCACGAGGACCAAAAGGCTTGGATAGATCGAAGAACTTCTCAACGACGCAGCTGGACAGCAGGGACACCCCTAAGGGCCTAGGTCGATACTAAACTTTATCATGGCCAAAAGGCCGAGAAGCAATAATGCAGAAAGGAAAGAGAGCAGTAGGATAGATCGCAGTCTCGTTCCTTGTGGGGACTAAGCCTCTAACCCAATAGCAGCAAGTAGGTGAAGCCAAATTTAATTGACGATCCTACCAGGCCGAGCAGAGGGTACCCCACAAGGACCAAAAGGCTTGGATAGATCGAAGAACTTCTCAACAACGCAGCTGGACAGCAGGGACACCCCTAAGGGCCTAGGTCGATACTAAACTTTATCATGGCCAAAAGGCCGAGAAGCAATAATGCAGAAAGGAAAAAGAGCAGTGGGGTAGATCGCAGTCTCGTTCCTTGTGGGGACTAAGCCTCTAACCCAATAGCAGCAAGTAGGTGAAGCCAAATTTAATTGACGATCCTACCAGGCCGAGCAGAGGGTACCCCACAAGGACCAAAAGGCTTGGATAGATCGAAGAACTTCTCAACGACGCAGCTGACCAGCAGGGCCACCCCTAAGGGCCTAGGTCGATACTAAACTTTATCATGGCCAAAAGGCCGAGAAGCAATAATGCAGAAAGGAAAAAGGGCAGTAGGATAGATCGCAGTCTCGTTCCTTGTGGGGACTAAGCCTCTAACCCAATAGCAGCAAGTAGGTGAAGCCAAATTTAATTGACGATCCTACCAGGCCGAGCAGAGGGTACCCCACAAGGACCAAAAGGCTTGGATAGATCGAAGAACTTCTCAACGACGCAGCTGGACAGCAGGGTCACCCCTAAGGGCCTTGGTCGATACTAAACTTGATCATGGCCAAAAGGCCGAGAAGCAATAATGCAGAAAGGAAAAAGGGCAGTAGGATAGATCGCAGTCTCGTTCCTTGTGGGGACTAAGCCTCTAACCCAATAGCAGCAAGTAGGTGAAGCCAAATTTAATTGACGATCCTACCAGGCCGAGCAGAGGGTACCCCACAAGGACCAAAAGGTTTGGTTAGATCGAAGAACTTCTCAACGACGCAGCTGGACAGCAGGGACACCCCTAAGGGCCTAGGTCGATACTAAACTTTATCATGGCCAAAAGGCCGAGAAGCAATAATGCAGAAAGGAAAGAGAGCAGTAGGATAGATCGCAGTCTCGTTCCTTGTGGGGACTAAGCCTCTAACCCAATAGCAGGAAGTAGGTGAAGCCAAATTTAATTGACGATCCTATCAGGCCGAGCAGAGGGTACCCCACAAGGACCAAAAGGCTTGGTTAGATCGAAGAACTTCTCAACGACGCAGCTGGACAGCAGGGACACCCCTAAGGGCCTAGGTCGAAACTAAACTTTATCATGGCCAAAAGGCCCAGAAGCAATAATGCAGAAAGGAAAGAGAGCAGTAGGATAGATCGCAGTCTCGTTCCTTGTGGGGACTAAGCCTCTAACCCAATAGCAGCAAGTAGGTGAAGCCAAATTTAAATGACGATCCTACCAGGCCGAGCAGAGGGTACCCCACAAGGACCAAAAGGCTTGGATAGATCGAAGAACTTCTCAACGACGCAGCTGGACAGCAGGGCCACCCCTAAGGGCCTTGGTCGATACTAAACTTGATCATGGCCAAAAGGCCGAGAAGCAATAATGCAGAAAGGAAAAAGGGCAGTAGGATAGATCGCAGTCTCGTTCCTTGTGGGGACTAAGCCTCTAACCCAATAGCAGCAAGTAGGTGAAGCCAAATTTAATTGACGATCCTACCAGGCCGAGCAGAGGGTACCCCACAAGGACCAAAAGGCTTGGTTAGATCGAAGAACTTCTCAACGACGCAGCTGGACAGCAGGGACACCCCTAAGGGCCTTGGTCGATACTAAACTTTATCATGGCCAAAAGGCCGAGAAGCAATAATGCAGAAAGGAAAGAGAGCAGTAGGATAGATCGCAGTCTCGTTCCTTGTGGGGACTAAGCCTCTAACCCAATAGCAGCAAGTAGGTGAAGCCAAATTTAATTGACGATCCTACCAGGCCGAGCAGAGGGTACCCCACAAGGACCAAAAGGCTTGGATAGATCGAAGAACTTCTCAACGACGCAGCTGGACAGCAGGGACACCCCTAAGGGCCTAGGTCGATACTAAACTTTATCATGGCCAAAAGGCCGAGAAGCAATAATGCAGAAAGGAAAGAGAGCAGTAGGATAGATCGCAGTCTCGTTCCTTGTGGGGACTAAGCCTCTAACCCAATAGCAGCAAGTAGGTGAAGCCAAATTTAATTGACGATCCTACCAGGCCAAGCAGAGGGTACCCCACAAGGACCAAAAGGCTTGGATAGATCGAAGAACTTCTCAACGACGCAGCTGACCAGCAGGGCCACCCCTAAGGGCCTAGGTCGATACTAAACTTTATCATGGCCAAAAGGCCGAGAAGCAATAATGCAGAAAGGAAAAAGGGCAGTAGGATAGATCGCAGTCTCGTTCCTTGTGGGGACTAAGCCTCTAACCCAATAGCAGCAAGTAGGTGAAGCCAAATTTAATTGACGATCCTACCAGGCCGAGCAGAGGGTACCCCACAAGGACCAAAA
The DNA here is from genome assembly GCF_062004578.1 of Staurois parvus. NCBI lineage: Eukaryota > Metazoa > Chordata > Amphibia > Anura > Ranidae > Staurois > Staurois parvus. The sequence continues at coordinate 387,593 of NW_028318343.1, read as the reverse complement.
GGCTTGGTTAGATCGAAGAACTTCTCAACGACGCAGCTGGACAGCAGGGACACCCCTAAGGGCCTTGGTCGATACTAAACTTTATCATGGCCAAAAGGCCGAGAAGCAATAATGCAGAAAGGAAAGAGAGCAGTAGGATAGATCGCAGTCTCGTTCCTTGTGGGGACTAAGCCTCTAACCCAATAGCAGCAAGTAGGTGAAGCCAAATTTAATTGACGATCCTACCAGGCCGAGCAGAGGGTACCCCACAAGGACCAAAAGGCTTGGTTAGATCGAAGAACTTCTCAACGACGCAGCTGGACAGCAGGGACACCCCTTAGGGCCTTGGTCGATACTAAAGTTTATCATGGCCAAAAGGCCGAGAAGCAATAATGCAGAAAGGAAAAAGGGCAGTAGGATAGATCGCAGTCTCGTTCCTTGTGGGGACTAAGCCTCTAACCCAATAGCAGCAAGTAGGTGAAGCCAAATTTAATTGACGATCCTACCAGGCCGAGCAGAGGGTACCCCACAAGGACCAAAAGGTTTGGTTAGATCGAAGAACTTCTCAACGACGCAGCTGGACAGCAGGGACACCCCTAAGGGCCTTGGTCGATACTAAACTTTATCATGGCCAAAAGGCCGAGAAGCAATAATGCAGAAAGGAAAGAGAGCAGTAGGATAGATCGCAGTCTCGTTCCTTGTGGGGACTAAGCCTCTAACCCAATAGCAGCAAGTAGGTGAAGCCAAATTTAATTGACGATCCTACCAGGCCGAGCAGAGGGTACCCCACAAGGACCAAAAGGCTTGGATAGATCGAAGAACTTCTCAACGACGCAGCTGGACAGCAGGGACACCCCTAAGGGCCTAGGTCGATACTAAACTTTATCATGGCCAAAAGGCCGAGAAGCAATAATGCAGAAAGGAAAGAGAGCAGTAGGATAGATCGCAGTCTCGTTCCTTGTGGGGACTAAGCCTCTAACCCAATAGCAGCAAGTAGGTGAAGCCAAATTTAATTGACGATCCTACCAGGCCAAGCAGAGGGTACCCCACAAGGACCAAAAGGCTTGGATAGATCGAAGAACTTTTCAACGACGCAGCTGACCAGCAGGGCCACCCCTAAGGGCCTAGGTCGATACTAAACTTTATCATGGCCAAAAGGCCGAGAAGCAATAATGCAGAAAGGAAAAAGGGCAGTAGGATAGATCGCAGTCTCGTTCCTTGTGGGGACTAAGCCTCTAACCCAATAGCAGCAAGTAGGTGAAGCCAAATTTAATTGACGATCCTACCAGGCCGAGCAGAGGGTACCCCACAAGGACCAAAAGGCTTGGTTAGATCGAAGAACTTCTCAACGACGCAGCTGGACAGCAGGGACACCCCTAAGGGCCTTGGTCGATACTAAACTTTATCATGGCCAAAAGGCCGAGAAGCAATAATGCAGAAAGGAAAGAGAGCAGTAGGATAGATCGCAGTCTCGTTCCTTGTGGGGACTAAGCCTCTAACCCAATAGCAGCAAGTAGGTGAAGCCAAATTTAATTGACGATCATACCAGGCCGAGCAGAGGGTACCCCACAAGGACCAAAAGGCTTGGTTAGATCGAAGAACTTCTCAACGACGCAGCTGGACAGCAGGGACACCCCTTAGGGCCTTGGTCGATACTAAACTTTATCATGGCCAAAAGGCCGAGAAGCAATAATGCAGAAAGGAAAAAGGGCAGTAGGATAGATCGCAGTCTCGTTCCTTGTGGGGACTAAGCCTCTAACCCAATAGCAGCAAGTAGGTGAAGCCAAATTTAATTGACGATCCTACCAGGCCGAGCAGAGGGTACCCCACAAGGACCAAAAGGTTTGGTTAGATCGAAGAACTTCTCAACGACGCAGCTGGACAGCAGGGACACCCCTAAGGGCCTTGGTCGATACTAAACTTTATCATGGCCAAAAGGCCGAGAAGCAATAATGCAGAAAGGAAAGAGAGCAGTAGGATAGATCGCAGTCTCGTTCCTTGTGGGGACTAAGCCTCTAACCCAATAGCAGCAAGTAGGTGAAGCCAAATTTAAATGACGATCCTACCAGGCCGAGCAGAGGGTACCCCACAAGGACCAAAAGGCTTGGATAGATCGAAGAACTTCTCAACGACGCAGCTGACCAGCAGGGCCACCCCTAAGGGCCTAGGTCGATACTAAACTTTATCATGGTCAAAAGGCCGAGAAGCAATAATGCAGAAAGGAAAAAGGGCAGTGGGGTAGATCGCAGTTTCGTTGCTTGTGGGGACTAAGCCTCTAACCCAATAGCAGCAAGTAGGTGAAGCCAAATTTAATTGACGATCCTACCAGGCCGAGCAGAGGGTACCCCACGAGGACCAAAAGGCTTGGATAGATCGAAGAACTTCTCAACAACGCAGCTGGACAGCAGGGACACCCCTAAGGGCCTAGGTCGATACTAAACTTTATCATGGCCAAAAGGCCGAGAAGCAATAATGCAGAAAGGAAAGAGAGCAGTAGGATAGATCGCAGTCTCGTTCCTTGTGGGGACTAAGCCTCTAACCCAATAGCAGCAAGTAGGTGAAGCCAAATTTAATTGACGATCCTACCAGGCCGAGCAGAGGGTACCCCACAAGGACCAAAAGGCTTGGATAGATCGAAGAACTTCTCAACGACGCAGCTGGACAGCAGGGCCACCCCTAAGGGCCTTGGTCGATACTAAACTTGATCATGGCCAAAAGGCCGAGAAGCAATAATGCAGAAAGGAAAAAGGGCAGTAGGATAGATCGCAGTCTCGTTCCTTGTGGGGACTAAGCCTCTAACCCAATAGCAGCAAGTAGGTGAAGCCAAATTTAATTGACGATCCTACCAGGCCGAGCAGAGGGTACCCCACAAGGACCAAAAGGCTTGGATAGATCGAAGAACTTCTCAACGACGCAGCTGACCAGCAGGGCCACCCCTAAGGGCCTAGGTCGATACTAAACTTGATCATGGCCAAAAGGCCGAGAAGCAATAATGCAGAAAGGAAAAAGGGCAGTGGGGTACATCGCAGTCTCGTTCTTTGTGGGGACTAAGCCTCTAACCCAATAGCAGCAAGTAGGTGAAGCCAAATTTAATTGACGATCCTACCAGGCCGAGCAGAGGGTACCCCACAAGGACCAAAAGGCTTGGATAGATCGAAGAACTTCTCAACGACGCAGCTGGACAGCAGGGACACCCCTAAGGGCCTAGGTCGATACTAAACTTTATCATGGCCAAAAGGCCGAGAAGCAATAATGCAGAAAGGAAAAAGGGCAGTGGGGTAGATCGCAGTCTCGTTCCTTGTGGGGACTAAGCCTCTAACCCAATAGCAGCAAGTAGGTGAAGCCAAATTTAATTGACGATCCTACCAGGCCGAGCAGAGGGTACCCCACAAGGACCAAAAGGCTTGGATAGATCGAAGAACTTCTCAACGACGCAGCTGACCAGCAGGGCCACCCCTAAGGGCCTAGGTGGATACTAAACTTTATCATGGCCAAAAGGCCGAGAAGCAATAATGCAGAAAGGAAAAAGGGCAGTAGGATAGATCGCAGTCTCGTTCCTTGTGGGGACTAAGCCTCTAACCCAATAGCAGCAAGAAGGTGAAGCCAAATTTAATTGACGATCCTACCAGGCCGAGCAGAGGGTACCCCACAAGGACCAAAAGGCTTGGATAGATCGAAGAACTTCTCAACGACGCAGCTGGACAGCAGGGTCACCCCTAAGGGCCTTGGTCGATACTAAACTTGATCATGGCCAAAAGGCCGAGAAGCAATAATGCAGAAAGGAAAAAGGGCAGTAGGATAGATCACAGTCTCGTTCCTTGTGGGGACTAAGCCTCTAACCCAATAGCAGCAAGTAGGTGAAGCCAAATTTAATTGACGATCCTACCAGGCCGAGCAGAGGGTACCCCACAAGGACCAAAAGGTTTGGTTAGATCGAAGAACTTCTCAACGACGCAGCTGGACAGCAGGGACACCCCTAAGGGCCTAGGTCGATACTAAACTTTATCATGGCCAAAAGGCCGAGAAGCAATAATGCAGAAAGGAAAGAGAGCAGTAGGATAGATCGCAGTCTCGTTCCTTGTGGGGACTAAGCCTCTAACCCAATAGCAGGAAGTAGGTGAAGCCAAATTTAATTGACGATCCTACCAGGCCGAGCAGAGGGTACCCCACAAGGACCAAAAGGCTTGGTTAGATCGAAGAACTTCTCAACGACTCAGCTGGACAGCAGGGACACCCCTAAGGGCCTAGGTCGAAACTAAACTTTATCATGGCCAAAAGGCCCAGAAGCAATAATGCAGAAAGGAAAGAGAGCAGTAGGATAGATCGCAGTCTCGTTCCTTGTGGGGACTAAGCCTCTAACCCAATAGCAGCAAGTAGGTGAAGCCAAATTTAAATGACGATCCTACCAGGCCGAGCAGAGGGTACCCCACAAGGACCAAAAGGCTTGGATAGATCGAAGAACTTCTCAACGACGCAGCTGGACAGCAGGGCCACCCCTAAGGGCCTTGGTCGATACTAAACTTGATCATGGCCAAAAGGCCGAGAAGCAATAATGCAGAAAGGAAAAAGGGCAGTAGGATAGATCGCAGTCTCGTTCCTTGTGGGGACTAAGCCTCTAACCCAATAGCAGCAAGTAGGTGAAGCCAAATTTAATTGACGATCCTACCAGGCCGAGCAGAGGGTACCCCACAAGGACCAAAAGGCTTGGTTAGATCGAAGAACTTCTCAACGACGCAGCTGGACAGCAGGGACACCCCTAAGGGCCTTGGTCGATACTAAACTTTATCATGGCCAAAAGGCCGAGAAGCAATAATGCAGAAAGGAAAGAGAGCAGTAGGATAGATCGCAGTCTTGTTCCTTGTGGGGACTAAGCCTCTAACCCAATAGCAGCAAGTAGGTGAAGCCAAATTTAATTGACGATCCTACCAGGCCGAGCAGAGGGTACCCCACAAGGACCAAAAGGCTTGGATAGATCGAAGAACTTCTCAACGACGCAGCTGGACAGCAGGGACACCCCTAAGGGCCTAGGTCGATACTAAACTTTATCATGGCCAAAAGGCCGAGAAGCAATAATGCAGAAAGGAAAGAGAGCAGTAGGATAGATCGCAGTCTCGTTCCTTGTGGGGACTAAGCCTCTAACCCAATAGCAGCAAGTAGGTGAAGCCAAATTTAATTGACGATCCTACCAGGCCAAGCAGAGGGTACCCCACAAGGACCAAAAGGCTTGGATAGATCGAAGAACTTCTCAACGACGCAGCTGACCAGCAGGGCCACCCCTAAGGGCCTAGGTCGATACTAAACTTTATCATGGCCAAAAGGCCGAGAAGCAATAATGCAGAAAGGAAAAAGGGCAGTAGGATAGATCGCAGTCTCGTTCCTTGTGGGGACTAAGCCTCTAACCCAATAGCAGCAAGTAGGTGAAGCCAAATTTAATTGACGATCCTACCAGGCCGAGCAGAGGGTACCCCACAAGGACCAAAAGGCTTGGATAGATCGAAGAACTTCTCAACGACGCAGCTGACCAGCAGGGCCACCCCTAAGGGCCTAGGTCGATACTAAACTTTATCATGGCCAAAAGGCCGAGAAGCAATAATGCAGAAAGGAAAAAGGGCAGTAGGATAGATCGCAGTCTCGTTCCTTGTGGGGACTAAGCCTCTAACCCAATAGCAGCAAGTAGGTGAAGCCAAATTTAATTGACGATCCTACCAGGCCGAGCAGAGGGTACCCCACAAGGACCAAAAGGCTTGGATAGATCGAAGAACTTCTCAACGACGCAGCTGGACAGCAGGGTCACCCCTAAGGGCCTTGGTCGATACTAAACTTGATCATGGCCAAAAGGCCGAGAAGCAATAATGCAGAAAGGAAAAAGGGCAGTAGGATAGATCGCAGTCTCGTTCCTTGTGGGGACTAAGCCTCTAACCCAATAGCAGCAAGTAGGTGAAGCCAAATTTAATTGACGATCCTACCAGGCCGAGCAGAGGGTACCCCACAAGGACCAAAAGGTTTGGTTAGATCGAAGAACTTCTCAACGACGCAGCTGGACAGCAGGGCCACCCCTAAGGGCCTAGGTCGATACTAAACTTTATCATGGCCAAAAGGCCGAGAAGCAATAATGCAGAAAGGAAAGAGAGCAGTAGGATAGATCGCAGTCTCGTTCCTTGTGGGGACTAAGCCTCTAACCCAATAGCAGCAAGTAGGTGAAGCCAAATTTAATTGACGATCCTACCAGGCCGAGCAGAGGGTACCCCACAAGGACCAAAAGGCTTGGATAGATCGAAGAACTTCTCAATGACGCAGCTGGACAGCAGGGTCACCCCTAAGGGCCTAGGTCGATACTAAACTTTATCATGGCCAAAAGGCCGAGAAGCAATAATGCAGAAAGGAAAGAGAGCAGTAGGATAGATCGCAGTCTCGTTCCTTGTGGGGACTAAGCCTCTAACCCAATAGCAGCAAGTAGGTGAAGCCAAATTTAATTGACGATCCTACCAGGCCGAGCAGAGGGTACCCCACAAGGACCAAAAGGCTTGGATAGATCGAAGAACTTCTCAACGACGCAGCTGACCAGCAGGGACACCCCTAAGGGCCTAGGTCGATAGTAAACTTTATCATGGCCAAAAGGCCGAGAAGCAATAATGCAGAAAGGAAAGGATAGATAGCAGGGATACCCCTAAGGGCTACGGTCGCACCAAAATTTTATCAAAATACGAAGAAGTGATAATGCAGGAATGTAAAATCTGGGCACAAGAGCTGACAATCATTCAGAAATGATCTTCAGTCCTGTATTGCTTTAAAGAGTAACTCCACTTTTGTTGAGAGGACAACACTCCCCTCTGGGTGATTGATGTATATTGGTATGGTTGTAAAAGGTTCGGAGATTCTTACCATTTGGTATTGTGGAAATATAGCCGTCTTTGTTCTTGAGCGAAATCCACGGGAACGTCTTTTGCAATGATCGATTGCCAGCTGCTCCTGTGGGGTACCTGTGGAGAAAGTGGCAGGGTCTGCCACCCTGTAAAGGTTATGGTTGATTGAAGAGGACGCCCATCTTCTGACTGATGTCAGTGCAGACGTGGGAATATCGGTCTTCCAGTCACACAGCAGGAAATGACACTTTCTGGAGTGCCTCTGTAGATTAGGAAGGAAAATTGTCGGTTAATAACAATGAAAAACAATGTGACTTGTGTAGGAATTGTAGATGTCAGGTGTCTTTCCTGGTAAAAGTGGAGTTACTCTTTAAATGAGGCGCTAGGATTTATTAACCCCTTCCCGTCCGGCCGTAGTATATAAACGGCCAGACGGTGGCAGTGCAGGGGCGGATAGTCATGGATGATCCTCCTGCACTCATATGGGTAATCCCTACCACTAAGCTGCTGACACTGAAATACGTCAACGCCAAGGTATAAGATGATGCAAAGTAAATAGCAAAGTAGTGCAGCGCTATACATGCATACCCTCAAACAGTGAATAACAATTTATAAACATGCTACAGGGATGAGCCCATGTAAACAATTGCCCAAATATAAATGCCAAAAGATACATAAATATTTATTAAGATCCCCCTCTAATCCTCATCTGAGGAATCATACAATAGTGCAAACAGGTGTGTGCATCCCTAACCAGGGATGAAATGACTATAAATGTGAACTGTCAACCACACTGAAAAAAATCCACAATAAAACCCAGATGCGCATCAAAAACCCCCCACATATAAATACTCCAATAAATAAAGTCCACACACAAATCAAATCATGCTCCAAATGGTCACCAAACACATGCAGGTGATACTCTTGTGATCGTGGTCATAGGTGCAAATCCTCAGATGGCCAAAATGCCCCCTCACCTTCTTACAAAGACCCCACGGGGCCAGCACGCTTTCAGGATCACCCCGCGATCCTCACAGGTAGTACTCTTCGTGGGTCAATACCCAACTTGGGGTCATCAATGGTGGCACTCTCTCCTCGCTTTATAACTCTCCTCCAGCCACTGACATCAGCAACACTTCATATCCTCCATGCAGGACCCCAGTGATGACACAAAGAACATCCTCCATGTGCAGAGGGTACCCCACAAGGACCAAAATGCTTGGATAGATCGAAGAACTTCTCAACGACGCAGCTGGACAGCAGGGACACCCCTAAGGGCCTAGGTCGATACTAAACTTGATCATGGCCAAAAGGCCGAGAAGCAATAATGCAGAAAGGAAAAAGGGCAGTAGGATAGATCGCAGTCTCGTTCCTTGTGGGGACTAAGCCTCTAACCCAATAGCAGCAAGTAGGTGAAGCCAAATTTAATTGACGATCCTACCAGGCCGAGCAGAGGGTACCCCACAAGGACCAAAAGGCTTGGATAGATCGAAGAACTTCTCAACGACGCAGCTGGACAGCAGGGACACCCCTAAGGGCCTAGGTCGATACTAAACTTTATCATGGCCAAAAGGCCGAGAAGCAATAATGCAGAAAGGAAAGAGGGCAGTGGGGTAGATCGCAGTCTCGTTCCTTGTGGGGACTAAGCCTCTAACCCAATAGCAGCAAGTAGGTGAAGCCAAATTTAATTGACGATCCTACCAGGCCGAGCAGAGGGTACCCCACAAGGACCAAAAGGCTTGGTTAGATCGAAGAACTTCTCAACGACGCAGCTGGACAGCAGGGACACCCCTAAGGGCCTTGGTCGATACTAAACTTTATCATGGCCAAAAGGCCGAGAAGCAATAATGCAGAAAGGAAAGAGAGCAGTAGGATAGATCGCAGTCTCGTTCCTTGTGGGGACTAAGCCTCTAACCCAATAGCAGCAAGTAGGTGAAGCCAAATTTAATTGACGATCCTACCAGGCCGAGCAGAGTGTACCCCACAAGGACCAAAAGGCTTGGATAGATCGAAGAACTTCTCAACGACGCAGCTGACCAGCATGGTCACCCCTAAGGGCCTAGGTCGATACTAAACTTTATCATGGCCAAAAGGCCGAGAAGCAATAATGCAGAAAGGAAAAAGGGCAGTAGGATATATCGCAGTCTCGTTCCTTGTGGGGACTAAGCCTCTAACCCAATAGCAGCAAGTAGGTGAAGCCAAATTTAATTGACGATCCTACCAGGCCGAGCAGAGGGTACCCCACAAGGACCAAAAGGCTTGGATAGATCGAAGAACTTCTCAACGACGCAGCTGGACAGCAGGGTCACCCCTAAGGGCCTTGGTCGATACTAAACTTGATCATGGCCAAAAGGCCGAGAAGCAATAATGCAGAAAGGAAAAAGGGCAGTAGGATAGATCGCAGTCTCGTTCCTTGTGGGGACTAAGCCTCTAACCCAATAGCAGCAAGTAGGTGAAGCCAAATTTAATTGACGATCCTACCAGGCCGAGCAGAGGGTACCCCACAAGGACCAAAAGGTTTGGTTAGATCGAAGAACTTCTCAACGACGCAGCTGGACAGCAGGGACACCCCTAAGGGCCTTGGTCAATACTAAACTTTATCATGGCCAAAAGGCCGAGAAGCAATAATGCAGAAAGGAAAGAGAGCAGTAGGATAGATCGCAGTCTCGTTCCTTGTGGGGACTAAGCCTCTAACCCAATAGCAGCAAGTAGGTGAAGCCAAATTTAAATGACGATCCTACCAGGCCGAGCAGAGGGTACCCCACAAGGACCAAAAGGCTTGGATAGATCGAAGAACTTCTCAACGACGCAGCTGACCAGCAGGGCCACCCCTAAGGGCCTAGGTCGATACTAAACTTTATCATGGTCAAAAGGCCGAGAAGCAATAATGCAGAAAGGAAAAAGGGCAGTGGGGTAGATCGCAGTCTCGTTGCTTGTGGGGACTAAGCCTCTAACCCAATAGCAGCAAGTAGGTGAAGCCAAATTTAATTGACGATCCTACCAGGCCGAGCAGAGGGTACCCCACGAGGACCAAAAGGCTTGGATAGATCGAAGAACTTCTCAACAACGCAGCTGGACAGCAGGGACACCCCTAAGGGCCTAGGTCGATACTAAACTTTATCATGGCCAAAAGGCCGAGAAGCAATAATGCAGAAAGGAAAGAGAGCAGTAGGATAGATCGCAGTCTCGTTCCTTGTGGGGACTAAGCCTCTAACCCAATAGCAGCAAGTAGGTGAAGCCAAATTTAATTGACGATCCTACCAGGCCGAGCAGAGGGTACCCCACAAGGACCAAAAGGCTTGGATAGATCGAAGAACTTCTCAACGACGCAGCTGGACAGCAGGGCCACCCGTAAGGGCCTTGGTCGATACTAAACTTGATCATGGCCAAAAGGCCGAGAAGCAATAATGCAGAAAGGAAAAAGGGCAGTAGGATAGATCGCAGTCTCGTTCCTTGTGGGGACTAAGCCTCTAACCCAATAGCAGCAAGTAGGTGAAGCCAAATTTAATTGACGATCCTACCAGGCCGAGCAGAGGGTACCCCACAAGGACCAAAAGGCTTGGATAGATCGAAGAACTTCTCAACGACGCAGCTGACCAGCAGGGCCACCCCTAAGGGCCAAGGTCGATACTAAACTTGATCATGGCCAAAAGGCCGAGAAGCAATAATGCAGAAAGGAAAAAGGGCAGTGGGGTACATCGCAGTCTCGTTCTTTGTGGGGACTAAGCCTCTAACCCAATAGCAGCAACTAGGTGAAGCCAAATTTAATTGACGATCCTACCAGGCCGAGCAGAGGGTACCCCACAAGGACCAAAAGGCTTGGATAGATCGAAGAACTTCTCAACGACGCAGCTGGACAGCAGGGACACCCCTAAGGGCCTAGGTCGATACTAAACTTTATCATGGCCAAAAGGCCGAGAAGCAATAATGCAGAAAGGAAAAAGGGCAGTGGGGTAGATCGCAGTCTCGTTCCTTGTGGGGACTAAGCCTCTAACCCAATAGCAGCAAGTAGGTGAAGCCAAATTTAATTGACGATCCTACCAGGCCGAGCAGAGGGTACCCCACAAGGACCAAAAGGCTTGGATAGATCGAAGAACTTCTCAACGACGCAGCTGACCAGCAGGGCCACCCCTAAGGGCCTAGGTGGATACTAAACTTTATCATGGCCAAAAGGCCGAGAAGCAATAATGCAGAAAGGAAAAAGGGCAGTAGGATAGATCGCAGTCTCGTTCCTTGTGGGGACTAAGCCTCTAACCCAATAGCAGCAAGAAGGTGAAGCCAAATTTAATTGACGATCCTACCAGGCCGAGCAGAGGGTACCCCACAAGGACCAAAAGGCTTGGATAGATCGAAGAACTTCTCAACGACGCAGCTGGACAGCAGGGTCACCCCTAAGGGCCTTGGTCGATACTAAACTTGATCATGGCCAAAAGGCCGAGAAGCAATAATGCAGAAAGGAAAAAGGGCAGTAGGATAGATCACAGTCTCGTTCCTTGTGGGGACTAAGCCTCTAACCCAATAGCAGCAAGTAGGTGAAGCCAAATTTAATTGACGATCCTACCAGGCCGAGCAGAGGGTACCCCACAAGGACCAAAAGGTTTGGTTAGATCGAAGAACTTCTCAACGACGCAGCTGGACAGCAGGGACACCCCTAAGGGCCTAGGTCGAAACTAAACTTTATCATGGCCAAAAGGCCCAGAAGCAATAATGCAGAAAGGAAAGAGAGCAGTAGGATAGATCGCAGTCTCGTTCCTTGTGGGGACTAAGCCTCTAACCCAATAGCAGCAAGTAGGTGAAGCCAAATTTAAATGACGATCCTACCAGGCCGAGCAGAGGGTACCCCACAAGGACCAAAAGGCTTGGATAGATCGAAGAACTTCTCAACGACGCAGCTGGACAGCAGGGCCACCCCTAAGGGCCTTGGTCGATACTAAACTTGATCATGGCCAAAAGGCCGAGAAGCAATAATGCAGAAAGGAAAAAGGGCAGTAGGATAGATCGCAGTCTCGTTCCTTGTGGGGACTAAGCCTCTAACCCAATAGCAGCAAGTAGGTGAAGCCAAATTTAATTGACGATCCTACCAGGCCGAGCAGAGGGTACCCCACAAGGACCAAAAGGCTTGGTTAGATCGAAGAACTTCTCAACGACGCAGCTGGACAGCAGGGACACCCCTAAGGGCCTTGGTCGATACTAAACTTTATCATGGCCAAAAGGCCGAGAAGCAATAATGCAGAAAGGAAAGAGAGCAGTAGGATAGATCGCAGTCTCGTTCCTTGTGGGGACTAAGCCTCTAACCCAATAGCAGCAAGTAGGTGAAGCCAAATTTAATTGACGATCCTACCAGGCCGAGCAGAGGGTACCCCACAAGGACCAAAAGGCTTGGATAGATCGAAGAACTTCTCAACGACGCAGCTGGACAGCAGGGACACCCCTAAGGGCCTAGGTCGATACTAAACTTTATCATGGCCAAAAGGCCGAGAAGCAATAATGCAGAAAGGAAAGAGAGCAGTAGGATAGATCGCAGTCTCGTTCCTTGTGGGGACTAAGCCTCTAACCCAATAGCAGCAAGTAGGTGAAGCCAAATTTAATTGACGATCCTACCAGGCCAAGCAGAGGGTACCCCACAAGGACCAAAAGGCTTGGATAGATCGAAGAACTTCTCAACGACGCAGCTGACCAGCAGGGCCACCCCTAAGGGCCTAGGTCGATACTAAACTTTATCATGGCCAAAAGGCCGAGAAGCAATAATGCAGAAAGGAAAAAGGGCAGTAGGATAGATCGCAGTCTCGTTCCTTGTGGGGACTAAGCCTCTAACCCAATAGCAGCAAGTAGGTGAAGCCAAATTTAATTGACGATCCTACCAGGCCGAGCAGAGGGTACCCCACAAGGACCAAAAGGCTTGGATAGATCGAAGAACTTCTCAACGACGCAGCTGACCAGCAGGGCCACCCCTAAGGGCCTAGGTCGATACTAAACTTTATCATGGCCAAAAGGCCGAGAAGCAATAATGCAGAAAGGAAAAAGGGCAGTAGGATAGATCGCAGTCTCGTTCCTTGTGGGGACTAAGCCTCTAACCCAATAGCAGCAAGTAGGTGAAGCCAAATTTAATTGACGATCCTACCAGGCCGAGCAGAGGGTACCCCACAAGGACCAAAAGGCTTGGATAGATCGAAGAACTTCTCAACGACGCAGCTGGACAGCAGGGTCACCCCTAAGGGCCTTGGTCGATACTAAACTTGATCATGGCCAAAAGGCCGAGAAGCAATAATGCAGAAAGGAAAAAGGGCAGTAGGATAGATCGCAGTCTCGTTCCTTGTGGGGACTAAGCCTCTAACCCAATAGCAGCAAGTAGGTGAAGCCAAATTTAATTGACGATCCTACCAGGCCGAGCAGAGGGTACCCCACAAGGACCAAAAGGTTTGGTTAGATCGAAGAACTTCTCAACGACGCAGCTGGACAGCAGGGCCACCCCTAAGGGCCTAGGTCGATACTAAACTTTATCATGGCCAAAAGGCCGAGAAGCAATAATGCAGAAAGGAAAGAGAGCAGTAGGATAGATCGCAGTCTCGTTCCTTGTGGGGACTAAGCCTCTAACCCAATAGCAGCAAGTAGGTGAAGCCAAATTTAATTGACGATCCTACCAGGCCGAGCAGAGGGTACCCCACAAGGACCAAAAGGCTTGGATAGATCGAAGAACTTCTCAATGACGCAGCTGGACAGCAGGGTCACCCCTAAGGGCCTAGGTCGATACTAAACTTTATCATGGCCAAAAGGCCAAGAAGCAATAATGCAGAAAGGAAAGAGAGCAGTAGGATAGATCGCAGTCTCGTTGCTTGTGGGGACTAAGCCTCTAACCCAATAGCAGCAAGTAGGTGAAGCCAAATTTAATTGACGATCCTACCAGGCCGAGTAGAGGGTACCCCACGAGGACCAAAAGGCTTGGATAGATCAAAGAACTTCTCAACGACGCAGCTGGACAGCAGGGACACCCCTAAGGGCCTAGGTCGATACTAAACTTTATCATGGCCAAAAGGCCGAGAAGCAATAATGCAGAAAGGAAAGAGAGCAGTAGGATAGATCGCAGTCTCGTTCCTTGTGGGGACTAAGCCTCTAACCCAATAGCAGCAAGTAGGTGAAGCCAAATTTAATTGACGATCCTACCAGGCCGAGCAGAGGGTACCCCACAAGGACCAAAAGGCTTGGATAGATCGAAGAACTTCTCAACGACGCAGCTGACCAGCAGGGACACCCCTAAGGGCCTAGGTCGATAGTAAACTTTATCATGGCCAAAAGGCCGAGAAGCAATAATGCAGAAAGGAAAGAGGGCAGTGGGGTAGATCGCAGTCTCGTTCCTTGTGGGGACTAAGCCTCTAACCCAATAGCAGCAAGTAGGTGAAGCCAAATTTAATTGACGATCCTACCAGGCCGAGCAGAGGGTACCCCACAAGGACCAAAAGGCTTGGTTAGATCGAAGAACTTCTCAACGACGCAGCTGGACAGCAGGGACACCCCTAAGGGCCTTGGTCGATACTAAACTTTATCATGGCCAAAAGGCCGAGAAGCAATAATGCAGAAAGGAAAGAGAGCAGTAGGATAGATCGCAGTCTCGTTTCTTGTGGGGACTAAGCCTCTAACCCAATAGCAGCAAGTAGGTGAAGCCAAATTTAATTGACGATCCTACCAGGCCGAGCAGAGGGTACCCCACAAGGACCAAAAGGCTTGGTTAGATCGAAGAACTTCTCAACGACGCAGCTGGACAGCAGGGACACCCCTTAGGGCCTTGGTCGATACTAAACTTTATCATGGCCAAAAGGCCGAGAAGCAATAATGCAGAAAGGAAAGAGAGCAGTAGGATAGATCGCAGTCTCGTTCCTTGTGGGGACTAAGCCTCTAACCCAATAGCAGCAAGTAGGTGAAGCCAAATTTAATTGACGATCCTACCAGGCCGAGCAGAGGGTACCCCACAAGGACCAAAAGGCTTGGATAGATCGAAGAACTTCTCAACGACGCAGCTGACCAGCAGGGTCACCCCTAAGGGCCTAGGTCGATACTAAACTTTATCATGGCCAAAAGGCCGAGAAGCAATAATGCAGAAAGGAAAAAGGGCAGTAGGATATATCGCAGTCTCGTTCCTTGTGGGGACTAAGCCTCTAACCCAATAGCAGCAAGTAGGTGAAGCCAAATTTAATTGACGATCCTACCAGGCCGAGCAGAGGGTACCCCACAAGGACCAAAAGGCTTGGATAGATCGAAGAACTTCTCAACGACGCAGCTGGACAGCAGGGTCACCCCTAAGGGCCTAGGTCGATACTAAACTTGATCATGGCCAAAAGGCCGAGAAGCAATAATGCAGAAAGGAAAAAGGGCAGTAGGATAGATCGCAGTCTCGTTCCTTGTGGGGACTAAGCCTCTAACCCAATAGCAGCAAGTAGGTGAAGCCAAATTTAATTGACGATCCTACCAGGCCGAGCAGAGGGTACCCCACAAGGACCAAAAGGTTTGGTTAGATCGAAGAACTTCTCAACGACGCAGCTGGACAGCAGGGACACCCCTAAGGGCCTTGGTCGATACTAAACTTTATCATGGCCAAAAGGCCGAGAAGCAATAATGCAGAAAGGAAAGAGAGCAGTAGGATAGATCGCAGTCTCGTTCCTTGTGGGGACTAAGCCTCTAACCCAATAGCAGCAAGTAGGTGAAGCCAAATTTAAATGACGATCCTACCAGGCCGAGCAGAGGGTACCCCACAAGGACCAAAAGGCTTGGATAGATCGAAGAACTTCTCAACGACGCAGCTGACCAGCAGGGCCACCCCTAAGGGCCTAGGTCGATACTAAACTTTATCATGGTCAAAAGGCCGAGAAGCAATAATGCAGAAAGGAAAAAGGGCAGTGGGGTAGATCGCAGTCTCGTTGCTTGTGGGGACTAAGCCTCTAACCCAATAGCAGCAAGTAGGTGAAGCCAAATTTAATTGACGATCCTAACAGGCCGAGCAGAGGGTACCCCACGAGGACCAAAAGGCTTGGATAGATCAAAGAACTTCTCAACGACGCAGCTGGACAGCAGGGACACCCCTAAGGGCCTAGGTCGATACTAAACTTTATCATGGCCAAAAGGCCGAGAAGCAATAATGCAGAAAGGAAAGAGAGCAGTAGGATAGATCGCAGTCTCGTTCCTTGTGGGGACTAAGCCTCTAACCCAATAGCAGCAAGTAGGTGAAGCCAAATTTAATTGACGATCCTACCAGGCCGAGCAGAGGGTACCCCACAAGGACCAAAAGGCTTGGATAGATCGAAGAACTTCTCAACGACGCAGCTGACCAGCAGGGACACCCCTAAGGGCCTAGGTCGATAGTAAACTTTATCATGGCCAAAAGGCCGAGAAGCAATAATGCAGAAAGGAAAGGATAGATAGCAGGGATACCCCTAAGGGCTACGGTCGCACCAAAATTTTATCAAAATACGAAGAAGTGATAATGCAGGAATGTAAAATCTGGGCACAAGAGCTGACAATCATTCAGAAATGATCTTCAGTCCTGTATTGCTTTAAAGAGTAACTCCACTTTTGTTGAGAGGACAACACTCCCCTCTGGGTGATTGATGTATATTGCTATGGTTGTAAAAGGTTCGGAGATTCTTACCATTTGGTATTGTGGAAATATAGCCGTCTTTGTTCTTGAGCGAAATCCACGGGAACGTCTTTTGCAATGATCGATTGCCAGCTGCTCCTGTGGGGTACCTGTGGAGAAAGTGGCAGGGTCTGCAACCCTGTAAAGGTTATGGTTGATTGAAGAGGACGCCCATCTTCTGACTGATGTCAGTGCAGACGTGGGAATATCGGTCTTCCAGTCACACAGCAGGAAATGACACTTTCTGGAGTGCCTCTGTAGATTAGGAAGGAAAATTGTCGGTTAATAACAATGAAAAACAATGTGACTTGTGTAGGAATTGTAGATGTCAGGTGTCTTTCCTGGTAAAAGTGGAGTTACTCTTTAAATGAGGCGCTAGGATTTATTAACCCCTTCCCTTCCGGCCGTAGTATATAAACGGCCAGACGGTGGCAGTGCAGGGGCGGATAGTCATGGATGATCCTCCTGCACTTATATGGGTAATCCCTACCACTAAGCTGCTGACACTGAAATACGTCAACGCCAAGGTATAAGATGATGCAAAGTAAATAGCAAAGTAGTGCAGCGCTATACATGCATACCCTCAAACAGTGAATAACAATTTATAAACATGCTACAGGGATGAGCCCGTGTAAACAATTGCCCAAATATAAATGCCAAAAGATACATAAATATTTATTAAGATCCCCCTCTAATCCTCATCTGAGGAATCATACAATAGTGCAAACAGGTGTGTGCATCCCTAACCAGGGATGAAATGACTATAAATGTGAACTGTCAACCACACTGAAAAAAATCCACAATAAAACCCAGATGCGCATCAAAAACCCCCCACATATAAATACTCCAATAAATAAAGTCCACACACAAATCAAATCATGCTCCAAATGGTCACCAAACACATGCAGGTGATACTCTTGTGATCGTGGTCATAGGTGCAAATCCTCAGATGGCCAAAATGCCCCCTCACCTTCTTACAAAGACCCCACGGGGCCAGCACGCTTTCAGGATCACCCCGCGATCCTCACAGGTAGTACTCTTCGTGGGTCAATACCCAACTTGGGGTCATCAATGGTGGCACTCTCTCCTCGCTTTATAACTCTCCTCCAGCCACTGACATCAGCAACACTTCATATCCTCCATGCAGGACCCCAGTGATGACACAAAGAACATCCTCCATGTGCAGAGGGTGTGCAGAGGGTACCCCACAAGGACCAAAATGCTTGGATAGATCGAAGAACTTCTCAACGACGCAGCTGGACAGCAGGGACACCCCTAAGGGCCTAGGTCGATACTAAACTTGATCATGGCCAAAAGGCCGAGAAGCAATAATGCAGAAAGGAAAAAGGGCAGTAGGATAGATCGCAGTCTCGTTCCTTGTGGGGACTAAGCCTCTAACCCAATAGCAGCAAGTAGGTGAAGCCAAATTTAATTGACGATCCTACCAGGCCGAGCAGAGGGTACCCCACAAGGACCAAAAGGCTTGGATAGATCGAAGAACTTCTCAACGACGCAGCTGGACAGCAGGGACACCCCTAAGGGCCTAGGACGATACTAAACTTTATCATGGCCAAAAGGCCGAGAAGCAATAATGCAGAAAGGAAAGAGGGCAGTGGGGTAGATCGCAGTCTCGTTCCTTGTGGGGACTAAGCCTCTAACCCAATAGCAGCAAGTAGGTGAAGCCAAATTTAATTGACGATCCTACCAGGCCGAGCAGAGGGTACCCCACAAGGACCAAAAGGCTTGGTTAGATCGAAGAACTTCTCAACGACGCAGCTGGACAGCAGGGACACCCCTTAGGGCCTTGGTCGATACTAAACTTTATCATGGCCAAAAGGCCGAGAAGCAATAATGCAGAAAGGAAAGAGAGCAGTAGGATAGATCGCAGTCTCGTTCCTTGTGGGGACTAAGCCTCTAACCCAATAGCAGCAAGTAGGTGAAGCCAAATTTAATTGACGATCCTACCAGGCCGAGCAGAGGGTACCCCACAAGGACCAAAAGGCTTGGATAGATCGAAAAACTTCTCAACGACGCAGCTGGACAGCAGGGACACCCCTAAGGGCCTAGGTCGATACTAAACTTTATCATGGCCAAAAGGCCGAGAAGCAATAATGCAGAAAGGAAAGAGAGCAGTAGGATAGATCGCAGTCTCGTTCCTTGTGGGGACTAAGCCTCTAACCCAATAGCAGCAAGTAGGTGAAGCCAAATTTAATTGACGATCCTACCAGGCCGAGCAGAGGGTACCCCACAAGGACCAAAAGGCTTGGTTAGATCGAAGAACTTCTCAACGACGCAGCTGGACAGCAGGGACACCCCTTAGGGCCTTGGTCGATACTAAACTTTATCATGGCCAAAAGGCCGAGAAGCAATAATGCAGAAAGGAAAGAGAGCAGTAGGATAGATCGCAGTCTCGTTCCTTGTGGGGACTAAGCCTCTAACCCAATAGCAGCAAGTAGGTGAAGCCAAATTTAATTGACGATCCTACCAGGCCGAGCAGAGGGTACCCCACAAGGACCAAAAGGCTTGGATAGATCGAAGAACTTCTCAACGACGCAGCTGACCAGCAGGGTCACCCCTAAGGGCCTAGGTCGATACTAAACTTTATCATGGCCAAAAGGCCGAGAAGCAATAATGCAGAAAGGAAAAAGGGCAGTAGGATATATCGCAGTCTCTTTCCTTGTGGGGACTAAGTCTCTAACCCAATAGCAGCAAGTAGGTGAAGCCAAATTTAATTGACGATCCTACCAGGCCGAGCAGAGGGTACCCCACAAGGACCAAAAGGCTTGGATAGATCGAAGAACTTCTCAACGACGCAGCTGGACAGCAGGGTCACCCCTAAGGGCCTTGGTCGATACTAAACTTGATCATGGCCAAAAGGCCGAGAAGCAATAATGCAGAAAGGAAAAAGGGCAGTAGGATAGATCGCAGTCTCGTTCCTTGTGGGGACTAAGCCTCTAACCCAATAGCAGCAAGTAGGTGAAGCCAAATTTAATTGACGATCCTACCAGGCCGAGCAGAGGGTACCCCACAAGGACCAAAAGGTTTGGTTAGATCGAAGAACTTCTCAACGACGCAGCTGGACAGCAGGGACACCCCTAAGGGCCTTGGTCGATACTAAACTTTATCATGGCCAAAAGGCCGAGAAGCAATAATGCAGAAAGGAAAGAGAGCAGTAGGATAGATCGCAGTCTCGTTCCTTGTGGGGACTAAGCCTCTAACCCAATAGCAGCAAGTAGGTGAAGCCAAATTTAATTGACGATCCTACCAGGCCGAGCAGAGGGTACCCCACAAGGACCAAAAGGCTTGGATAGATCGAAGAACTTCTCAACGACGCAGCTGACCAGCAGGGCCACCCCTAAGGGCCTAGGTCGATACTAAACTTGATCATGGCCAAAAGGCCGAGAAGCAATAATGCAGAAAGGAAAAAGGGCAGTGGGGTACATCGCAGTCTCGTTCTTTGTGGGGACTAAGCCTCTAACCCAATAGCAGCAAGTAGGTGAAGCCAAATTTAATTGACGATCCTACCAGGCCGAGCAGAGGGTACCCCACAAGGACCAAAAGGCTTGGATAGATCGAAGAACTTCTCAACGACGCAGCTGGACAGCAGGGACACCCCTAAGGGCCTAGGTCGATACTAAACTTTATCATGGCCAAAAGGCCGAGAAGCAATAATGCAGAAAGGAAAAAGGGCAGTGGGGTAGATCGCAGTCTCGTTCCTTGTGGGGACTAAGCCTCTAACCCAATAGCAGCAAGTAGGTGAAGCCAAATTTAATTGACGATCCTACCAGGCCGAGCAGAGGGTACCCCACAAGGACCAAAAGGCTTGGATAGATCGAAGAACTTCTCAACGACGCAGCTGACCAGCAGGGCCACCCCTAAGGGCCTAGGTGGATACTAAACTTTATCATGGCCAAAAGGCCGAGAAGCAATAATGCAGAAAGGAAAAAGGGCAGTAGGATAGATCGCAGTCTCGTTCCTTGTGGGGACTAAGCCTCTAACCCAATAGCAGCAAGTAGGTGAAGCCAAATTTAATTGACGATCCTACCAGGCCGAGCAGAGGGTACCCCACAAGGACCAAAAGGCTTGGATAGATCGAAGAACTTCTCAACGACGCAGCTGGAAAGCAGGGTCACCCCTAAGGGCCTTGGTCGATACTAAACTTGATCATGGCCAAAAGGCCGAGAAGCAATAATGCAGAAAGGAAAAAGGGCAGTAGGATAGATCGCAGTCTCGTTCCTTGTGGGGACTAAGCCTCTAACCCAATAGCAGCAAGTAGGTGAAGCCAAATTTAATTGACGATCCTACCAGGCCGAGCAGAGGGTACCCCACAAGGACCAAAAGGTTTGGTTAGATCGAAGAACTTCTCAACGACGCAGCTGGACAGCAGGGACACCCCTAAGGGCCTAGGTCGATACTAAACTTTATCATGGCCAAAAGGCCGAGAAGCAATAATGCAGAAAGGAAAGAGAGCAGTAGGATAGATCGCAGTCTCGTTCCTTGTGGGGACTAAGCCTCTAACCCAATAGCAGGAAGTAGGTGAAGCCAAATTTAATTGACGATCCTACCAGGCCGAGCAGAGGGTACCCCACAAGGACCAAAAGGCTTGGTTAGATCGAAGAACTTCTCAACGACGCAGCTGGACAGCAGGGACACCCCTAAGGGCCTAGGTCGAAACTAAACTTTATCATGGCCAAAAGGCCGAGAAGCAATAATGCAGAAAGGAAAGAGAGCAGTAGGATAGATCGCAGTCTCGTTCCTTGTGGGGACTAAGCCTCTAACCCAATAGCAGCAAGTAGGTGAAGCCAAATTTAAATGACGATCCTACCAGGCCGAGCAGAGGGTACCCCACAAGGACCAAAAGGCTTGGTTAGATCGAAGAACTTCTCAACGACGCAGCTGGACAGCAGGGACACCCCTAAGGGCCTTGGTCGATACTAAACTTTATCATGGCCAAAAGGCCGAGAAGCAATAATGCAGACAGGAAAGAGAGCAGTAGGATAGATCGCAGTCTCGTTCCTTGTGGGGACTAAGCCTCTAACCCAATAGCAGCAAGTAGGTGAAGCCAAATTTAATTGACGATCCTACCAGGCCGAGCAGAGGGTACCCCACAAGGACCAAAAGGCTTGGATAGATCGAAGAACTTCTCAACGACGCAGCTGGACAGCAGGGACACCCCTAAGGGCCTAGGTCGATACTAAACTTTATCATGGCCAAAAGGCCGAGAAGCAATAATGCAGAAAGGAAAAAGGGCAGTAGGATAGATCGCAGTCTCGTTCCTTGTGGGGACTAAGCCTCTAACCCAATAGCAGCAAGTAGGTGAAGCCAAATTTAATTGACGATCCTACCAGGCCGAGCAGAGGGTACCCCACAAGGACCAAAAGGCTTGGATAGATCGAAGAACTTCTCAACGACGCAGCTGACCAGCAGGGACACCCCTAAGGGCCTAGGTCGATAGTAAACTTTATCATGGCCAAAAGGCCGAGAAGCAATAATGCAGAAAGGAAAGGATAGATAGCAGGGATACCCCTAAGGGCTACGGTCGCACCAAAATTTTATCAAAATACGAAGAAGTGATAATGCAGGAATGTAAAATCTGGGCACAAGAGCTGACAATCATTCAGAAATGATCTTCAGTCCTGTATTGCTTTAAAGAGTAACTCCACTTTTGTTGAGAGGACAACACTCCCCTCTGGGTGATTGATGTATATTGCTATGGTTGTAAAAGGTTCGGAGATTCTTACCATTTGGTATTGTGGAAATATAGCCGTCTTTGTTCTTGAGCGAAATCCACGGGAACGTCTTTTGCAATGATCGATTGCCAGCTGCTCCTGTGGGGTACCTGTGGAGAAAGTGGCAGGGTCTGCAACCCTGTAAAGGTTATGGTTGATTGAAGAGGACGCCCATCTTCTGACTGATGTCAGTGCAGACGTGGGAATATCGGTCTTCCAGTCACACAGCAGGAAATGACACTTTCTGGAGTGCCTCTGTAGATTAGGAAGGAAAATTGTCGGTTAATAACAATGAAAAACAATGTGACTTGTGTAGGAATTGTAGATGTCAGGTGTCTTTCCTGGTAAAAGTGGAGTTACTCTTTAAATGAGGCGCTAGGATTTATTAACCCCTTCCCGTCCGGCCGTAGTATATAAACGGCCAGACGGTGGCAGTGCAGGGGCGGATAGTCATGGATGATCCTCCTGCACTTATATGGGTAATCCCTACCTCTAAGCTGCTGACACTGAAATACCTCAACGCCAAGGTATAGGATGATGCAAAGTAAATAGCAAAGTAGTGCAGCGCTATACATGCATACCCTCAAACAGTGAATAACAATTTATAAACATGCTACAGGGATGAGCCCGTGTAAACAATTGCCCAAATATAAATGCCAAAAGATACATAAATATTTATTAAGATCCCCCTCTAATCCTCATCTGAGGAATCATACAATAGTGCAAACAGGTGTGTGCATCCCTAACCAGGGATGAAATGACTATAAATGTGAACTGTCAACCACACTAAAAAAATCCACAATAAAACCCAGATGCACATCAAAAACCCCCCACATATAAATACTCCAATAAATAAAGTCCACACACAAATCAAATCGTGCTCCAAATGGTCACCAAACACATGCAGGTGATACTCTTGTGATCGTGGTCATAGGTGCAAATCCTCAGATGGCCAAAATGCCCCCCTCACCTTCTTACAAAGACCCCACGGGGCCAGCACGCTTTCAGGATCACCCCACGATCCTCACAGGTAGTACTCTTCGTGGGTCAATACCCCACTTGGGGTCATCAATGGTGGCACTCTCTCCTCGCTTTATAACTCTCCTCCAGCCACTGACATCAGCAACACTTCATATCCTCCATGCAGGACCCCAGTGATGACACAAAGAACATCCTCCATGTGCAGAGGGTACCCCACAAGGACCAAAATGCTTGGATAGATCGAAGAACTTCTCAACGACGCAGCTGGACAGCAGGGACACCCCTAAGGGCCTAGGTCGATACTAAACTTGATCATGGCCAAAAGGCCGAGAAGCAATAATGCAGAAAGGAAAAAGGGCAGTAGGATAGATCGCAGTCTCGTTCCTTGTGGGGACTAAGCCTCTAACCCAATAGCAGCAAGTAGGTGAAGCCAAATTTAATTGACGATCCTACCAGGCCGAGCAGAGGGTACCCCACAAGGACCAAAAGGCTTGGATAGATCGAAGAACTTCTCAACGACGCAGCTGGACAGCAGGGACACCCCTAAGGGCCTAGGTCGATACTAAACTTTATCATGGCCAAAAGGCCGAGAAGCAATAATGCAGAAAGGAAAGAGGGCAGTGGGGTAGATCGCAGTCTCGTTCCTTGTGGGGACTAAGCCTCTAACCCAATAGCAGCAAGTAGGTGAAGCCAAATTTAATTGACGATCCTACCAGGCCGAGCAGAGGGTACCCCACAAGGACCAACAAGCTTGGTTAGATCGAAGAACTTCTCAACGACGCAGCTGGACAGCAGGGACACCCCTAAGGGCCTTGGTCGATACTAAACTTTATCATGGCCAAAAGGCCGAGAAGCAATAATGCAGAAAGGAAAGAGAGCAGTAGGATAGATCGCAGTCTCGTTCCTTGTGGGGACTAAGCCTCTAACCCAATAGCAGCAAGTAGGTGAAGCCAAATTTAATTGACGATCCTACCAGGCCGAGCAGAGTGTACCCCACAAGGACCAAAAGGCTTGGATAGATCGAAGAACTTCTCAACGACGCAGCTGACCAGCATGGTCACCCCTAAGGGCCTAGGTCGATACTAAACTTTATCATGGCCAAAAGGCCGAGAAGCAATAATGCAGAAAGGAAAAAGGGCAGTAGGATATATCGCAGTCTCGTTCCTTGTGGGGACTAAGCCTCTAACCCAATAGCAGCAAGTAGGTGAAGCCAAATTTAATTGACGATCCTACCAGGCCGAGCAGAGGGTACCCCACAAGGACCAAAAGGCTTGGATAGATCGAAGAACTTCTCAACGACGCAGCTGGACAGCAGGGTCACCCCTAAGGGCCTTGGTCGATACTAAACTTGATCATGGCCAAAAGGCCGAGAAGCAATAATGCAGAAAGGAAAAAGGGCAGTAGGATAGATCGCAGTCTCGTTCCTTGTGGGGACTAAGCCTCTAACCCAATAGCAGCAAGTAGGTGAAGCCAAATTTAATTGACGATCCTACCAGGCCGAGCAGAGGGTACCCCACAAGGACCAAAAGGTTTGGTTAGATCGAAGAACTTCTCAACGACGCAGCTGGACAGCAGGGACACCCCTAAGGGCCTTGGTCGATACTAAACTTTATCATGGCCAAAAGGCCGAGAAGCAATAATGCAGAAAGGAAAGAGAGCAGTAGGATAGATCGCAGTCTCGTTCCTTGTGGGGACAAAGCCTCTAACCCAATAGCAGCAAGTAGGTGAAGCCAAATTTAAATGACGATCCTACCAGGCCGAGCAGAGGGTACCCCACAAGGACCAAAAGGCTTGGATAGATCGAAGAACTTCTCAACGACGCAGCTGACCAGCAGGGCCACCCCTAAGGGCCTAGGTCGATACTAAACTTTATCATGGTCAAAAGGCCGAGAAGCAATAATGCAGAAAGGAAAAAGGGCAGTGGGGTAGATCGCAGTCTCGTTGCTTGTGGGGACTAAGCCTCTAACCCAATAGCAGCAAGTAGGTGAAGCCAAATTTAATTGACGATCCTACCAGGCCGAGCAGAGGGTACCCCACGAGGACCAAAAGGCTTGGATAGATCGAAGAACTTCTCAACAACGCAGCTGGACAGCAGGGACACCCCTAAGGGCCTAGGTCGATACTAAACTTTATCATGGCCAAAAGGCCGAGAAGCAATAATGCAGAAAGGAAAGAGAGCAGTAGGATAGATCGCAGTCTCGTTCCTTGTGGGGACTAAGCCTCTAACCCAATAGCAGCAAGTAGGTGAAGCCAAATTTAATTGACGATCCTACCAGGCCGAGCAGAGGGTACCCCACAAGGACCAAAAGGCTTGGATAGATCGAAGAACTTCTCAACGACGCAGCTGGACAGCAGGGCCACCCCTAAGGGCCTTGGTCGATACTAAACTTGATCATGGCCAAAAGGCCGAGAAGCAATAATGCAGAAAGGAAAAAGGGCAGTAGGATAGATCGCAGTCTCGTTCCTTGTGGGGACTAAGCCTCTAACCCAATAGCAGCAAGTAGGTGAAGCCAAATTTAATTGACGATCCTACCAGGCCGAGCAGAGGGTACCCCACAAGGACCAAAAGGCTTGGATAGATCGAAGAACTTCTCAACGACGCAGCTGACCAGCAGGGCCACCCCTAAGGGCCTAGGTCGATACTAAACTTGATCATGGCCAAAAGGCCGAGAAGCAATAATGCAGAAAGGAAAAAGGGCAGTGGGGTACATCGCAGTCTCGTTCTTTGTGGGGACTAAGCCTCTAACCCAATAGCAGCAACTAGGTGAAGCCAAATTTAATTGACGATCCTACCAGGCCGAGCAGAGGGTACCCCACAAGGACCAAAAGGCTTGGATAGATCGAAGAACTTCTCAACGACGCAGCTGGACAGCAGGGACACCCCTAAGGGCCTAGGTCGATACTAAACTTTATCATGGCCAAAAGGCCGAGAAGCAATAATGCAGAAAGGAAAAAGGGCAGTGGGGTAGATCGCAGTCTCGTTCCTTGTGGGGACTAAGCCTCTAACCCAATAGCAGCAAGTAGGTGAAGCCAAATTTAATTGACGATCCTACCAGGCCGAGCAGAGGGTACCCCACAAGGACCAAAAGGCTTGGATAGATCGAAGAACTTCTCAACGACGCAGCTGACCAGCAGGGCCACCCCTAAGGGCCTAGGTGGATACTAAACTTTATCATGGCCAAAAGGCCGAGAAGCAATAATGCAGAAAGGAAAAAGGGCAGTAGGATAGATCGCAGTCTCGTTCCTTGTGGGGACTAAGCCTCTAACCCAATAGCAGCAAGAAGGTGAAGCCAAATTTAATTGACGATCCTACCAGGCCGAGCAGAGGGTACCCCACAAGGACCAAAAGGCTTGGATAGATCGAAGAACTTCTCAACGACGCAGCTGGACAGCAGGGTCACCCCTAAGGGCCTTGGTCGATACTAAACTTGATCATGGCCAAAAGGCCGAGAAGCAATAATGCAGAAAGGAAAAAGGGCAGTAGGATAGATCACAGTCTCGTTCCTTGTGGGGACTAAGCCTCTAACCCAATAGCAGCAAGTAGGTGAAGCCAAATTTAATTGACGATCCTACCAGGCCGAGCAGAGGGTACCCCACAAGGACCAAAAGGTTTGGTTAGATCGAAGAACTTCTCAACGACGCAGCTGGACAGCAGGGACACCCCTAAGGGCCTAGGTCGAAACTAAACTTTATCATGGCCAAAAGGCCCAGAAGCAATAATGCAGAAAGGAAAGAGAGCAGTAGGATAGATCGCAGTCTCGTTCCTTGTGGGGACTAAGCCTCTAACCCAATAGCAGCAAGTAGGTGAAGCCAAATTTAAATGACGATCCTACCAGGCCGAGCAGAGGGTACCCCACAAGGACCAAAAGGCTTGGATAGATCGAAGAACTTCTCAACGACGCAGCTGGACAGCAGGGCCACCCCTAAGGGCCTTGGTCGATACTAAACTTGATCATGGCCAAAAGGCCGAGAAGCAATAATGCAGAAAGGAAAAAGGGCAGTAGGATAGATCGCAGTCTCGTTCCTTGTGGGGACTAAGCCTCTAACCCAATAGCAGCAAGTAGGTGAAGCCAAATTTAATTGACGATCCTACCAGGCCGAGCAGAGGGTACCCCACAAGGACCAAAAGGCTTGGTTAGATCGAAGAACTTCTCAACGACGCAGCTGGACAGCAGGGACACCCCTAAGGGCCTTGGTCGATACTAAACTTTATCATGGCCAAAAGGCCGAGAAGCAATAATGCAGAAAGGAAAGAGAGCAGTAGGATAGATCGCAGTCTCGTTCCTTGTGGGGACTAAGCCTCTAACCCAATAGCAGCAAGTAGGTGAAGCCAAATTTAATTGACGATCCTACCAGGCCGAGCAGAGGGTACCCCACAAGGACCAAAAGGCTTGGATAGATCGAAGAACTTCTCAACGACGCAGCTGGACAGCAGGGACACCCCTAAGGGCCTAGGTCGATACTAAACTTTATCATGGCCAAAAGGCCGAGAAGCAATAATGCAGAAAGGAAAGAGAGCAGTAGGATAGATCGCAGTCTCGTTCCTTGTGGGGACTAAGCCTCTAACCCAATAGCAGCAAGTAGGTGAAGCCAAATTTAATTGACGATCCTACCAGGCCAAGCAGAGGGTACCCCACAAGGACCAAAAGGCTTGGATAGATCGAAGAACTTCTCAACGACGCAGCTGACCAGCAGGGCCACCCCTAAGGGCCTAGGTCGATACTAAACTTTATCATGGCCAAAAGGCCGAGAAGCAATAATGCAGAAAGGAAAAAGGGCAGTAGGATAGATCGCAGTCTCGTTCCTTGTGGGGACTAAGCCTCTAACCCAATAGCAGCAAGTAGGTGAAGCCAAATTTAATTGACGATCCTACCAGGCCGAGCAGAGGGTACCCCACAAGGACCAAAAGGCTTGGATAGATCGAAGAACTTCTCAACGACGCAGCTGACCAGCAGGGCCACCCCTAAGGGCCTAGGTCGATACTAAACTTTATCATGGCCAAAAGGCCGAGAAGCAATAATGCAGAAAGGAAAAAGGGCAGTAGGATAGATCGCAGTCTCGTTCCTTGTGGGGACTAAGCCTCTAACCCAATAGCAGCAAGTAGGTGAAGCCAAATTTAATTGACGATCCTACCAGGCCGAGCAGAGGGTACCCCACAAGGACCAAAAGGCTTGGATAGATCGAAGAACTTCTCAACGACGCAGCTGGACAGCAGGGTCACCCCTAAGGGCCTTGGTCGATACTAAACTTGATCATGGCCAAAAGGCCGAGAAGCAATAATGCAGAAAGGAAAAAGGGCAGTAGGATAGATCGCAGTCTCGTTCCTTGTGGGGACTAAGCCTCTAACCCAATAGCAGCAAGTAGGTGAAGCCAAATTTAATTGACGATCCTACCAGGCCGAGCAGAGGGTACCCCACAAGGACCAAAAGGTTTGGTTAGATCGAAGAACTTCTCAACGACGCAGCTGGACAGCAGGGCCACCCCTAAGGGCCTAGGTCGATACTAAACTTTATCATGGCCAAAAGGCCGAGAAGCAATAATGCAGAAAGGAAAGAGAGCAGTAGGATAGATCGCAGTCTCGTTCCTTGTGGGGACTAAGCCTCTAACCCAATAGCAGCAAGTAGGTGAAGCCAAATTTAATTGACGATCCTACCAGGCCGAGCAGAGGGTACCCCACAAGGACCAAAAGGCTTGGATAGATCGAAGAACTTCTCAATGACGCAGCTGGACAGCAGGGTCACCCCTAAGGGCCTAGGTCGATACTAAACTTTATCATGGCCAAAAGGCCAAGAAGCAATAATGCAGAAAGGAAAGAGAGCAGTAGGATAGATCGCAGTCTCGTTGCTTGTGGGGACTAAGCCTCTAACCCAATAGCAGCAAGTAGGTGAAGCCAAATTTAATTGACGATCCTACCAGGCCGAGTAGAGGGTACCCCACGAGGACCAAAAGGCTTGGATAGATCAAAGAACTTCTCAACGACGCAGCTGGACAGCAGGGACACCCCTAAGGGCCTAGGTCGATACTAAACTTTATCATGGCCAAAAGGCCGAGAAGCAATAATGCAGAAAGGAAAGAGAGCAGTAGGATAGATCGCAGTCTCGTTCCTTGTGGGGACTAAGCCTCTAACCCAATAGCAGCAAGTAGGTGAAGCCAAATTTAATTGACGATCCTACCAGGCCGAGCAGAGGGTACCCCACAAGGACCAAAAGGCTTGGATAGATCGAAGAACTTCTCAACGACGCAGCTGACCAGCAGGGACACCCCTAAGGGCCTAGGTCGATAGTAAACTTTATCATGGCCAAAAGGCCGAGAAGCAATAATGCAGAAAGGAAAGAGGGCAGTGGGGTAGATCGCAGTCTCGTTCCTTGTGGGGACTAAGCCTCTAACCCAATAGCAGCAAGTAGGTGAAGCCAAATTTAATTGACGATCCTACCAGGCCGAGCAGAGGGTACCCCACAAGGACCAAAAGGCTTGGTTAGATCGAAGAACTTCTCAACGACGCAGCTGGACAGCAGGGACACCCCTAAGGGCCTTGGTCGATACTAAACTTTATCATGGCCAAAAGGCCGAGAAGCAATAATGCAGAAAGGAAAGAGAGCAGTAGGATAGATCGCAGTCTCGTTCCTTGTGGGGACTAAGCCTCTAACCCAATAGCAGCAAGTAGGTGAAGCCAAATTTAATTGACGATCCTACCAGGCCGAGCAGAGGGTACCCCACAAGGACCAAAAGGCTTGGATAGATCGAAGAACTTCTCAACGACGCAGCTGGACAGCAGGGACACCCCTAAGGGCCTAGGTCGATACTAAACTTTATCATGGCCAAAAGGCCGAGAAGCAATAATGCAGAAAGGAAAGAGAGCAGTAGGATAGATCGCAGTCTCGTTCCTTGTGGGGACTAAGCCTCTAACCCAATAGCAGCAAGTAGGTGAAGCCAAATTTAATTGACGATCCTACCAGGCCAAGCAGAGGGTACCCCACAAGGACCAAAAGGCTTGGATAGATCGAAGAACTTCTCAACGACGCAGCTGACCAGCAGGGCCACCCCTAAGGGCCTAGGTCGATACTAAACTTTATCATGGCCAAAAGGCCGAGAAGCAATAATGCAGAAAGGAAAAAGGGCAGTAGGATAGATCGCAGTCTCGTTCCTTGTGGGGACTAAGCCTCTAACCCAATAGCAGCAAGTAGGTGAAGCCAAATTTAATTGACGATCCTACCAGGCCGAGCAGAGGGTACCCCACAAGGACCAAAAGGCTTGGATAGATCGAAGAACTTCTCAACGACGCAGCTGACCAGCAGGGCCACCCCTAAGGGCCTAGGTCGATACTAAACTTTATCATGGCCAAAAGGCCGAGAAGCAATAATGCAGAAAGGAAAAAGGGCAGTAGGATAGATCGCAGTCTCGTTCCTTGTGGGGACTAAGCCTCTAACCCAATAGCAGCAAGTAGGTGAAGCCAAATTTAATTGACGATCCTACCAGGCCGAGCAGAGGGTACCCCACAAGGACCAAAAGGCTTGGATAGATCGAAGAACTTCTCAACGACGCAGCTGGACAGCAGGGTCACCCCTAAGAGCCTTGGTCGATACTAAACTTGATCATGGCCAAAAGGCCGAGAAGCAATAATGCAGAAAGGAAAAAGGGCAGTAGGATAGATCGCAGTCTCGTTCCTTGTGGGGACTAAGCCTCTAACCCAATAGCAGCAAGTAGGTGAAGCCAAATTTAATTGACGATCCTACCAGGCCGAGCAGAGGGTACCCCACAAGGACCAAAAGGTTTGGTTAGATCGAAGAACTTCTCAACGACGCAGCTGGACAGCAGGGCCACCCCTAAGGGCCTAGGTCGATACTAAACTTTATCATGGCCAAAAGGCCGAGAAGCAATAATGCAGAAAGGAAAGAGAGCAGTAGGATAGATCGCAGTCTCGTTCCTTGTGGGGACTAAGCCTCTAACCCAATAGCAGCAAGTAGGTGAAGCCAAATTTAATTGACGATCCTACCAGGCCGAGCAGAGGGTACCCCACAAGGACCAAAAGGCTTGGATAGATCGAAGAACTTCTCAATGACGCAGCTGGACAGCAGGGTCACCCCTAAGGGCCTAGGTCGATACTAAACTTTATCATGGCCAAAAGGCCAAGAAGCAATAATGCAGAAAGGAAAGAGAGCAGTAGGATAGATCGCAGTCTCGTTGCTTGTGGGGACTAAGCCTCTAACCCAATAGCAGCAAGTAGGTGAAGCCAAATTTAATTGACGATCCTACCAGGCCGAGTAGAGGGTACCCCACGAGGACCAAAAGGCTTGGATAGATCAAAGAACTTCTCAACGACGCAGCTGGACAGCAGGGACACCCCTAAGGGCCTAGGTCGATACTAAACTTTATCATGGCCAAAAGGCCGAGAAGCAATAATGCAGAAAGGAAAGAGAGCAGTAGGATAGATCGCAGTCTCGTTCCTTGTGGGGACTAAGCCTCTAACCCAATAGCAGCAAGTAGGTGAAGCCAAATTTAATTGACGATCCTACCAGGCCGAGCAGAGGGTACCCCACAAGGACCAAAAGGCTTGGATAGATCGAAGAACTTCTCAACGACGCAGCTGACCAGCAGGGACACCCCTAAGGGCCTAGGTCGATAGTAAACTTTATCATGGCCAAAAGGCCGAGAAGCAATAATGCAGAAAGGAAAGAGGGCAGTGGGGTAGATCGCAGTCTCGTTCCTTGTGGGGACTAAGCCTCTAACCCAATAGCAGCAAGTAGGTGAAGCCAAATTTAATTGACGATCCTACCAGGCCGAGCAGAGGGTACCCCACAAGGACCAAAAGGCTTGGTTAGATCGAAGAACTTCTCAACGACGCAGCTGGACAGCAGGGACACCCCTAAGGGCCTTGGTCGATACTAAACTTTATCATGGCCAAAAGGCCGAGAAGCAATAATGCAGAAAGGAAAGAGAGCAGTAGGATAGATCGCAGTCTCGTTTCTTGTGGGGACTAAGCCTCTAACCCAATAGCAGCAAGTAGGTGAAGCCAAATTTAATTGACGATCCTACCAGGCCGAGCAGAGGGTACCCCACAAGGACCAAAAGGCTTGGTTAGATCGAAGAACTTCTCAACGACGCAGCTGGACAGCAGGGACACCCCTTAGGGCCTTGGTCGATACTAAACTTTATCATGGCCAAAAGGCCGAGAAGCAATAATGCAGAAAGGAAAGAGAGCAGTAGGATAGATCGCAGTCTCGTTCCTTGTGGGGACTAAGCCTCTAACCCAATAGCAGCAAGTAGGTGAAGCCAAATTTAATTGACGATCCTACCAGGCCGAGCAGAGGGTACCCCACAAGGACCAAAAGGCTTGGATAGATCGAAGAACTTCTCAACGACGCAGCTGACCAGCAGGGTCACCCCTAAGGGCCTAGGTCGATACTAAACTTTATCATGGCCAAAAGGCCGAGAAGCAATAATGCAGAAAGGAAAAAGGGCAGTAGGATATATCGCAGTCTCGTTCCTTGTGGGGACTAAGCCTCTAACCCAATAGCAGCAAGTAGGTGAAGCCAAATTTAATTGACGATCCTACCAGGCCGAGCAGAGGGTACCCCACAAGGACCAAAAGGCTTGGATAGATCGAAGAACTTCTCAACGACGCAGCTGGACAGCAGGGTCACCCCTAAGGGCCTAGGTCGATACTAAACTTGATCATGGCCAAAAGGCCGAGAAGCAATAATGCAGAAAGGAAAAAGGGCAGTAGGATAGATCGCAGTCTCGTTCCTTGTGGGGACTAAGCCTCTAACCCAATAGCAGCAAGTAGGTGAAGCCAAATTTAATTGACGATCCTACCAGGCCGAGCAGAGGGTACCCCACAAGGACCAAAAGGTTTGGTTAGATCGAAGAACTTCTCAACGACGCAGCTGGACAGCAGGGACACCCCTAAGGGCCTTGGTCGATACTAAACTTTATCATGGCCAAAAGGCCGAGAAGCAATAATGCAGAAAGGAAAGAGAGCAGTAGGATAGATCGCAGTCTCGTTCCTTGTGGGGACTAAGCCTCTAACCCAATAGCAGCAAGTAGGTGAAGCCAAATTTAAATGACGATCCTACCAGGCCGAGCAGAGGGTACCCCACAAGGACCAAAAGGCTTGGATAGATCGAAGAACTTCTCAACGACGCAGCTGACCAGCAGGGCCACCCCTAAGGGCCTAGGTCGATACTAAACTTTATCATGGTCAAAAGGCCGAGAAGCAATAATGCAGAAAGGAAAAAGGGCAGTGGGGTAGATCGCAGTCTCGTTGCTTGTGGGGACTAAGCCTCTAACCCAATAGCAGCAAGTAGGTGAAGCCAAATTTAATTGACGATCCTAACAGGCCGAGCAGAGGGTACCCCACGAGGACCAAAAGGCTTGGATAGATCAAAGAACTTCTCAACGACGCAGCTGGACAGCAGGGACACCCCTAAGGGCCTAGGTCGATACTAAACTTTATCATGGCCAAAAGGCCGAGAAGCAATAATGCAGAAAGGAAAGAGAGCAGTAGGATAGATCGCAGTCTCGTTCCTTGTGGGGACTAAGCCTCTAACCCAATAGCAGCAAGTAGGTGAAGCCAAATTTAATTGACGATCCTACCAGGCCGAGCAGAGGGTACCCCACAAGGACCAAAAGGCTTGGATAGATCGAAGAACTTCTCAACGACGCAGCTGACCAGCAGGGACACCCCTAAGGGCCTAGGTCGATAGTAAACTTTATCATGGCCAAAAGGCCGAGAAGCAATAATGCAGAAAGGAAAGGATAGATAGCAGGGATACCCCTAAGGGCTACGGTCGCACCAAAATTTTATCAAAATACGAAGAAGTGATAATGCAGGAATGTAAAATCTGGGCACAAGAGCTGACAATCATTCAGAAATGATCTTCAGTCCTGTATTGCTTTAAAGAGTAACTCCACTTTTGTTGAGAGGACAACACTCCCCTCTGGGTGATTGATGTATATTGCTATGGTTGTAAAAGGTTCGGAGATTCTTACCATTTGGTATTGTGGAAATATAGCCGTCTTTGTTCTTGAGCGAAATCCACGGGAACGTCTTTTGCAATGATCGATTGCCAGCTGCTCCTGTGGGGTACCTGTGGAGAAAGTGGCAGGGTCTGCAACCCTGTAAAGGTTATGGTTGATTGAA
The DNA here is from genome assembly GCF_062004578.1 of Staurois parvus. Taxonomy (NCBI): domain Eukaryota; kingdom Metazoa; phylum Chordata; class Amphibia; order Anura; family Ranidae; genus Staurois; species Staurois parvus. Next base: position 353,276 of record NW_028318343.1, on the reverse strand, counting down.
GAGGACGCCCATCTTCTGACTGATGTCAGTGCAGACGTGGGAATATCGGTCTTCCAGTCACACAGCAGGAAATGACACTTTCTGGAGTGCCTCTGTAGATTAGGAAGGAAAATTGTCGGTTAATAACAATGAAAAACAATGTGACTTGTGTAGGAATTGTAGATGTCAGGTGTCTTTCCTGGTAAAAGTGGAGTTACTCTTTAAATGAGGCGCTAGGATTTATTAACCCCTTCCCTTCCGGCCGTAGTATATAAACGGCCAGACGGTGGCAGTGCAGGGGCGGATAGTCATGGATGATCCTCCTGCACTTATATGGGTAATCCCTACCACTAAGCTGCTGACACTGAAATACGTCAACGCCAAGGTATAAGATGATGCAAAGTAAATAGCAAAGTAGTGCAGCGCTATACATGCATACCCTCAAACAGTGAATAACAATTTATAAACATGCTACAGGGATGAGCCCGTGTAAACAATTGCCCAAATATAAATGCCAAAAGATACATAAATATTTATTAAGATCCCCCTCTAATCCTCATCTGAGGGATCATACAATAGTGCAAACAGGTGTGTGCATCCCTAACCAGGGATGAAATGACTATAAATGTGAACTGTCAACCACACTGAAAAAAATCCACAATAAAACCCAGATGCGCATCAAAAACCCCCCACATATAAATACTCCAATAAATAAAGTCCACACACAAATCAAATCATGCTCCAAATGGTCACCAAACACATGCAGGTGATACTCTTGTGATCGTGGTCATAGGTGCAAATCCTCAGATGGCCAAAATGCCCCCTCACCTTCTTACAAAGACCCCACGGGGCCAGCACGCTTTCAGGATCACCCCGCGATCCTCACAGGTAGTACTCTTCGTGGGTCAATACCCAACTTGGGGTCATCAATGGTGGCACTCTCTCCTCGCTTTATAACTCTCCTCCAGCCACTGACATCAGCAACACTTCATATCCTCCATGCAGGACCCCAGTGATGACACAAAGAACATCCTCCATGTGCAGAGGGTGTGCAGAGGGTACCCCACAAGGACCAAAATGCTTGGATAGATCGAAGAACTTCTCAACGACGCAGCTGGACAGCAGGGACACCCCTAAGGGCCTAGGTCGATACTAAACTTGATCATGGCCAAAAGGCCGAGAAGCAATAATGCAGAAAGGAAAAAGGGCAGTAGGATAGATCGCAGTCTCGTTCCTTGTGGGGACTAAGCCTCTAACCCAATAGCAGCAAGTAGGTGAAGCCAAATTTAATTGACGATCCTACCAGGCCGAGCAGAGGGTACCCCACAAGGACCAAAAGGCTTGGATAGATCGAAGAACTTCTCAACGACGCAGCTGGACAGCAGGGACACCCCTAAGGGCCTAGGACGATACTAAACTTTATCATGGCCAAAAGGCCGAGAAGCAATAATGCAGAAAGGAAAGAGGGCAGTAGGATAGATCGCAGTCTCGTTCCTTGTGGGGACTAAGCCTCTAACCCAATAGCAGCAAGTAGGTGAAGCCAAATTTAATTGACGATCCTACCAGGCCGAGCAGAGGGTACCCCACAAGGACCAAAAGGCTTGGTTAGATCGAAGAACTTCTCAACGACGCAGCTGGACAGCAGGGACACCCCTTAGGGCCTTGGTCGATACTAAACTTTATCATGGCCAAAAGGCCGAGAAGCAATAATGCAGAAAGGAAAGAGAGCAGTAGGATAGATCGCAGTCTCGTTCCTTGTGGGGACTAAGCCTCTAACCCAATAGCAGCAAGTAGGTGAAGCCAAATTTAATTGACGATCCTACCAGGCCGAGCAGAGGGTACCCCACAAGGACCAAAAGGCTTGGATAGATCGAAGAACTTCTCAACGACGCAGCTGGACAGCAGGGACACCCCTAAGGGCCTAGGTCGATACTAAACTTTATCATGGCCAAAAGGCCGAGAAGCAATAATGCAGAAAGGAAAGAGAGCAGTAGGATAGATCGCAGTCTCGTTCCTTGTGGGGACTAAGCCTCTAACCCAATAGCAGCAAGTAGGTGAAGCCAAATTTAATTGACGATCCTACCAGGCCGAGCAGAGGGTACCCCACAAGGACCAAAAGGCTTGGTTAGATCGAAGAACTTCTCAACGACGCAGCTGGACAGCAGGGACACCCCTTAGGGCCTTGGTCGATACTAAACTTTATCATGGCCAAAAGGCCGAGAAGCAATAATGCAGAAAGGAAAGAGAGCAGTAGGATAGATCGCAGTCTCGTTCCTTGTGGGGACTAAGCCTCTAACCCAATAGCAGCAAGTAGGTGAAGCCAAATTTAATTGACGATCCTACCAGGCCGAGCAGAGGGTACCCCACAAGGACCAAAAGGCTTGGATAGATCGAAGAACTTCTCAACGACGCAGCTGACCAGCAGGGTCACCCCTAAGGGCCTAGGTCGATACTAAACTTTATCATGGCCAAAAGGCCGAGAAGCAATAATGCAGAAAGGAAAAAGGGCAGTAGGATATATCGCAGTCTCTTTCCTTGTGGGGACTAAGCCTCTAACCCAATAGCAGCAAGTAGGTGAAGCCAAATTTAATTGACGATCCTACCAGGCCGAGCAGAGGGTACCCCACAAGGACCAAAAGGCTTGGATAGATCGAAGAACTTCTCAACGACGCAGCTGGACAGCAGGGTCACCCCTAAGGGCCTTGGTCGATACTAAACTTGATCATGGCCAAAAGGCCGAGAAGCAATAATGCAGAAAGGAAAAAGGGCAGTAGGATAGATCGCAGTCTCGTTCCTTGTGGGGACTAAGCCTCTAACCCAATAGCAGCAAGTAGGTGAAGCCAAATTTAATTGACGATCCTACCAGGCCGAGCAGAGGGTACCCCACAAGGACCAAAAGGTTTGGTTAGATCGAAGAACTTCTCAACGACGCAGCTGGACAGCAGGGACACCCCTAAGGGCCTTGGTCGATACTAAACTTTATCATGGCCAAAAGGCCGAGAAGCAATAATGCAGAAAGGAAAGAGAGCAGTAGGATAGATCGCAGTCTCGTTCCTTGTGGGGACTAAGCCTCTAACCCAATAGCAGCAAGTAGGTGAAGCCAAATTTAATTGACGATCCTACCAGGCCGAGCAGAGGGTACCCCACAAGGACCAAAAGGCTTGGATAGATCGAAGAACTTCTCAACGACGCAGCTGGACAGCAGGGACACCCCTAAGGGCCTAGGTCGATACTAAACTTTATCATGGCCAAAAGGCCGAGAAGCAATAATGCAGAAAGGAAAAAGGGCAGTGGGGTAGATCGCAGTCTCGTTCCTTGTGGGGACTAAGCCTCTAACCCAATAGCAGCAAGTAGGTGAAGCCAAATTTAATTGACGATCCTACCAGGCCGAGCAGAGGGTACCCCACAAGGACCAAAAGGCTTGGATAGATCGAAGAACTTCTCAACGACGCAGCTGACCAGCAGGGCCACCCCTAAGGGCCTAGGTGGATACTAAACTTTATCATGGCCAAAAGGCCGAGAAGCAATAATGCAGAAAGGAAAAAGGGCAGTAGGATAGATCGCAGTCTCGTTCCTTGTGGGGACTAAGCCTCTAACCCAATAGCAGCAAGTAGGTGAAGCCAAATTTAATTGACGATCCTACCAGGCCGAGCAGAGGGTACCCCACAAGGACCAAAAGGCTTGGATAGATCGAAGAACTTCTCAACGACGCAGCTGGAAAGCAGGGTCACCCCTAAGGGCCTTGGTCGATACTAAACTTGATCATGGCCAAAAGGCCGAGAAGCAATAATGCAGAAAGGAAAAAGGGCAGTAGGATAGATCGCAGTCTCGTTCCTTGTGGGGACTAAGCCTCTAACCCAATAGCAGCAAGTAGGTGAAGCCAAATTTAATTGACGATCCTACCAGGCCGAGCAGAGGGTACCCCACAAGGACCAAAAGGTTTGGTTAGATCGAAGAACTTCTCAACGACGCAGCTGGACAGCAGGGACACCCCTAAGGGCCTAGGTCGATACTAAACTTTATCATGGCCAAAAGGCCGAGAAGCAATAATGCAGAAAGGAAAGAGAGCAGTAGGATAGATCGCAGTCTCGTTCCTTGTGGGGACTAAGCCTCTAACCCAATAGCAGGAAGTAGGTGAAGCCAAATTTAATTGACGATCCTACCAGGCCGAGCAGAGGGTACCCCACAAGGACCAAAAGGCTTGGTTAGATCGAAGAACTTCTCAACGACGCAGCTGGACAGCAGGGACACCCCTAAGGGCCTAGGTCGAAACTAAACTTTATCATGGCCAAAAGGCCGAGAAGCAATAATGCAGAAAGGAAAGAGAGCAGTAGGATAGATCGCAGTCTCGTTCCTTGTGGGGACTAAGCCTCTAACCCAATAGCAGCAAGTAGGTGAAGCCAAATTTAAATGACGATCCTACCAGGCCGAGCAGAGGGTACCCCACAAGGACCAAAAGGCTTGGTTAGATCGAAGAACTTCTCAACGACGCAGCTGGACAGCAGGGACACCCCTAAGGGCCTTGGTCGATACTAAACTTTATCATGGCCAAAAGGCCGAGAAGCAATAATGCAGAAAGGAAAGAGAGCAGTAGGATAGATCGCAGTCTCGTTCCTTGTGGGGACTAAGCCTCTAACCCAATAGCAGCAAGTAGGTGAAGCCAAATTTAATTGACGATCCTACCAGGCCGAGCAGAGGGTACCCCACAAGGACCAAAAGGCTTGGATAGATCGAAGAACTTCTCAACGACGCAGCTGGACAGCAGGGACACCCCTAAGGGCCTAGGTCGATACTAAACTTTATCATGGCCAAAAGGCCGAGAAGCAATAATGCAGAAAGGAAAAAGGGCAGTAGGATAGATCGCAGTCTCGTTCCTTGTGGGGACTAAGCCTCTAACCCAATAGCAGCAAGTAGGTGAAGCCAAATTTAATTGACGATCCTACCAGGCCGAGCAGAGGGTACCCCACAAGGACCAAAAGGCTTGGATAGATCGAAGAACTTCTCAACGACGCAGCTGACCAGCAGGGACACCCCTAAGGGCCTAGGTCGATAGTAAACTTTATCATGGCCAAAAGGCCGAGAAGCAATAATGCAGAAAGGAAAGGATAGATAGCAGGGATACCCCTAAGGGCTACGGTCGCACCAAAATTTTATCAAAATACGAAGAAGTGATAATGCAGGAATGTAAAATCTGGGCACAAGAGCTGACAATCATTCAGAAATGATCTTCAGTCCTGTATTGCTTTAAAGAGTAACTCCACTTTTGTTGAGAGGACAACACTCCCCTCTGGGTGATTGATGTATATTGCTATGGTTGTAAAAGGTTCGGAGATTCTTACCATTTGGTATTGTGGAAATATAGCCGTCTTTGTTCTTGAGCGAAATCCACGGGAACGTCTTTTGCAATGATCGATTGCCAGCTGCTCCTGCGGGGTACCTGTGGAGAAAGTGGCAGGGTCTGCAACCCTGTAAAGGTTATGGTTGATTGAAGAGGACGCCCATCTTCTGACTGATGTCAGTGCAGACGTGGGAATATCGGTCTTCCAGTCACACAGCAGGAAATGACACTTTCTGGAGTGCCTCTGTAGATTAGGAAGGAAAATTGTCGGTTAATAACAATGAAAAACAATGTGACTTGTGTAGGAATTGTAGATGTCAGGTGTCTTTCCTGGTAAAAGTGGAGTTACTCTTTAAATGAGGCGCTAGGATTTATTAACCCCTTCCCGTCCGGCCGTAGTATATAAACGGCCAGACGGTGGCAGTGCAGGGGCGGATAGTCATGGATGATCCTCCTGCACTTATATGGGTAATCCCTACCTCTAAGCTGCTGACACTGAAATACCTCAACGCCAAGGTATAGGATGATGCAAAGTAAATAGCAAAGTAGTGCAGCGCTATACATGCATACCCTCAAACAGTGAATAACAATTTATAAACATGCTACAGGGATGAGCCCGTGTAAACAATTGCCCAAATATAAATGCCAAAAGATACATAAATATTTATTAAGATCCCCCTCTAATCCTCATCTGAGGAATCATACAATAGTGCAAACAGGTGTGTGCATCCCTAACCAGGGATGAAATGACTATAAATGTGAACTGTCAACCACACTAAAAAAATCCACAATAAAACCCAGATGCACATCAAAAACCCCCCACATATAAATACTCCAATAAATAAAGTCCACACACAAATCAAATCGTGCTCCAAATGGTCACCAAACACATGCAGGTGATACTCTTGTGATCGTGGTCATAGGTGCAAATCCTCAGATGGCCAAAATGCCCCCCTCACCTTCTTACAAAGACCCCACGGGGCCAGCACGCTTTCAGGATCACCCCACGATCCTCACAGGTAGTACTCTTCGTGGGTCAATACCCCACTTGGGGTCATCAATGGTGGCACTCTCTCCTCGCTTTATAACTCTCCTCCAGCCACTGACATCAGCAACACTTCATATCCTCCATGCAGGACCCCAGTGATGACACAAAGAACATCCTCCATGGTAGAATACCGTTTATTTATAAAGCCAAACAAACAGTAGTAAAAATTGACCGACGAAGAGTACTACCTGTGAGGATCGCGGGGTGATCCTGAAAGCGTGCTGGCCCCGTGGGGTCTTTGTAAGAAGGTGAGGGGGGCATTTTGGCCATCTGAGGATTTGCACCTATGACCACAATCACAAGAGCATCACCTGCATGTGTTTGGTGACCATTTGGAGCATGATTTGATTTGTGTGTGGACTTTATTTATTGGAGTATTTATATGTGGGGGGTTTTTTGATGCGCATCTGGGTATTATGGATTTTTTCAGTGTGGTTGACAGTTCCCATTTATAGTCATTTCATCCCTGGTTAGGGACTCACACACCTATTTTATGATCCCTCAGATGAGGATTAGAGGGGGATCTTAATATATATTTATATATCTTTTGGCATTTATATTAGTGCAGGGGCAGGTGGCCGTTTATAAACGGCCTCCCCACTCCTTGGAAGCGCGCATTGCGATTCGGTGCCCGCTGTGTCATCCGGACACAGTGTAACACCGATCGTCGGACGGCACCTCTGTGCGAGGTCCCGAACATGTGATCACTGTTTGGCCAATCAGTGATCACATGCAGAGTAGTAAGCAAGATGTTACTGGTGACATCATTGCTTACTACGTGTGAACTCTGTGAATGATCACAGATATCATGTGGTACAGGGCTATTCACAACAGCCTTGTACCATGTGACAAGCTGTGACCAATCACAGCTCTCACAGTATTTCTCAATGACTGCAAGAATGCAGAGAGAAGGAGAAAGGATTGCTTTTGCAGCCTTTATGGGTGTAAAAGCAATCATTGTATAACAAAAAAAAAAAAAAGAAAAAAAAAATCACCCCCCGCAAGTAGTACAGTGTCACCATGGTTGAGACTGTACTGCGAGGGAGACAGAAAGTAAAAAAAAAAAAATGTAAAAAAAAATTATAAAAATGTAAAAAAAAGGTAAAATGTCCTTAACAGGACAAGAAGCGAGTGAATCCTGGCGATAGGGCCAGTGTGAGGGAGCAAAGAGCAGACCGCAGAGGAGTATTGCCCGCAGTAAAGAAAAATGCGACCGTCCCGGAACAGATCCGGCAACAGACTGAAGCCCCGCCTACTCGCACCTTCTTAGACCTCTCTGACTGCGCGTGACGTCATCACGCCTGACGCATGCGCAGAGAAGCAGGCACGCGTCATGAAACGTCACGTGACGCTCATAGCAATGTAGAGCTGGGAAGAGCTTAAGCAGGTCACATGAGTACTTTGATAGGAGGAGCCAACGCTTCACATGTGACTCCGGAGCCTAGAGACGCTTCTTTCGTGCAGATTGATCGCCAGTCTCCCATTTTTTTGTTCGGCATACAATTAATATAAATTCCATCCTCCTTAATCTATCACACGTTAGTTATTTTTCGTCAGCCGGTATGAGCGGACTACGAAAAAATGGCGTCTTTGGTGCGGACAGGAAGTGATCTAGGCTCGTGTACCGTTATGCGATGGTGCCGCTGTGTCGGTCAGGAGTTACTATGGCGATGTTCGGTGTGATGGGCGGGGATTGTGCATACGGGGGATAGATGAGGGTGTGTGCTCGGGAAACAGAGAAGCGGCTTTTGTGTTCATCTGCACGCACTTAGAGCGGGAAAGAGGGGACGGCTGGTCGGGAGGAGTGTATGTGGGATGAGGGGAGGATAACGTGGGCAGCCCTGTGTCTGTGGCCCCCCCTACTGGACGGTGACGTTGTTGCTGCTTCAGGTGGTGGAGGTCAGAGGTTGGGGAGCGGAGGTGTTCAGGATGAAGTGTTGGGGGATTCAGAGGTGAACTCTCTGCATAGCACTCTGCTGACCCCTGCGCCTTCCCTGTACACGGCACACGCCTGACCCCTGTACACGGCACACTCCTGACCCCTGCGCCGTCCCTGTACACGGCACACGCCTGACCCCTGCACTATCTCTGTACACAGCACACTCCTGATCCCTGTACACGGCACTCTTCTGACCCCTGTGCTCTCTATACACGGCTCACTCCTGACCCCTGCGCTCTCTCTATACACGGCTCACTCCTGACCCCTGCGCTCTCTCTGTACACGGATCACTCCTGACCCCTGCGCTCTCTCTGTACACGGCCCACTCCTGACCCCTCTGCTCTCTATACACGGCGCATTCCTGACCCCTGCGCTCTCTCTGTACACGGCCCACTCCTGACCCCTGCGCTCTCTGTACACGGCGCACTCCTGACCCCTGCGCTCTCTGTACACGGCCCACTCCTGACCCCTGCGCACTCCCGAATGCCTTATTAACCCCTTCAATACCGGGCACTTTTACACCTTCCTGCCCAGGCCATTTTTCAGGTTTCAGCGCTCTCACACTTTGAATGACAATTGCGCGGTCATACAACATTGTACCCAAACTCAAATGTTATCATTTTCTTCACACAACTAGAGCTTTCTTTTGGTGGTATTTAGTCCACACCGGGGTTTTTATTTTTTGCCAAATTAACAAAAAAAGACTGAAAATGGAAAAAAAAACAAGTTTTTCGTTGTTTCTGTTATAAAAGTTTGCAAATAAATAATTGTTCTTCATAAATGTAACCCCTCCCCCTCCAGAGGATTTACACCCCTCCCTTAATGACCACGCCTCTCTTTGCTACTCTGCACTGCACTAATTCAACTGATAATTGCGCGGTCATGCAATGCTGCACCCAAAATTTACGTCCTTTTTTTCACACAAATAGAGCTTTCTTTCGGTGGTATTTGATCACCCGTGCGCTTTTTATTTTTCATGCTATAAACAAAAAAAGACCAAAAATTTTGAAGAAAAACGATATTTTTTAATTCAGCTATACAAAATATATAGTAAACTCAAAGTTAGTTATAAATTTAAGCCAAAATGTATTCTGCTCCATGTTTTTGGTAAAAAAATCCCAATCAGTGTATATTGATTGCTTTGTGTGAAGTTATAGCGTCTACAAACTATGGTATAAATACTGCAATTTACGCCATTTTTTGCTGTACAGCGCTGCGCTAGTTTAACAGAAAATTGTGCAGTCATGCAACATGATACATAAATAAAACTTATGTCCTTTTTTTTACAGAAATAGAGCTTTCTTTTGGTGGTTTTTGATCACCTGTGCGCTTTATTTTTGGTGCTACAAACAAAAAAATTTGAGGAAAAATTTAAAAAAAAAACTTTCTCATTTCTGTCATAACAAATATCCAAAAAAAACTAAAATTTTGTCTTAAATTTAGGCCAAAATGTATTCTGCTCCATGTTTTTTGTTAAAAAAATCCCAATAAGTGTATATTGATTGCTTTGTGTGAAAGTTATAGCGTCTACAAACTATGGGATAGATACTGGGATTTACACAGCTTTTACTTTCTGACTGCTCATCACATTTCTTGAGGTGCTAAAATACCAGCACAGTACAAACACCCCCAAATTTCGGAACGTAGCCACCCTAAGCTATCTGCTGAGAGGCATATTGAGTCCATGGAAGATTTATTTTTTTTTCACAAGTTTCTGGAAAATGACAACTTTTTTTTCACACAAAGTTGTCATTTAAATGATATATTTTGTCAATTTGGTAGCTGATAATGTGCTGAGGCAAAGGATTGTGGTCACTGGAAATAATATCACAGTGGATAAATGGTTAGCACTTCCACCTGGCAGTACTCGGGTCGGTTCAAATCCCAGCCATGGCATCGCCTGCCTGGAGTTTGCATGTTCTCACTGTGCCTGTGTGGGTTTCTTCCGGTTACTCCAGTTTCCTCCAACACTTCAAAGACATGCCGGGAGGTTAATTGAATCCTGTCTAAATTGGTTCTTGTATGTGTATGTATGATTGGGAGTTAGGAACCTTAGATGGTACGCTCCTCGGGGGCGGGGACTGGTGTGAATGTACAATATATATATAAGTGCTGTGTAAATTGACGGCGCTATATAAGTACCCATAATAATAATATCAGTGCTATTGGTAATACCAACATGGGTACAGCTGAAGTGAATGACACTATATTCATTATAAGAGTCTAGTAGACCAGTGCCGATGAGGGAGATTTTAAAAAAATTATTATTATTATACAGTATTTATATCGCACTAAAAGGTTTGCTCAGCGCTGGGACGTCTGTGTGTCCCTATTTATTTTTACTTTTAGTATTAAAGATCTGTAGATGAAAACAAAAAAGAGGGCCTTTAGGACAGCCCAAAAGAGTCACAAGCCTCTCTGCAGCTCAGCGAATACAGTATGTAGCCATCCCTTTTCCTGCAGCCTGCTGGCTGGTAGACTGAAGCCCAAAGACAGCTTCCCACCCAAAGCATGCAGCACATAGTCATCAGAGTTTCATTTTGAGGGATTCTTTCAAGAAATTGAAGGGGAAAAAAATTCTCCCCCCACCCAAGTAATACCTTTGCCCATTTGTGACCAATCAGGTTTCAGCTTTACTTTTCTGGCATCATTCTTTGGAAAAGTTAAATTTCCAGTTTTGGTGATAATATTTAACCACTTGACCTCCAGAGGATTTACCCCCCTTAATGACCACGCCTCTTTTTGCTACTCTGCGCTGCACTAATTCAGCTGATAATTGCGCGGTCATGCAATGCTGCACCCAAACAAAATTTATGTCCTTTTTTTCACACAAATAGAGCTTTCTTTCGGTGGTATTTGATCACCTGTGCGCTTTTTATTTTTCACGCTGTAAACAAAAAAAGCCAAAAATTTTAAAGAAAAACAATATTTTTTATTTTCAGCTATAAAAAATATATAGTAAACTCAAAGTTGGTTATACATTTAGGCCAAAATGTATTCTGCTCCATGTTTTTGGTAAAAAAAATCCCAATAAGTGCCTATTGATTGCTTTGTGTGGAAGTTATAGCGTCTGCAATCTATGGTATAGATACTGCAATTTACGCCATTGTTTTGCTATACAGCGCTGCGCTAGTTTAACGGACAATTGCGCGGTCATGCAATACAGTACATAAATGAAATTTACATCCTTTTTTCCCCACAAATTGAGCTTTCTTTCGGTGGTATTTGATCGCCTGTGCGGTTTTTATTTTTTGCGCTATAAAAAAAAAGGCTGACAATTTTGAGGAAAAAAAAACAATATTTTGGACTTTTTGCTATAAAACATGTCCAGTAAAAAAAAAATGCAAAAATCAAATTTAGTCATAAATTTCTGCCAAAATGCATTCTGCGACATATCTTTGCTAAAAAAAAAATCCAATACGTGTAAATTAATTGGTTTCCGTGAAAGTTCTAGCGTTTACAAATGGCGGGAAAGATACTGGGATTTTTAGGGGGTTTTTTATACTAATAATGGCGGCGATCAGCGAATTATGGCGGCGATCAGGGACTTATGGCGGGACTGCGGCAGACATTCTGACATTGGGGGGTACTGACTTGGGGTCACTGACATCCCCAAAAACACTAATACAGTGATCAGTGCAAAAACAAAAACACTGACACTGTACTAATGGCAATGGGGAGGAAGGGGTTAACTTTATTTTTCAGGGAAGGGTTATCTGAGTGAGGGGGAGTGTTTCACTAGGGGGCGGGGTGTGTACTGCATGGGACACCGCTGATCGAGAGAGAGAAACTCTTCTGTCTCGATCAGCTCGTCCTCAAGCTGACAAGGAAGTGACAGACAGCACAGCTACTGCAGCTGTGCTCTCTGTCACTGTTTACCGCCGATCGCCGGAAAACAGCCACTAAGGACCGGCGACTGACATCCGCCGCGGTGATCGGCGGGACAGATAGGGTGGCGGTGCGCCTCACGCGCCCCCTATCTGTTTACAAAACACGTTTTAAAACGTGGTTTTGCCTGTGAGTGCCGCCGTACATGTACAGTGGCTGGGCGGCATGCGGATAATTATGGTCCAAGTAGGGTATGTATACTGTGGCTGAAAATTCACAGGCATGATATAACAAGGAGAGCGGGTGTTGCAATTTGGACCGAGAAAAAAATGTATGTAATCAGCATTGCCCCCCCCCTGGGGCTTCTGAATTCAGAATAGGCAAGCCATTGTTCATGTAATGTTTTCAGAAGAGATTTAGAAAGACACATTTTATAATTGAGGAAATGGGGATTAGGAAATTTTATTCATGTCTTAATGAAATAATATAAGGTTGTGATATCTTTAGTGACAAAAATTCACTCCAAAACCTGTTTGCTGAATCACCTGTGCACAAAGAATAGAACATACAAAATGGTACATAAACCGTTATGGTCTGGAGCACCGTATATTGGTCATGTGCCTCCATCCCTAAATCCATATCCATACAAAGTCCATAAATACTGAGACTTTAAATGAAGCACATGGCCTTAACCACTTGCCGCCCAGCCACCGCATATAAACGGTGGCAGGGCGGCGCTCGTAGGCAAAAGCACGGCTGCCTTCAAAATAGGTAGGGGGCCCGCGCGAGGCGCGCGCCCGCCCTACCTGTCCCGCGGGTGTCAGCCAACGGGTCATGGCCGTTTTTTACCGGCCGTTTTCCCGCGAGTGCCGGTGATCGCTAACACAGAGCAGGGCTGCATTGTTTACACACAGCCTGTTCTGTGTCAGTTCTCTGACAGCTTGCGAGAAGCTGTAGAGTTTCTCTCCCTCTCCCCCCTCCCTCTTCCCCCCCCCCCCCCGTCCAGTACACACCCCCGCCCCCTAGTAAAACACTCCCCTTACACAGCAAATTCTAAAAATGTTAACCCCTTCCTCCCCAGTGTCATTAGTACAGTTTCAGTGTTTTTTTTTCACTGATCACTGTATTGGTGTCACTGGGGATGTCAGTGACCCCAAGTCAGTTCCCCTCCCAGTGTCAAAATGTCCGCCGCTGTCCCGCAGTCCTGCCATAAGTTGCTGGTCGCCGCCATATGTTGCTGATTGCCGCCAAAAGTCGCTGATCGCCGCCATTAGTATAAAAAAAAATTAAAATCCCAGTATCTTTCCCGCCATTTGTAAACGCTATAACTTTCACATAAACCAATTAATTTACACGTATTGGGATTTTTTGTAACAAAGACATGTCACAGAATGAATTTTGGCAGAAATTTATGACTAAATTTGATTTTTGCATTTTTTTTTACTGGGCATGTTTTATAGCAAAAAGTCCAAAATATTGTTTTTTTTTCCTCAAAATTGTCAGCAAAAAATAAAAACCGCACAGGCGATCAAATACCACCGAAAGAAAGCTCAATTTGTGGGGGAAAAAAGGATGTAAATTTCATTTATGTACCGTATTGCATGACCGCGCAATTGTCTGTTAAACTAGCGCAGCGCTGTATAGCAGAAAAATGGCGTAAATTGCAGTATTTATACCATAGTTTGTAGACGCTATAACTTCCACACAAAGCAATCAATATACACTTATTGGGATTTTTTTACCAAAAACATGGAGCAGAATACATTTTGGCCTAAATTTATAACCAACTTTGAGTTTACTATATATTTTTTATAGCTGAAAATAAAAAATATTGTTTTTCTTCAAAATTTTTGGCCTTTTTTTGTTTATAGCGTGAAAAATAAAAAGCGCACAGGTGATCAAATTACACCGAAAGAAAGCTCTATTTGTGTGAAAAAAAGGACGTAAATTTCGTTTGGGTGCAGCATTGCATGACCGCGCAATTATCAGCTGAATTAGTGCAGCGCCGAGTAGCAAAAAGAGGCGTGGTCATTAAGGGGGGTAAATCCTCTGGAGCTCAAGTGGTTAAATTAGTTGTATAATCAATACACATACTTGCAAATTCATTCGTGTTACATTATAAAAAAATCCAATTAAAAAAAAAAATTCTTGTTAACCTCCTTAGCGGTCTGATTATGTCAGTATTTCTGTGCTCAAAGCGGTACATTTTTTTGCATGGAAATATGTATTTTTTTTATTGTAGACCTGTAATTTAGGAATAACTCACTGAAATCTGTCCAAACAAGAGTCTAGTAAACATCCCGGGTAGGATAAAACTTGAAACTCGAAATCATAAATTATAATAATCATAAAAAATAATATAATAAATGTAATTTAATAATATAATCAAACCAAAAACTCTGAAATGTGAAATATAGCGCCAAGTTCGCACATCGCTGAGCTCAGTCGCAGAATCGTTTTCAGTGTCTGATGAGGAATTTCCCCCACGAATCATTATCACTCAATTCTGTAAGTGGTTCTGATTTACTATCGCTGTTCTCTAGCCGGTCTAAAACCGCGTCTGACCTAAAGGGACGCTTTTTGGACGCCATGGACGTTTCTCAGTTTCCAGGCAGAAAGAACGGTAAAAATGCGGGCAGGGCGCCGGACAAAGCACTCGGGACAAAATGTATGTGAAATGGGTTGAAACAGAAATGTTATACTATGTGATTTTAGTGTATTGAGTGTCATATTTTTACATTTTTGAATTTCCCGCCGGTTCCAGTCCCCGTACGTCCCAACGCTCACAGGGAACGGAACCCGGAAGACGGATGCTGGCATCGGCTTGAGGACCTGGTCGAGAAGGGGGGACATTGCTGGAGCGCAAGACAAGGTAAGTGCTGGAGGGATCCCAGAGCAATGCTGCAGGGTAATCCCGAGTGTAGCTCGGGGTTACCGCTTCTGGTACTGAAAGTTAACCCCGAGCTACACTCGGGAATACCGCCAGGGGGGTTAAGCTGATTCATAATGTAAAAAATATGTCCATCTGGAGAATTACAGTACAAATATGTTCATAATTATAAAGTTAATTCACATATCCATTTTCAATATTCATGTGCAATGAACTGTATCAAAAGCTCGACACGTTCCGTGGATAACAGTCCACTTCCTTGGAAGAAAATGCAGGATGCATATCTGTAAAACTAAATGAATTACCATTTCATAATATTGCATAATCAAATGCAAGGCTCCCCATAATCATTGAATAGCCCTGCTACTTACAAATCTGATGAAAGTTAAACATGGTAGTGCTGGAAATTGAAGGTCCATGGGGGACGTCCAACCTGGGTGCTTTGGCAGGTAGACCCGTTAGGTCCATAGGGGGCAAATGGAGAGCAGACCAACTGTGAAGGAATGCAATGCTAATAAGAGGTCCGTGGGGATACCCATAAACAAGCACTGACAATCTCTGCAAAAAAATATTTGAATATACATTACTGCCTTAACCTCCCTAGCAGTCTGATTATGTCAGTGTTTCTGTGCTCAAAGCGGTACATTTTTTGCATGGCGATTTGTTGTTTTTTATTGTAGGCCTGTAATTCTTAGGAATAACTCACTGAAATCTGTCCGAACAAGAGTCTAGTAAACATCCCGGGGATGATAAAATTTGAAACACGAAATCATAAATTATAATTTAATAAATAATCATAAAAAATAATAATATAATAATAAATGTAATTCAATAATATAATCAAACCAAAAACACTGAAATGTGAAATAGAGCGCCAAGTTCGCACATCGCTGAGTTCAGTCGCTGAATCGTTTTCAGTGTCTGAGGAGGAATTTCCCCCACGAATCATTATCACTCAATTCTGCAAGTGGTTCTGATTTACTATCGCTGTTCTCTAGCCGGTCTAAAACCGCTTTTGACCTAAAGGGATGCTTTTTGGACGCCATGGACGTTTCTCAGTTTCCAGGCAGAAAGAAGAGTAAAAATTCAGGCAGGGCGCTGGACAAAGCACTCGGGACAAAATGTATGTGAAATGGTTTGATACAGTCATGGAATACTATCAGATTTTAGTGAATTTCCCGCCAGTTCCATCCCCCGTATGTCCCGACGCTCGCAGGGAACGGAAGACGGATGCCGGCATCGGCCGGAGGACATTGCCGGGGACGCTGCAGGGGGGACATCGTGGGAGTGCAGGACAAGGTAAGTGCTGGAGGGATCCCTGAGCAACACTGCAGTGTAATCCCCGAGTGTAACTCGGGGATACCTCTTGTGGTACTGAAAGTTAACCCCGAGCTACACTTGGGAATACCGCCAGGGGGGTTAAATAGATATGTCTCTATGTAACCTGTGACTTCTATAAATCAGAGGTGTAAATAGATAGTATATTGCTGGGAACTAACATCTGAGAGGTGGAAAAAGATAGAAAAGGAAAGGAAATGGGGACCATGTGACGTTAGACCAGAGGGCTCATCTAGTATTGGAACTCAAAAGGCCAAGGGGTGTAAAAAGAAAACATGCCTAATAAATTACCATATTGGACATGTAAGCTCACACTACAGGCCACACTCCTTAGTAGCTAAGAAAGAAAAGAAAGCACAGTTTGTGTTCCACTGCCAACCCAGTGATTGGACTACAGGTCCATCCCAGCGCCATGCCCATTTTTATGTACAATTGGTTATTTAGGTAGAAGACACCATTTTTCTGTGGTCTGCTGTACCATGCAGGTTTGTCTATATGAAGTTGCAGTTTATTGTTGGGGAGTATATATTATTAAATAGGTATACTTTTGTCAATCTTTTATTGTTTGCCTTTCCATGGCTTTTAGAGGATTGGTTGGGGTTCCTCTTTGCTCGGGAGCTGTGATGTGCAACGGGAGCGATGTCCCCCGTCTTTTCCCCCTTCGCCTGTTTGGGGCTGGGTGGGCTGTTTCCTTCCGAATGTGTATCGGAGCCATGTTTTGTGCCCGGAGTGTGACCTCATTGGTTGTGATGTCATGATGCCGGTGCATCTGACTTTCTTCCGCTGCTGCCATGCGAAGTTGTACTTGGAACAGCTGCTTTGGTGGCATACACCGGCAAGGTAGGGGCACCTCCTTCTTTCTGGGCAGGGAGGGACCCGTGGTCCAACCACTGGGTTAAATGGCATTGGCAGACGAACTGTGCTTTCTTTCATGCACCGATATGCAAGCTGAGATCTCCTGCCAGTAACCTACATGGACACTCTCGTTTAACTTGCCTGTGGTTTAGCACATTGGGCGAACATCTGGGCATACCGGTGCACATGTGCACACGTCCAATCCCAGAACTGGTGGCAGATTAAGAAAGGGGTTGAGTGATAATTTCTGGACGATCTTCAACTGTCTGTGATACATATTCCTGAGTATCCTGATTCCGTTCTATTTGATTACCCATTGCTGACTCAGCTTGTTCTCGGACTTCTCCCTGCATGACTCCTGATCGTGATCTTGAGTTATTGATAAACTTCACTTTCATCTGAGCTCCCATGTATGACCCTGACTTGGCTCCAGACCGGCATGGTTCCAGACCACAACTCTCTTCCCTACTAATTACAGTGATGCCTCGGTTCACAAATGCTTCTGTTCATGAACAACTCAGTTCGCAAGCAGAAATGTGTGCAAACATTTGCTTCGGCTCGCGAATTCCGCTTCAGTTGTCAAACCCGAGCAGCGGCCTTCTTCCCTGCTCTGACACGTGGTCCTGACTTCCTGTAGGTGAGATGGCGGTCACAAACAGACACTAAAATTGTACCGTGGAGACACTTGTAGAACTGAGAAGCTTTTTGTGTGCTTTTTAGCACATACTGTACCAGACATCCAGTATGGCTCCAGAGAAAATTCAGAGCAAGCATGGCGGTAGGAAGAAAGTGCGGAGCGGTAATGAAGGTGACAAGAATGTGCAGAGCAAGCATGTTGGTAAATAGAAAGTACAGAGTGGTAATGAAGGTGACCAGAAGCACCACCCCAACATAACTGAAATGAACAGAGTGTTGAATCTGATGAACGATAACGTGGTCTCGTCATATGACATCCTCCCAGGATTGCACCTCTTGCACTCCCCATGGGAGGCACTCCAGCGCGATCTGCCATTGCACAGAGTATGATACATTTGGGTTTTTTTACAAACCTTTAGAATCACTTAAATAAAAAAGAAATTTAAAATTATTAGTATTAATAATAATAATAATAATAATAATAATAATAACAGCAACAATCACAACAAATAATAATATCAATGAAAAAACATTTTAAGAATTACACGATAAACTACGTTCATGACATTAACTCAAAAGATATGAATATCTATTTCAATATTTATTAAAGAAGTTTTTGTTTTTATAATACAACAAGCTCATGATACGCCCACGCAGGGGCAGAGCGGAACAATAGCACGCATAAGCAGATACAAATCAGCAGGGTGTATTAGCCAAATAACAGAACGTCCAATGACACCAAGGAGGGACGGCAAAAAACCCAACCAAATAGTAACAACAGCAACCCATCATATTACCGGGAAAAAAACAAACAAAGAGGAAAAACCCCTACGGAGAAGTATCCGCTCAGAACATACAGGAAAAAAAACCCCAAACTGATAGGAAAAAAGAAAATATAAGAACATGGAAAGAAATAAGGAAGAAAGAAAGATTCAGGGAGAAAACATGGAAGAAAGAAAGATTCAGGGAGAAAACATGGAAGAAAGGAAGATTAGAAGAGTCATAGATCCAGGGCTAGCACAGGCAACGACTATAAGAGGCCATAGCTAGTAGGAGGCAGGGATGGCAAGGAATAACGTATCCAAAGTTCCCAAACCTTAAGGAATCTCGGATGAGAATCATGAAGAATGCTGGACATCTTTCATTGATCAGCATAGCATTCATCCGGGTCTTCACGCCCTGGAAGACAACCAAAGGGGTTTTCCAAGCTTGAGCTATAGCACGTTTGACAGAAATGAATAGGTAGGATGCCAATTTCTGCTGAGACCTAGACAGACCCAAAATTGGGCAATGCAGGAGGAAAAAATATGAATATCTAATAGAAAGTGGCAACTCTGAGGTAGGAGCGGGACCAAAAAGGGCAATATCCACTGGCAAAACTGTGCTGTGCTGACAGATCCCATTATTAGTTGAAAACTAGATTTTAGCATTGTTTGTCCTGACTCTCTTGTGCATAGTTTGCTTATGTACAAAAAAGCCTCCATTACTGTTCCTGGTGACATGGAGAAGGCTCCATATCACCAAGGGACAGAATGTTCTTCAGGCCAAGAAAGGAAGGTGAAGCTGCCAATAAGGATTATGAGTTTCCACATTGTCATGCTGCTAAATATGAAATAATTGAGCATTATAAAAACTATACAGTAAGTAATTATCATCAGAGGACCTGGATCTGTCAGAGGACTGTAGAACTCCTAAACATTATGCAACCTTCTTTCGTCATACTGCAGAGCGATCACCCTTTCAGGACTTAAAAGAGTGAAAGAGCTATTCACATATTTAGAGGACAATGATGGGTAACGATCTCAAAATAGGTCAGCACACTTAGTTCTGAAATACTCTTTCCTGCTATGAAGACAGTGGTTTGATTGAGTGTATGGCAGTCCAAGGTCAAAAGAACTCCAAGGACTTTTCCATACAGTAGAGACATTAACACATTTTATTTTAAAAGGAAATCAAAAGCACTTTCCCATTCTGGAGAAAACCAGGAGCAAAATGTGAATTCTGATGAAATATGTTAAAGATCCTACCTTTAATAAAAATGAAATTTGAAATACCTAACACTTGTCTCTGTATAAGAAACAAACAAAAAAAAAAAACATACCAGTCAACGGAATCCATCGCTGTCTTACTTGCAAGCAAAGTTTTTCATACGTTGCTCTCCTCTCATGCCGCCATCTTGAATCAATATCCAGTGCATGAGTTGGCACGTTGTCGCTCTATGCCAGACCTATGGGACCTTACAGTCGCAAATTGATAGCACTGGAACCTTGTTTAAGTGATACTTCAGTTCTTGCAATTTATTTTATCAATACTGAACTAATAATGTCTCTGTTAGGTATTTGGGTTATATGTGGGCTGCTTCCATGCACTGAGGAAACACCAGGTAAATGAACAAAATCGTTACCTACTATGGTGTTGGATCACCGTTGGCATCCGAGATGGCCTGAATCCTGGGAATTGACAAATATAAGTCTTGGATGGTGGATAATGGAATCTGATACCACTCTTCATGAAAAAATCGGGTCATCATGCAGAAAACGAGCCTGAACCTTGTTCTCCAAAATTGATCATAGTTGATCTATGATATTGAAGTCTGGTGACTGCAGCGCCCAGGGAATATGGAAGACTTTGCCTGCATGCTCGTCAAACAACACCATATGTAGGAATCAGAGCATTAACAAAACAATGTCTTCTGCACAATGGAGTGCACATGGTCGGCCACAATTTGCACATAGTCACTGTCAGTGACTCTACCTTTCTAAATTATGATTGCGCCACCACCATGCTTTACCTTTGGCACAGTCCTGGTCATAAGCTTGGGGCGCTGTTTGCCACCTGTAAACACGTTCGGTGGTTGGGAACAGTGTGAAGCTCCAGTCATCGGACCATATTACAGTCTTCCATTGATCGATAGTCCACGATTTATGGGTGTTGTACCAGTCTCTCCTCTTCTGAGCATTAATATCGGTCACTAGTGGTTTGGCAATTGCAGCTCACCCGTGAATGTTCTGCCTATGAAGTGACCTACGCACAGTTTTTGTGAACACGGGCTTTGGAAGACTGAGATTGATCTCTGCAGTCACTTTTGCAGCAGTTATTTTTGTATTCCGGGTCACAGTAGTGTGCAAGGTCCTTTTGTCTCTTTCGGCCAGTTGGCCATGTCGACCATGCTTATACTTATCAGATGATGGTTTCCCGGAAACTGTATATGCCGTCATAACCTTCTATACTGTACCTTGCAAGTTAGCAAATAAATTGGCAGTTTCAGTCATAGGCACCAACTAAGCGGCACCAACAATTTGCCCTTTTTTATGCTTAGTAAGCTCTGACATAACTCCGTATTACTAGCAGCGCACACAGTGAATGAGGAAAGTGAGGCTTCCCACCTGTTAGCTAGGTGTCTCATCACACAGCCGAAACAAAAGAACATTCCCCGTTTATTAGTCGCTTTCTGACATCTTTGACTCTCCTGTCTCTTCAGGAGGCTCATAAAGAACTTATGGACCAACCTCTTACCTGTGAGGAAATCCAGAAAGCTATTAGAACTTTAGTTCTACATAAATCACCAGACCCTGATGGTCTTCCTCATAATTATTATAAAACCTTCTCAGATCTTTTGGTTCCACATATGATTCTTTATTTTAATCATCTGCGGGATGGGGGTGCAGTGCCACACGATGAGAATAGCGCATATATATCAGAGTTGTTCCTAAACCTAACAAAGATATCACAGCTGTTCTTAATTACCACCATATTTCTCTAATCAATTGTGATATCAAGATCCTTACTAAGGTTTTAGCCTTGCGCCTTAACCACTTCCAGTCCGGACACTTTCACCCCCTTCCAGTCCGGACACTTTCACCCCCTTCCAGTCCGGACACTTTCACCCCCTTCCAGTCCGGACACTTTCACCCCCTTCCAGTCTGGACACTTTCACCCCCTTCCAGTCCGGACACTTTCACCCCCTTCCAGTGCGGACACTTTCACCCCCTTCCAGTCTGGACACTTTCACCCCCTTCCAGTCTGGACACTTTCACCCCCTTCCAGTCCGGACACTTTCACCCCCTTCCAGTCCGGACACTTTCACCCCCTTCCAGTCCGGACACTTTCACCCCCTTCCAGTCCGGACACTTTCACCCCCTTCCAGTCCGGACACTTTCACCCCCTTCCAGTCCGGACACTTTCACCCCCTTCCAGTCCGGACACTTTCACCCCCTTCCAGTCCGGACACTTTCACCCCCTTCCAGTCTGGACACTTTCACCCCCTTCCAGTCTGGACACTTTCACCCCCTTCCAGTCTGGACACTTTCACCCCCTTCCAGTCTGGACACTTTCACCCCCTTCCAGTCTGGACACTTTCACCCCCTTCCAGTCCGGACACTTTCACCCCCTTCCAGTCCGGACACTTTCACCCCCTTCCAGTCCGGACACTTTCACCCCCTTCCTGACCAGGGCAATTTTCAGCTTTCAGCGCTATCACACTTTGAATGACAATTGCGCGGTCATGCAATACTGTACCCATATGAATTTTTTACCATTTTTTGAGACAGATAAAGCTTTATTTTGTTGGTATTTATTCACCGCTGGGATTTTTTTTTTGTTACTATGTAAATGAAAAAGTCCAAAAATTTTGAAAAAGTGTTTTTTTTAAATAAAATTTAGCAAATAAATAATATTTCATCATAAATCTTGGCCAAAATTTATTCCGTTATTATTTTAGTAAAAAAAAAATGTAAATTAGTTTATAACCAAAAATTTATAATTTTTAAACATTTTTTTTTACATTTTTTTTTTTTTTTTTTTTTTTTTTTTTTACATACTGTCACCCTAGCAGTACTACTTGTGGGGGGTGATGAATATTTTTTTTTTTACACTGATTGCTTTTACACCCATATAGGATGTAAAAGCAATCATTTCTCTTTCTCTCTGTCTGCATTCTTGCAGTCATTGAGAAGTACTGAGTGAGCTGTGATTGGTCACAGCTTGTCACATGGTACAAGGCTGTTGTGAATAGCCTTGTACCATGTGACCTCTGTGATCATTCACAGATTTCGCACGTAGTAAGCAATGATGTCACAAGTGACATCTTGCTTACTACTTTGCATGTGATCACTGATTCGCCAATCAGTGATCACATGATCGGGACCTTGTACAGAGGTCCCGTCTGACGATCGGTGTTTCACTGTGTCCGGAGGACACAGCGGGCACCGGATCGCGGTGCTGCGCGCTCCCAGGGAGCACGCACAGCTAGAAAAGGCGGGTGCCATTTATGAACGGCAACCCGCCACTGGAGTGCCACCGCCCTGCCGTTTATCAACAGCAGGCGGACGTCAAGAGGTTAATACCTTTCTGGAAATCTACGTTCACAATGACCAATCAGGATTCATATGAGGACGTCAAACCCGAGATCAGATCCGTTGATCTTTAGCATTGATATCTGCAGTAAAATCTAATCGAGATAACTCCCTACCCAGGGAAATATTACTGTTATCTCTGGATACCAAAAAGGCGTTTGATAGTCTGACCTGGGAATATCTATTTAACACGCTGATCGCCTTTGGATTTGGCTCCACCTTTATCTCTCTTTTAAAGACTTTATATAGTAATCCCTTGGCTCAGATTTCCATATGAGGATACAAATCGACTCCTCTTCTTATCAGATGTGGTACTAGACAGGGTTGTCCACTCTCCCCGCTGCTGTTTGCTCTGGCAATTGAACCCCCCTATTGCTATCTGTTCTCACTCTGATATTACGGGTATTCAATGTGGCCAACCGGAGCATAAATGCACCCTGTTTTCCGATGATGTCCTTATTTATATATTGGATCCCCAGATATCCGTACCCAATCTATTGACTTTACTACATCAATTTTCTCTGGCTTCGGGACTTTCTTTAAACTCTTCTAAAATGCCTGTTCTTAACATTACCTTATCCCCTTCAGAGGTACAGGACCTTTAGGACAATTATGACTTTCACTGAGCTACCTGATCCCTTCCCTATCTGGGGGTCTGTTTAATACCCTCCATCGCGACTCTTTATTGTGCAAATTATCCCCGCTCTTTAAAAGACTCAAAGAAGACCGTTGCTGGGCGGACTTCCCTCTATCTTGGTTCAGTACAATTAACTCCATTAAAATGACTTTCTTGCCTAGACTACTTAATTTTTTTAGGACACTACCGATTGCAGTCCCCAGAGGAGAACCATTACGATTACAATCAGAAGTCCTTCATTTTGTGTGGGGCAATAAACACCCCCAGATCAATAAATCAACACTATACTCTCAGAAAACACATGGAGGCTTAGGACTTCCCAACCTCCTGGACTATTTTCATGTGGTCCAGATAACACACCTCTTACACCACAGCCGAAGGTCCTAAACCTCAGTGGGCTATTATTGAAGCCCTGTCTTGTCATCCTTATGCTATTGGCCCCCTAATGTGGCTTCCCAATCGATTACGTCCTCCAATTTTATGCTCTACATTATCTTACTCCTTAGCCGTCTGGGACAGGCTGTGCATCCATAAATCTTTATCTTCCCCTCATACCCCATTAGCCCCTATCTTCTGTAACCCTGAATTTATACCTGGATTCACACCGCCCTTATTTCAGTTGTGGATTAATAAGGGCCTTGTTATGGACCACCTGGTGCACTCTAGCAGTCCCCAGGACAGGATTCCCCAGGGCACGGAGTCTAAGCCCCAGCCCGCTTGTTCACCAGAGCCCCTGATGGTGGGGATGGGCTTGGAGCGGACAGTGACCAGGTCGCGGCCCCTGAGTACACCCACCTGAGGTAGAGGAATCACCAGAGGTAATGACAGGCAGAGAGCCTGACTTGAAGAGGCAGACAGGTCTGGAGAGTAGCAGCTAATCCGTGTGGGTCAGATGGATGGCTGAGTAATAGCGTGGTCAAACGGGCCAGGTCGGTAACAGAGGGGTCAGCGTAGTACAAGGCAGCAGGCAGAAGAATAGTCAGGTCACTCGCCGGGGTCGGTACCAGTAGTTCAGATCAGGTAGGGGTATCCACAAGAGAGGTCAAACTTAGCCAGGGGTCAGAGCAGGAGAAGTCAGCAGAGGTCAGGTCCAGGCAGGTCAGCAACGAATCTCAAACAACGGGAACACAGGAACCAGATCAGACCATACGGCAACTTGTGTCTGTGCAGGGCTGGTTTAAGTAGCCCGCCCTGCACCTGACAGGGGCAGCCTAGGTCCTAGTACCTGCCCAGCACCGTCATAGGTGACGGGTGTGCCTGGGTCCTAGTGCCCTGATGCCTGCATGTCTTGACAGACACCTACGCATGTGCAGACCCATGCGCCGCGATGGTCCCTGACAGGCCTTCTCCGTATAGGAGATTTTTTAGATGGGGATCTACTGTACTCTCTACAACATTTTCGGGATAAACGTCAGCTCCCATCCAGTGAGACTTTTCGATACATAACCAAATTGTGTCCTTTATACAATCCAAACTTAAATTACTGACAGAACCCCTAACGCTCACCTTCTTTGAACTATCCTGCCAAGCTACTGGTATGTTGAAAGGTCGAATATCTTCTATATACCCTTCCCTTATTAATCCAAAAACCAAGCTCCCTTATATGCTTCATTGGGAAAGGGACTTGAATATCTCCCTAGAGCTAACTGATTGCCAGGACACAGCCTACGTTCTGTCTAAGATTTCTATTAATACCACACTAATAGAATCTAACTATAAAACACTTCTGCGTTGGTACCTGATCCCTACACGCCTTGCAAAAATTCATCCTACTACATCGCCTTCCTGTTTTCAGCGCTGTGGGCAGGAGGGAACCATATGCCATATTTGGTGGCAATGCCCTGTGGTGACTAGATTTTGGATCCGAATGCTTAACTTTATTGACACGAGTGAATATCCGTAGATCCCCAGAGATGGCCCTGTTTCAAAAGTTACCCTCAGAAATCCCTAAAAAATCGACCAAATTGATCCTTTACATTATCCTGGCTGCTAGAATCCTTTTTGCTAAATACTGGAAGCAATCGGTGATGCCACTTGATTATGTTAACAATAAACTGAGTTGGATCATGGTTAATGACAAACTTGCCTGCATTCTCAATAACAGCACGTCAAAATTCCACAAAACCTGGGATCCGTGGATTCAATACCTCTCCGTCCCTTAGCGGGACCATGGCTGACCCTTGTTTGCCTTACTCTTCCTTTTATTCTTATTTTCTCATTTCCTTTTTCATCCCTCTTTCATACCTTTTTGTTTCCAACATTACATTTTGATGTACAGTTGTGTTCAAAATAATAGCAGTGTGTTGAAAAAAGTGAATAAAGCTCAAAATCCTTCTAATAGCTTTTATTTCCATCCACACAAATGCATTGGGAACACGACACTTTCTATTCCAAATCACAACATGAAGAAAAATAGATCAAATTTGTGTTGTTCCTCTAAAAAATGGAAGAAAAGTGAATATTAGACGGTTCAAAAAAATCGCAGTGTTTGTATTCTTCTTTACAAACTCAAACATTCACTATATAAACTGAGAAATGTTTGAAGGTTTTGCTTTTCTTTGAATGACTTCATGAATATTTGGTTGTAGTCGCACTGTTTCTGAGAACTGCTGTACATCTGTGTTGCATGGAGTCACCCAACTTCTGGCCCCTGTGATCAGGTATTCCAGCCCAGGATGATTGGACCACATTCCACAGTTCTTCTCTATTTCTTGGTTTTGCCTCAGAAACTGCATTTTTGATGTCACCCCACAAGTTTTCTATTGGATGAAGATCCGGGGATTGGGCTGGCCACTCCATAACGTCAATCTTGTTGGTCTGGAACCAAGATGTTGCACGTTTACTGGTGTGTTTGGGGTCGTTGTCTTGTTGGAACACCCATTTCAAGGGCATTTCCTCATCAGCATAAGGCAGCATGACCTCTTCAAGTATTCTGATGTCTTCAAACTGATCCATGATCCCTGGTATGCGATAAATAGGCCCAACACCGTAGTATGAGAAACATCCCCATATCATGATGCTTGCACCACCATGCTTCACGGTCTTCACAGTGTACTGTGGCTTGAATTCAGTGTTTGGGGGTCGTCTGACAAACTGTCTCCGCCCACTAGACCCAAAAAGAACAATCTTACTTTCATCAGTCCACAAAATGTTGCGCCATTTCTCTTTAGGCCAGTCAATGTGTTCTTTGGCAGATTGTAACCTCTTCAGCACACGTCTTTTTTCCAACAGTGGGACTTTGCGGGGACTTCTTGCAGATAGCTTGGCTTCACATCGGCGTCTTCTAATTGTAACAGTCCTCACAGGGAACGTCACACCTTCTTTCATCTTCCTGGAGCTGATTGTTGGCTGAGTCCGCGCCATTTTGGCTATTCTTCTATATCATTTCTACCAGAAACAGTGATTGATCCGGTTAGTGATGTCTGACTGCTATTATTTTGAACACAGCTGTATGTAACCTTAGTACCTGACTACAGTTTGGTCATGCGCATGATTAATAGTTTTTCATAGGGAAATATGTACTGGGATTCTGTCTATTGTTCCTTTCTATCTGTAGATTACACCAGAGGAGCTACCTGGTCCCATACATGTAAGCTACCATATGTTTCGCTCCATAAGACGCACTTTTTCCCCCAAAAAAATGGGGGAAAATGTCTGTGCATCTTATGGAGTGACTATGGAGCGGCCGGCCCGGTATTCCCACCGCCACCACCGTGTGAGAATACCGGGCCGGCCGCTCAGCTCTTCTGTGCAGTAGAACCTGCAGACCTCCAGCGGTCCTACCTTTTCCTCGGTCCAGCAGTGTCCTCACCATCTTCTCTCCCCGGCATCTTTAGTGTGGACACCTGGCTGCAACAGCTTGCAGCTTCACAGCCGGGTACCCACTGCGCATGCACGAGAAGCGCTGCTCTTTGAGAATGGCTCTGTAGTCTTCTGGGACCTGTCACATATCCCAGAAGACTACGGGGAGGGAGTGGCAAGAACAACTCCGCGGAAGTGGGAGCGGATACCTGTCAAATTATGTTACCCGCCCCCCCTCCGCTCCCCAAAGGTCCTCAGTCTGTGGTCATCTCCTGTACTGTGTCCGCAGTCTCTGGTCTTCTCCTGTACTGTGTCCGCAGTCTGTGGTCATCTCCTGTACTGTGTCCGCAGTCTGTGGTCTTCTCCTGACTGTGTCCGCAGTCTCTGGTCATCTCCTGTACCGTGTCCGCAGTCTGTGGTCATCTCCTGTACCGTGTCCGCAGTCTCTGGTCATCTCCTGTACTGTGTCCGCAGTATCTGGTCATCTCCTGTACTGTGTCCGCAGTCTCTGGTCATCTCCTGTACTGTGTTCGCAGTCTCTGGTCATCTCCTGTACTGTGTCTGCAGTCTCTGGTCATCTCCTGTACCGTGTCTGCAGTCTCTGGTCATCTCCTGTACCGTGTCTGCAGTCTCTGGTCATCTCCTGTACCGTGTCCGCAGTCTCTGGTCATCTCCTGTACCGTGTCCGCAGTCTCTGGTCATCTCCTGTACCGTGTCCGCAGTCTATGGTCATCTCCTGTACCATGTCTGCAGTCTCTGGTCATCTCCTGTACCGTGTCCTCAGTCTATGGTCATCTGTACTGTGTCCGCAGTCTCTGGTCATCTCCTGTACTATGTCCACAATCACTGGTCATCTCCTGTACTGTGTCTGCAGTCTCTGGTCATCTCCTGTACTATGTCCGCAGTCTCTGGTCATTCCCTGTACTGTGTCCGCAGTCTCTGGTCATCCCCTGTACTGTGTCCACAATCTCTGATCATCTCCTGTACTATATCTGCAGTCTCTGGTCATCTCCTGTACTGTGTCCGCAGTATCTGGTCATCTCCTGTACTGTGCCTGCAGTCTCAGGTCATCTCCTGTACTGTGTCCGCAGTCTCTGGTTATCTCCTGTACTATGTCTGCAGTGTCTGGTCATCACCTGTACTGTGTCTGCAGTCTCTGCTCATCTCCTGTACTGTGTCCGCAGTCTCTGCTCATCCCCTGTACTGTGTCCGCAGTCTCTGCTCATCCCCTGTACTGTGTCCGCAGTCTCTGCTCATCTCCTGTACTGTGTCCGCAGTCTCTGCTCATCTCCTGTACTGTGTCCGCAGTCTCTGGTCATCTCCTGTACTGTGTCCGCAGTCTCTGGTTATCTCCTGTACTATGTCTGCAGTGTCTGGTCATCACCTGTACTGTGTCCGCAGTCTCTTCTCATCTCCTGTACTGTGTCCGCAGTCTCTGCTCATCCCCTGTACCGTGCCCGCAGTCTCTGCTCATCCCCTGTACCGTGTCCGCAGTCTCTGCTCATCCCCTGTACTGTGTCCGCAGTCTCTGGTCATCTCCTGTACTGTGTCCGCAGTCTCTGGTTATCTCCTGTACTATGTCTGCAGTGTCTGGTCATCACCTGTACTGTGTCCGCAGTCTCTTCTCATCTCCTGTACCGTGTCCGCAGTCTCTGCTCATCCCCTGTACCGTGCCCGCAGTCTCTGCTCATCCCCTGTACTGTGTCCGCAGTCTCTGGTCATCCCCTGTACTGTGTCTGCAGTCTCTGGTCATCTCCTGTACTGTGTCCGAAGTCTCTGGTCATCTACTGTACTGTGTCCACAGTCTCTGGTCATCTCCTGTACTGTGTCCACAATCTCTGGTCATCTCCTGTACTGTGTCCGCAGTCTCTGGTCATCTCCTGTACTGTGTCCGCAGTCTCTGGTCATCTCCTGTACTATGTCCACAGTCTCTGGTCATCTCCTGTACTATGTCCGCAGTCTCTGGTCATTCCCTGTACTGTCCGCAGTCTCTGGTCATCCCCTGTACTGTGTCCGCAGTCTCTGGTCATTTCCTGTACTATATCCGCAGTCTCTGGTCATCTCCTGTACTATGTCCGCAGTCTCTGATCATCTCCTGTACTATGCCTGCAGTCCATTGGTTCAGAATATTTTATTTCTTGTTTTCCTCCTCTAAAGCCTAGGTGCGTCTTATGGTCAGGTGCGTCTTATGTAGCGAAAAATACAGTATGTCCAATTTTCCAATCTTTCTGCACAATGTTAGTGTTACCTACCTTTACAAGTGACTATTGTCCGAGCAATTATGAACCTCTCATTTGTTGGTATTATTGGTCTGTATGTTTGATTCTTTCAATAAAAAGACTGAAATACAGAAGTATCCGCTTACTTGTATGGGATGTATGAGCAGCAGATACATTGACAGTCTTCAGGAGAGCTGCATGGCATCAGCGATCTGCTGATCACTGGTAGGAAGCTTTAGAGGCTCCTAACACAAAAAATAATACATGCACTTTTTTTTTGCCTACAAAAAAATTAGCATTTTTTTTTTTTTCATGTAATGGTGAACTTATCCTTTAATCCAAAATTGTTGGCAATGTCCTCTTCCTTTTTCCCGGACAGGTTCTCTTGACAACTTGGCAGATGGCTTTCATTGTGTGTATTTTGGATCAGTTTTGATCCATGGTCTCCAGTGCAGCGTGTGAATGGCCCCACAACATTTCTCAATGGTCTTGTGTTTAGTTGTGTGGACTATTATGTTCCTCAGCAGTAAAATACATTCCTGCGTATTGGCAGAATGTGAGCACCTGTCTCCTTACAAAGAGCTCCATTTTCCTTCCCAGACGTACTGCTGTCATTTTGATTGGCTTCTCTTACAATTCATCAAATTTGTTTTGCAACATTCTGCAGCCACGTAGTACTCCAAAATGTGATTCCAGAGGACAGATTGGGTCTTGTCAGCGATGATGGAAATCTCTTGTGATGTTCAGTGGACACGATGGAATGTGTGATATCATAATTGTAGGAAATATTCACAGTGAGTCATGAAAAGGTGTATTATTCAGGAGCAGTTGGAGAAGATTTCACGTTGCTGGCTCAGAGCCTATATTTTGGAAGTTAGCCAGAATATCTAATATTTTGGATAGAGCTGCTTTCTTGTTTATGAGGAGGTATCAAAAAGTTTCAAGACTAGTTTTGTAACATGCCAACAGATGGCAGTAAAAGGCTGCACGCACAGTAACAGGGAGCACTGACCTTCATAAGTCAGTATGCCAAAAGACATCGTCCTGTGTACATCGGGAACTGTGCAACTGGTGCTATTCTGACCACGCACGTTACCACTTCTGCTATTTCATCATGCATAGCAAGTTAGAACAAAGAGCAAACGTGGAATTCTGAGTGAAACTGGGAAAATCTGCCACAGAAACATCTGACATGATTTGGTAAGTTTACAGAAATGCTGCAATGAGTCGTTTGAGGTGCTTTGAGTGGTACGCGCACTTCATGAGTGGAAGAACATCACTGAAAGATAATGAGAGATCAGGAAGACCTTCAATGAGCTCAACCCCCAAAAATGTCAAAATGTTGAAACCATTTGGCAACTTGTGCATGATGAACAACATCGCTGCCATTGTTGGTGTGACATACGGACAGTCCAGGCAATCCTCATGTTTGATTTGAACATGCACTGTGTTGCTGTCAAGTTCATTACAGGCTGCAGTGATCTCCTTTCTGCACCCGCCTTACTCGCCAGATTTGGCTCTTGCAGACTTCGCCCTCTTCCTAAAGATGAAGATCCAGCTCAAAGGTTGCTATTTTGACAACATTGCGGAGATCCAACACGAAAAGCAGAAGGTGCTTGACACGCTTCGAAAAGAAGTCTTCCAGGACACATTCCAGAAGTGGCAGGAATCCTGGTGAAAGAGAGCCGAGGGCTGGGCCCACAGATTCAGAGGGTACACGATGCCACGCAGACACAGACAGCGGTTCTTTTACAACAATTACGTTTACTGAACAGTTATAGTGAACATGTAGTTGAGCATAAATGAACAGAATGAGAACAGCGCATAACCATACAGTAAGAATAATACTGTCTAACACTAACCCCGTACTTGCAGACTTTTCCCCAATGTCCAGAAAGCAGTCTGGCTGCGCCTGAATGTTCCTGGGCAAGATATAATGTTGGGGTGCACCCTAAGTATTGCGCAATACTATTTGTAATCCAAAGGAAAGTGGAGTGTGTCTCTTGTAGCTTTCTGGTATATCCAAAATGTCACTGAACACGTGGTGCGATGTGCTGCGGCAAAGCCGCACTTACAGTTCCTTGGCAGGCTCTTTGTGCTTTTTCCTGATCCACTGGTCCACTCCAGAACCAGACCATACAGTCACTTGTTTCCGGTCTCGTCGCGGTAAATCTTCCATAGGTGCCGTTGCCAGACTCCACTGTGAGCCGTAAATCCTCTTCCCGGCTCCACACAGATTCTCCAGACGTCCTCAGCATACACCAGCCAGACTCAGACTCCCTCACTTCCCTTACACTGGGAGAGCTGTATTGCTGTGCAAGGGGACTATTTTGAAGGTGATAGTGTGTAAATGTAGATAAATAAAGTACTTTCTTGTAAACAGAGCTAGTCCCAAAACATTTTGATACCACCCCAAATTTTTTCATTGATTGCTTTTTTGCCATATTTAAGGGATCAAAAATTTAATTTGGCATAGTGTGCAGGAAGAACCCATAGTCAGTCATAAAACCCTTCAACTCTCGGAAGGAGAGCACAGGAAAATGGTTTAAAAAGGAGGATATTCAACTGAGGGATATTATGGAAGGGCGGAAATTGAGAACACTTAAGGATTTGAAAAAGGACAAAAGGGAACTTTTCATTAAGATAGACGAGTGGAGATATCACCAATTAAAACACTTTTTGTCGGGAGTCTTCCGAAACCTTTGAGATTGAGAAAGGATTGGAATTTGTTTGAGAGGTTGTTGGAATCACGTGGAGATGGGAAACGGGGCACGGCAAAAGTTTATAAGATTCTCACTGAGTTGGACACACACATAAAGCCAATGTACATAGTAAAATGGGAAAGAGATTTGGGAATGGAGATAGATGAAAACAAACAGAGGAAAATATATAGACTAACACATGAGAATGTAAGCATGAGAGAGGTAGAGGTAAACTATAAGTGTTTAACAAGATGGCACATGACACCGAACGTTGAATACAAGATAAGTGGGGAGAATACACCAGAGTGTTGGCGGGGTGTGGAAAGATACTGTAGGTCCATATATATTTGGACACAGGCACAATTTTAGTTTGTTTCAGGTATTTACCAAATCATATTACAGCTATAGTTATGTAATGGATATGGACTGAAAGTGCACACTCTCAGGTATAATTTGAGGGTATGTACATCCAAATTGGAGGAAGGGTTTAGGAATTACAGCTCTTAAGAGTAGCCATCCCCCTTTTTCAAGGGACCCAAAGTAATTGGACAGTTAAATCAAAAGCTGTTTCATGACCAGGTGTGGGCTACTCCTTCATTATTTCTTCATCAATTAAGCAGGTAAAATGTCTGGAGTTGATTTTAAGTGTGGTATTTGCATTTGGAATCTATTGCTGTGAACCTACATCATGCATTCAAAGGAGCTGTCCATGCAAGTGAAACAGGCCATTGTAAGGCTTCAAAAATGAAACAAATCCATCAGAAAAATAGCAGCAACATTAGGAGTGGCCAAATCAACAGTTTGGTCCATTCTGGGGAAAGAAG
The DNA here is from genome assembly GCF_062004578.1 of Staurois parvus. NCBI lineage: Eukaryota > Metazoa > Chordata > Amphibia > Anura > Ranidae > Staurois > Staurois parvus. The sequence goes on along the minus strand of NW_028318343.1, from coordinate 319,888 downwards.
AATGCATTGGTGAGCTCAGCAACATAAAAAGGCATGGACGTCCACGGAAGACAACAGTGGAGGATGATCGCAGGATCCTCTCTATGGTAAAGAAAAACCCATTCACAACATCCAGACAAGTGAAGGACACTCTCCAGGAGGTTGGTGTATCATTGTCAAAGTCTACAATCAAGAGTAGACTTCACAAGAGCAAGTGCAGAGGGTTCACCACAAGGTGCAAGCCATTCATAAGCCTGTAGAATAGAAAAGCCAAATTAGACTATGCCAAAAAACATCTATAAAGCCCGACCAGTTCTGGAAAAGCATCCTTTGGATGGATGAAACTAAGATTAATCTGTACCAGAATGACGGGAAGAAAAAAAGTGTGGAGAAGGCTTGGGACAGCTCATGATCCAAAGCACACAACATCATCTGTAAAACAAGGTGGAGGCAATGTGATGGCATGGGCATGCATGGCTTCCAGTGGCACTGGATCATTGGTGTTTATTGATGATGTGACAGAAGAAGCCGGATGAATTCTGCAGTGTTTACAGATCTACTGTCAGCCCAGATTCAGCCAAATGCAGCAAAGTTGATTGGACGGCACTTCACAGTACAGATGGACAATGATCCAAAACACACTGCAAAAGCAACCCAGGAGCTTTTGAAGGAAAAGCAGTGGAATATTCTGCAATTGCCGAGTCAATCATCTGATCTCAAACCAATTGAGCATGCATTTCACTTGCTGAAGGAAAAAATAAAGGCACAAACAAAGAACAACTGAAGACAGCTGCAGTTAGAGCCTGGCAAAGCATCAGAAAGGAGGAAACCCAGTCTTTGGTAATGTCCATGGGTTCCAGACTTCATGCAAAGCATCAGAAAGGAGGAAACCCAGTCTTTGGTACTTTCCATGGGTTCCAGACTTCAGGCAAAGCATCAGAAAGGAGGAAACCCAGTCTTTGGTCATGTCCATGGGTTCTAGACTTCAGGCAAAGCATCAGAAAGAAGGAAGCCCGGTCTTTGGTCATGTCCATGGGTTCCAGACTTCAGGCAGTCATTACCAGTAAAGGATTCTCAACAAAATATTAAAAATTAACATTTTATTTATGATTATATTCAATTGTCCAATCACTTTTGGTCCCTTGAAAAAGGGGGGATGGCTACTATTAAGAGCTGTAATTCCTGAACCCTTCCTCCAGTTTGCATGTACATACCCTCAAACTAAACCTGAGAGTGTGCACTTTCAGCCCATATCCATTATATAACTATAGCTTGAATATGTTTTGGTAAATACCTGAAAAATAATAAAATTGTGCCTGTGTCCAAATATATATGGACCTAACTGTATATAACAAAACACTTTCAATGGTATATTTACCAGACCAAAAGGGAGTAACTGGGAGAAGTTCATAGTTAGGGTGTACATACACTTTAAAGTGTAAGTTCACCTTTCAGGAAGGTTTTTAGAAAATCCCCATATGCAGTTCTATATCCAATGAATAGTACATACCTGATGGAAATGGTGAGGGTCTTCCTAATATAGGTACAGCTGTTGGGGGTCTTTGCCAGAAAAAACCACTGGTCCCTCATTTCTTCCTGCCATTTGCAGGATGAACTGAATTCCACAATAATGTACCCCCTGGTGGAGGCTCTGGGCTCGCCAAACTGCGAGCACGTGCAGTGCGTCCTCTCCCAGCCGCAGCATAGCTTGGAAGTTGCTATAATGAGACACCTAAACTCTGCATGCACAGTGCGCACAGCTAGAGAAGGACCACCACGGAGTTTGAACAGCCCAGAGCGGCCCCTACTTGGCTAAGCTGGAGCAGGGAGAGGATGCACCGTGTCCTTGTGCAGTTTGATAGCCCCATAGCAGCCGCTAAGGGGGGGCATTATTGTAAATTTCAGTCCTGCTGCTCAAGTTTATTCTGTTCTCTGTATTATATCTTATTTGCCTCTTTCCATTTTTTTGACAGATGAAAATGGCTCTGCTGGGTTGTACCACCCCTGCGCTCTTTCAGGCTGAAAACACAAAGGCTGCTTGGCATGATCCTATGAGTGAGTAGTATTTGCAGAATAAGGGCTCATGTACACGGAGCGTTTGGAAACCTCTTCTGACTGCTGGAAAACGTAGGTTAAAAAAACGTCCGTTTAGCCGCGTTTGCATACCGCGTTTATGTGCGTTTGCGTTTAGAAGCGTTTTTAAAAGATAACCTCAGGAGACCTTCCCAAATGCCCAGAATGCACTGAAAAACAGTAAAAAATTAACAATTTCAGACATTGTGAGAGGAATAGAGAGAGCAGAAGCAGAGAGAGCAGTATGTGTTGAGATGACCGGTCTTTTCTGGTTGTATTCACTATGGATCCCATCATGAGCATAATGCGGCGCGTTCTACCATTTATTCCTTCACGGGAAACCTGGAACTGACTGCGCTGGTGTACCGGGTCCATTTGAATACATGGAAAATGCTTTGCATGCATTTCTGATGATGAAAAAAGGCTCCGGACAGCATCTGGACATGGAACAGTTAAAAAACGCTTCTAAACGCGTTTACAAGCATTTGGCGTTTGAGTTAAAAAAATTTTGCAAATGCTTATAAACGTGGTTAGCCACGTTTATATGTGTTTACAAGCGTTTTGTGTGAAAAAATCTCCTCCTGAACGCAAGTTTGGTGCATTAAAAAAAACGACTGTAAACTCAACTGCCTGTAAACGAAGATGTGTACATGGACACATAGGAGAACATTAGGGGGAGTTCAGGGGCTGCTGAAAAAAACACAGAACAGATCCTGAACGTCAGTTTATCATCTGCAGTGTACATGAGCCCTAAAAATAAACTGGGATTTCCATTATACAGTGGGGCAAAAAAGTATTTAGTCAGCCACCAATTGTGCAAGTTCTCCCACTTAAAAAGATGAGAGAGGCCTGTAATTGGCATCATAGGTAGACCTCAATTATGAAAGACAAAAAACCACATAAATAATAATATAAAAAAAAAAATAACAATGTAAAAAACGTTTTTTTAAAAATTGTAATTTTTGATTATAAACTAATTTGTTTTTTTTTTCACTTAAAAGATAACTGAATACATTCTGGCCAAGATTTATGAAGAAAGATTATTTATTTGCAAAATTTTATAAGAAAAACACTTTTTTTCCAAAAGTTTTGGACTTTTTCATTTTTATAGCAAAAAAATAAAAATCCCAGTTGTGGATAAATATCACCAAAAGAAAGTTTTGTCTGTCTAAAAAAAATTCACATGGGTACAGTATTGCTTGACCGCGCAATTGTCTTTCGGGAGGGTGGAAATGGGGTGAAAGCGTCCGGATTGGAATGGGGTGAAAGCCTCCGGACTGGAATGGGGTGAAAGCGTCTGGACTGGAAGGGGGTGAAAGCGGCCGGACTGGAAGGGGGTGACAGCGGCCGGACTGGAAGGGGGTGAAAGCGTTCTGACTGGAAGGGGGTGAAAGCGTTCGGACTGGAAAAGGGTGAAAGCGTCCGGACTGAAAGGGGGTGAAAGCGTCCGGACTGGAAAGGGGTGAAAGCATCCGGACTGGAAGGGGGTGAAAGCGGCCGGACTGGAAGGGGGTGAAAGCGTCCGGACTGGAAAGGGGTGAAAGCGTCCGGACTGGAAAGGGGTGAAAGCGTCCGGACTGGAAGGGGGTGAAAGCGGCCGGACTGGAAGGGGGTGAAAGCGGCCGGACTGGAAGGGGGTGAAAGCGTTCGGACTGGAAGGGGGTGAAAGCGTTCGGACTGGAAGAGGGTGAAAGCGTCCGGACTGAAAGGGGGTGAAAGCGGCCGGACTGGAAGGGGGTGAAAGTGTCCGGACTGGAAGGGGGTGAAAGCGTTCGGACTGGAAGAGGGTGAAAGCGTCCGGACTGAAAGGGGGTGAAAGCGTCCGGACTGGAAGGGGGTGAAAGCGGCCGGACTGAAAGGGGGTGAAAGGGGCCGGACTGGAAGGGGGTGAAAACGTTCTGACTGGAAGGGGGTGAAAGCGTTCGGACTGGAAGGGGGTGAAAGCGGCCGGACTGGAAGGGGGTGAAAGCGGCCGGACTGGAAGGGGGTGAAAGCGTTCTGACTGGAAGGGGGTGAAAGTGTTCAGACTGGAAGAGGCTGAAAGCGTCCGGACTGGAAGAGGGTGAAAGCGTCCGGACTGAAAGGGGGTGAAAGCGGCCGGACTGGAAGGGGGTGAAAGCGTCCGGACTGAAAGGGGGTGAAAGCGGCCGGACTGAAAGGGGGTGAAAGCGGCCGGACTGGAAGGGGGTGAAAGCGTTCTGACTGGAAGGGGGTGAAAGTGTTCGGACTGGAAGAGGCTGAAAGCGTCCGGACTGGAAGAGGGTGAAAGCGTCCGGACTGAAAGGGGGTGAAAGCGGCCGGACTGAAAGGGGGTGAAAGCGGCCGGACTGGAAGGGGGTGAAAACGTTCTGACTGGAAGGGGGTGAAAGCGGCCGGACTGGAAGGGGGTGAAAGCGGCCGGACTGGAAGGGGGTGAAAGCGGCCGGACTGGAAGGGGGTGAAAGCGGCCGGACTGGAAGGGGGTGAAAGCGGCCGGACTGGAAGGGGGTGAAAGCGTTCTGACTGGAAGGGGGTGAAAGCGTTCTGACTGGAAGGGGGTGAAAGCGTTCGGACTGGAAGAGGCTGAAAGCGTTCTGACTGGAAGGGGCTGAAAGCGTCCGGACTGGAAGAGGGTGAAAGCGTCCGGACTGGAAGGGGCTGAAAGCGTCCGGACTGGAAGGGGGTGAAAGCGTCCGGACTGGAAGGGGGTGAAAGTGTACGGACTGGAAGGGGCTGAAAGCGTCCGGACTGGAAGGGGCTGAAAGCGTCCGGACTGGAAGGGGGTGAAAGCGTCCGGACTGGAAGGGGGTGAAAGCGTCCGGACTGGAAGGGGGTGAAAGCGTCCGGACTGGAAGGGGGTGAAAGCGTCCGGACTGGAAGGGGGTGAAAGCGTCCGGACTGGAAGGGGGTGAAAGCGTCCGGACTGGAAGGGGGTGAAAGCGTCCGGACTGGAAGGGGGTGAAAGCGTTCGGACTGGAAGGGGCTGAAAGCGTCCGGACTGGAAGGAGCTGAAAGCGTCCGGACTGGAAGGAGCTGAAAGCGTCCGGACTGGAAGGAGCTGAAAGCGTCCGGACTGGAAGGGGCTGAAAGCGTCCGGACTGGAAGGGGCTGAAAGCGTCCGGACTGGAAGGGGGTGAAAGCGTCCGGACTGGAAGTGGTTAATAGCAATACATATGTTGGTGCTGGTAGTCCTCCCTGACTATGATATCGTCTCCTCGGAGTATCTTGATTGTAGAGTATACCTGACCAATCTCTTATTTTGTTTGCAGGATAGGGAGATCCGAGGAAATTAGTCGTCCTCTGCTCATTGGACAAAGTGCTGTACTGCTTTCTAATTGCCCTAACGTTACATGCTGCATAAATGCTGAAAAGTTCAATGAAAACATTCAATAACAAATCCAAAATACTGCTTCCTATTTATTAAAGTGCACTGGCCAATGTCAAAAGAAGCCAATGGTACTCAACGTGTAGCCATATTATATCTCAGCTGTGGTCAGACTGTTTGCCTGGGCTGCATGCGTTATCCCCATCCTCAGCAGGCAAGGAGTGCATACATTCCACTCTTCTCCCAGCGTTTATCCTGGGAATGTCTGTAATCTCATCCTACTAATGTAAAGGAACAGGTAAAGCCCACTCTGTACATCAAACACATAAACCAACACAGGTCGGTGAATGTTGGTGCTGCAATCGGCTGGGAATGGGTAACCAGGTGTGTGTTTTTAAAGCTCCAGTCAAAGATAAAAAAATAAGTCAACAGCTACAAAAGCTTTTGTCTTGTAAAAAACAGCCACTTACCTGTCCCACGATCCAGCGGTGTACCTACCACAGTGGGTTTCATTGGCTGTCCTCGCTCCCCAGCTCCGGCATCTGGCTTCACAGTCGGGGGCCCACTGCGGATACACGAGTAACACCGTGCTTTGTGAATGGTCCCATAGTCTTCTGAGACCTGTCACGTATACCAGAAGACTACCAGATCGCCTAGGCTATCACAGTAGAAGTGGAAGGGGGTACCTGTCAAAATTGGGTACCCGCTCTCTCTCCCCCCCCCCACTCCCCAAGGTGCCAATTCCTCATGGGGAGTGGGGGACCACTACTTAACCACTACCCGTCTGGCTGTTGTATATAAACAGCCAGACGTTGGCAGTGCAGGGGCCTCCCCACCCCCTACTTGTGCGCAATCCTTTGGAGCGCGCAGCACTGCGTCCTGGTGCCCGCTATGTCCTCTGGCCAATCAGTGATCACATGAAGAGTAGTAAGGTAGTAAGCAATATGTCACTTCTGACATCATTGCTTACTACGTGTGAAATTTGTGAATGATCACAGAGATCACTGATACAGGGCTATTCACAACAACCTTGTACCATGTGACAAGCTGTGACCAATCACAACTCACACAGTATTTCTCAATGGTTGCAGGAATGCAGCCAGAGAGGAGAAATGATTGCTTTTACAGCCTTTATGGGTGTAAAAGCAATCAGTGTAAAAAAAAAAATCTTCATCACCCCCCCACAAGTAGTACAGTGTCACCATGGTGACACTACTGCTAGGGTGACAGTATGTAAAAAAACAAAAAAACATAAATAATATAAAAAAAAAATTTAAATGTAAAAATTTTTTTTTTTTAATTATAATTTTTGGTTATAAACTAATTTGGGTTATTATTTATTTTACTAAAAAACTACAAAATTTTATAAGAAAAACACTTTTTTAAAAAATATTTGTACTTTTTCATTTATATAGCAAAAAAATAAAAATCCCAGTGGTGAATAAATACCACCAAAATATAGCTTTATCTGTCTTAAAAAAAAATGCGAAAAAATTGTTATGGGTACAGTGTTGCATGACCGCGCAATTGTCATTCAAAGTGTGATAGCGCTGAAAGCTGAAAATTGGCCTGGACAGGAAGGGGGTGAAAGTGTCCGGACTGGAAGTGGTTAAAGCAGAACTTCCCCTTTTGGGAGGAGCTTCACTTTAAGTGCTTTCCTTTGAATGACTTCATGAATATTTGGTTGTAGTCGCACTGTTTCTGAGAACTGCTGTACATCTGTGTTGCATGGAGTCACCCAACTTCTGGCCCCTGTGACCAGGTATTCCAGCCCAGGATGATTGGACCACATTCCACAGTTCTTCTCTATTTCTTGGTTTTGCCTCAGAAACTGCATTTTTGATGTCACCCCACAAGTTTTCTATTGGATTAAGATCCGGGGATTGGGCTGGCCACTCCATAACGTCAATCTTGTTGGTCTGGAACCAAGATGTTGCACGTTTACTGGTGTGTTTGGGGTCGTTGTCTTGTTGGAACACCCATTTCAAGGGCATTTCCTCTTCAGCATAAGGCAGCATGACCTCTTCAAGTATTCTGATGGATTCAAACTGATCCATGATCCCTGGTATGCGATAAATAGGCGCAACACCGTAGTATGAGAAACATCCCCATATCATGATGCTTGCACCACCATGCTTCACTGTCTTCACAGTGTACTGTGGCTTGAATTCAGTGTTTGGGGTCGTCTGACAAATTGTCTCCGGCCACTAGACCCAAAAAGAACAATCTTACTTTCATCAGCCCACAAAATGTTGCGCCATTTCTCTTTAGGCCGGTCAATGTGCTCTTTGGCAGATTGTAACCTCTTCAGCACATGTCTTTTTCCCAACAGTGGGACTTTGCGGGGATTTCTTGCAGATAGCTTGGCTTCACATAGGCGTCTTCTAATTGTAACAGTCCTCACAGGGAACGTCACACCTTCTTTCATCTTCCTGGAGCTGATTGTTGGCTGAGTCCGCCCCATTTTGGCTATTCTTCTATCCATTCCAATGGTAGTTTTTCGCTTTCTTCCGCGTCTTTCAGGTTTTGGTTGCCATTTTAAAGCATTTGTGATCATTTTAGCTGAGCAGCCGATCATTTTCTGCACTTCTTTATATGTTTTCCCCTCCAATCAACTTTTTAATCAAGGTACTCTGTTCTTCTGAACAATGTCTGGAACGACCCATTTTCCTCAGAATTTCAGAGAGAAATGTACTGTAACCAGCATGTACAACATTTGCTGCCTTCCTTCCTTAAATAAGGGCAATAATTGCCACCTGTTTTTCAAAGAATGAATCACCTCACTAATAGAACTCCACACTGCGATTATTTTGAACACGCCCCTTTCAATGAGTGATTCAATGACACAGAATCAGCAGCATGCATGTCATGACTGTTGGGTCTGTTGGATTACTCTACTACACCTGCTAGGAAATTATTTGCCATGTAGAAATATCATTTTGACCAAAAACAGCGATTGATCTGGTTAGTGATGTCTGACTGCTATTATTTTGAACACAACTGTATATACTACATGTTGAAATGCGTTTTTATTACAAAATATATGAAAAATATTTTTAAAAATAAATTTCAAGTATACTGTATGTCTTTAAAAATACAAATCTACATTTTTGGAATGCATTTACAAATATACTGTATGTAAAAATATATTTTTAAATGTTAAAAAAAATCTGAAGAATATATTTAAAAAATATATATTTTTAAAAATATTTTTCATATATTATGTAATATATAAGAACACATTGCAGTATGTATGTATATATATATTTAAATATATTGAATATGGCCAAAATTATAGCATTTCAAATATATGTCAATATATTTGGGAAGAATATTTATTTCCCATATGGGTGCATATGTGCCTTTTATTTACACAGTATTTTTTTAGGGTAAATTTCAGCTTTAACTCTTCGCTGCGGGTTTTAGACATTAACAATGGAAAGGTAAACTGCTTTATTTAGTAAAGTAGTAAATGGGAAACATTAAAGTTACATTTCTTGGTCCAAGGTAACATTAATTAGAAGGTTTGTGCCTTGACCATATATCAGATGAAGAAAGTTCACAAAACTATTTACAAACATTTTTTCCATTACAATTCCCTCTACATTCTGACTTACTGCCTTGTTTATTTGTAAAAGGGGCCCAACATGAAACACTGATAAACTATAAGTATTCATTCATTTTGTTCTCTGTATGCATCACCCTTTGTATTTGCTTTCTTTTTTTTTTTACTTCCTTATTTGTACAGTTATGTCAATTTTCTATTTTTACATCAGTGTTTCATCCTCAGATGTATTAATTAGTTCAATGCTTAGCGCTCTCGGCTTTCAGTCTCACTGAGGTGACATCTTTCAGTGTTCCCTTAGGCTTCTCATTATCCCCAGATACTTGCTGTGAATAAACATCATTTAGGGACATATTCCTGGGTAAATGTGAAGTTCTTGTTAAATTACAAAAAAATAATGAATGAAAAAAAAAAATATATATATATATACAGTATATTAAAATATACAGTACATACAATATATTACATCTACATATAAAAAATAATACTGATAATTTATAAATACTTGTATTATTTTGTGTGTATAATAAATGTATATAAATAAATGTATTATTATAATAATAACGTTTCTGAATATATAAATGTATTCTTTTGTGTGTATAGTAAATCCATATAAATAATAATATTATTTAAATGTATTATGCACACAAAATAAAACCCTTCTATAATAGTAATAATGTATTATTATTTATATAAATGTACTATTGTGTGTGTATGTGTGTATATATATATATATATATATATATATATATATATATATATATATATATATATATATGTGTGTGTATATATAGATGGATGGATGGATGGATGGATGGATGATGGATGGATGGATGATAGATGGATGGATGGATGATAGATAGATAGATAATAGATAAATGATAGATTGATAGATAGATAGATAGATAGATAGATAGATAGATAGATAGATAGATAGATAGATAGATCGATGATAGATGGATGGATCGATGATAGATGGATGGATCGATGATAGATGGATAGATAGATGGATGGATGATAGATAGATAGATAGATAGATAGATAATAGATGGATGGATGGATGATAGATAGATAGATATAGATATATATCTATAGATATATATCTACAGATATATATCTACAGTATATATATTTATATAGATATATCTATTATAGATAATAATAATAATTATTATTATATGCACTTTTTTTTTTAGGGAAAATACAGAATTAATTATTCAGACCTAAGATTCACAGCTGGAAAATCTGCCATGTTATCAAATATGTGTTTTCAAGTTGACATCACTTATTGATCACGGCTGTATTCTTTAAAACTAAACTCCAGGTTTATATGAAATACACACAAGATGACAGCTCTGTATTCATTAATACATCCTTTCCATTAGTTTTTTTTTTGCAAGCAGTGTAATTACCTGAACTCACCGAGATATCCACCTCCTGCAATCTCTGTAAAGCAGGGCTCAGACTGGTAGAAGGAAAAGCAGCAGAACGTTGCAATCATTTGTGCTGCTGTGTCTGGCTCTATGCACACTATCTTAAAAAAATGCTCCTAGCAGCAGATTTATATAAAGATTTTATTTAAAAAGATAAAGCAAGACTATATAAAAAAATCAGTTTAAAATGCAAAATCTTTAAATAAAAATAATACTGACCATCTGAATGCTCAAAAAAAAAAATAACAATCTGCTTTTGCGGTTCAGTAAAGCGTCTGGTATTTACAACAGGGAGGGTCATCGATTAGGATGACCAATTGGGCCACAACAATCAGAATGAATTAAAATGAGTCTGAGAAACTGGCCGAACAAACCTTACGTATTTTTTTGAATTCTTTATCAATGTTGCATGTCATACAGGGGTTATAGGGGCACGCAGGCTCCCTTGAAAACAAAATAGCCTAGGCTAGGGGTAAGAGATACGGGACAACATAAATATACCACAGGTCATCGAGACATAATTAGGTTCACTCTTGCAGCCCAAAGGCCTCCGACACACCTAAACTCTAATATCCCGTATAACATAACCTTTCCAAAAAATAGAATAAGAGAGAGAAGAAAAACTAAACGAGAGCTATAGCAGCACGAGATAAAAGGGGGAAAGGGGAGGGACGGGGAGGGGAAAAGGGCGGAGGGGAGCGAGTGCGCTGACCAAGGGAGTCTGGCATAGGAGAGTCTGATGGGATCTATCGTGACACCCTGAAGGGGGCGGCCCAAGTTTCACTTTTGGGAATCCAGGATATCCCGGTATTCAGCACAAAAAAAACCTTATTTACCCTTTTTAGGCATGGACTATTCATAATCTCCATTAGGAACATAGGGGATAATTAGTGGGGACAATCCAGTCTTCTGCTATGTGAGATATGCGTTTGAGCTATTGAGCATTGTAAAAAGAATTTTCTTTAGCAAATCAGTTAGGATGACCAATTGGATCAAAATCAGAATTATTAAATGCATTTGAGAAACTTGCCGAACAAACCATTTTAACCTTTTTAGATATGGACTATTCATAATCTCCATTAGGAACATGGAAATCAGTGGGGATAATCTAGTCTTCTACTTAGCTATGTGAGATATGTGTTTGAGCTGTTGAGCATTGTAAACAACATAACTTTTTCTTTGGCAAATCAGTTAGGATGACCAATTGGGTCAAAATATGAATTATTAAATGCATTTAAGAAACTTGCCGAACAAACCATTTTAAAGAACATTGGGGAACTGGAGAAAGTACAGAGAAGAGCAACCAAAACGAGGCATGGAGGAGATCAGCTATGAGGAAAGATTAGAGGAACTGAATGTATTCTCTACTGAGAAGAGGAGATTAAGGGGGATATGATCTCCATGTATAATACATAAGGGGGGATATGATCTCCATGTATAATACATAAGGGGGGATATGATCTCCATGTATAATACATAAGGGGGGATATGATCTCCATGTATAATACATAAGGGGGATATGATCTCCATGTATAATACATAAGGGGGGGATATGAACTCCATGTATAATACATAAGGGGGGATATGATCTCCATGTATAATACACAAGGGGGATATGATCACCATGTATAATACATAAGGGGGGATATGATCTCCATGTATAATACATTTGGGGGGATATGATCTCCATGTATAATACATAAGGGGGGATGTGATCTCCATGTATAATACATAAGGGGGGATATGATCACCATGTATAATACATAAGGGGGGATATGATCTCCATGTATAATACATAAGGGGGATATGATCTCCATGCATAATACATAAGGGGGGATATGATCTCCATGTATAATACATAGGGGGGATATGATCTCCATGCATAATACATAAGGGGGATATGATCTCCATGTATAATACATAAGGGGGGATATGATCTCCATGTATAATACATAAGGGGGATATGATCTCCATTGATAATACATAAGGGGGGATATGATCACCATGTATAATACATAAGGGGGGATATGATCTCCATGTATAATACATAAGGGGGGATATGATCTCCATGTATAATACATAAGGGGGGATATGATCTCCATGTATAATACATAAGGGGGATATGATCTCCATGTATAAATACATCTGGCTCATATAGTGAACTCTGTTCTCTTCTCCTCCCTCTCTTTTCTCTTCTCTTCCTCTTCTCTCTCACCTCTTTTCTCCTCTTCCTTTTAGACCTCATGCACATTTTAAAAACGCCGGTAGCTTTAGCTTTATATAGTCACACTGAAAGAAATGAGTTTTTATGTGTGTTTTTGCATTAGCGTTTAGCTGCGTTCTGCCACGTTTAGCCACATTCTCTCTCTTTTGCTCAAAAAACACTTAATAACGCTGGTTTGCCTCGTTTCACTGCGTTTACCAGCGTTAGAGCTTTTTTTACAGTTAACAAACTCCTCCAGAAATCCACTAGTTCTGGGTTTTTCCCAGCCAGAAAACACTGATTAACGCCTATGTGTGCGTGAACACATCCGATAACATGCTGGGGAGTTTACTGGCTGTGGAAAAGAACACGAGAAGCCAAAAAACAGCCGCTGTACAAATGTCCCGTGTGGATGAAGCCTTAGCTTTTAAAATATTTCCTTGAAAGTACCAACAGATCTAGACAATTTCCTTTGAACCCGGTGAATCTGAAGTGCTGTCCTGTGGATTTCCACCTTATGAGGAGAGGGGAAGGTGTTCTAACACACTTCCAATCCTTGGATGACAGTGCTGCTTCTCATACACACAGTCTCTCATATACACAAGTGTTGTCAGTCTAGGATAGGAAGCGTTTTACTGGCAGGATCAGTAAGTTAACCCCTTCACGCCGGCGCCTCCCGGCCCTTTAAGGGTTCCAGAAGCCGGAGGCGGAGGAGGGTTTAGGGTCATGTGACCGCCGTGATGCGCCGTTACAACAGTCACATGATCGGGAATGGGCACTCCTTTTTTTGATCGGGACCTTTCCGTGAGTACCGGACATGTGTGTTGGGAGCGTGCTTGACGCGCCGTCACGATGGTCATATGATCGGGAATGGGCACTCCTCATTCGATCGGGACCTTTCCTTGAGTACCAGACGTGTGCTGGGAGCGCGCGTGACGCGCCGTCATGGCATTCACGTGGTCGGGAATGGGCACTCCTCTTTCGATCGGGACCTTTCCGTGAGTACCGGACATGTATGCTGGGAGCGCGCAGGGCGCGTGCTCTCGGCACCTATGTCCTTTTTTAATAGGATGTAAATGTGCGGCCGCTCAGCGTCTAGGCCAAGATGCCGGGAGGCCACACATTTGTGTGCGGACGGCTTGAAGAGGTTAAAAAAAAATAAATGTGAAAAAAAACCTTTAAATTGGAAAAACTCATACAGTCTCCACATCTAAGGACTAGTAATCTGGTAATCAAATTTTTGTTTTTGGGCTTAGAAATACTTTAACCACTTCCCGACCGGCCGTTGTATATAAACGTCTGGCAGGTGACACTGCAGGCTCAGGTGGCCGTTTATAAACGGCCTCCCCGCACCCTGCTTGTGCGCGCTACCCGGAAGCACGCAGCACCGCGATCCGGTGCCCGCTGTGTCTGGAGGACACAGTGAAACACCGATCGTCGAACGGGACCTCTGTATGAGGTCTCGATCATGTGATCACTGATTGGCCAATCAGTGATCACATACAAAGTAGTAAGCAAGATGTCACTTGTGACATCATTGCTTACTACGTGTGAAATCTGTGAATGATCACAGAGGTCACATGGTACAGGGCTATTCACAACAGCCTTGTACCATGTGACAAGCTGTGACCAATCACAGCTCACTCAGTATTTCTCAATGGCTGCAAGAATGCAGACAGAGAGAAAAAGAAATGATTGCTTTTACATCCTATATGGGTGTAAAAGCAATCAGTGTAAAAAAAAAAAAAATCTTCATCACCCCCCAAAAGTAGTACAGTGTCACCATGGTGACACTACTGCTAGGGTGACAGTATGTAAAATAAATAAATAAATAAATAATATAAAAAAAAAAAAAAAAATGTTTCAAAATTATAATTTTTGGTTATAAACTAATTTGGCTTATTTTTTTTTTTTTTTACTAAAAAGATAACGGAATAAATTTTGGCCAAGATTTATATTGAAATATTATTTATTTGCAAAATTTTATAAGAAACTTTTTCTCAAAATTTTTGGACATTTTCATTTACATAGCAAAAAAAATAAAACTCCCAGCGGTGAATAAATACCACCAAAATAAAGTTTTATCTGTCTCAAAAAATGGTAAAAAATTCATATGGGTACAGTGTTGCATGACCGCGCAATTGTCATTCAAAGTGTGATAGCGCTGAAAGCTGAAAATTGGCCTGGACAGGAAGGGGGTGAAAGTGTCCGGACTGGAAGGGGGTGAAAGTGTCCGGACTGGAAGGGGGTGAAAGTGTCCGGACTGGAAGGGGGTGAAAGTGTCCGGACTGGAAGGGGGTGAAAGTATCTGGACTGGAAGGGGGGGAAAGTGTCCGGACTGGAAGGGGGTGAAAGTGTCCGGACTGGAAGGGGGTGAAAGTATCTGGACTGGAAGGGGGGGAAAGTGTCCGGACTGGAAGGGGGTGAAAGTGTCCAGACTGGAAGGGGGTGAAAGTATCCGGACTGGAAGGGTGGTGAAAGTGTCCGGACTGGAAGGGGGTGAAAGTATCCGGACTGGAAGGGGGTGAAAGTGTCCGGACTGGAAGGGGGTGAAAGTATCGGACTGGAAGGGGGGTGAAAGTATCCGGACTGGAAGGGGGTGAAAGTATTGGACTGGAAGGGGGTGAAAGTGTCCGGACTGGAAGGGGGTGAAAGTATCGGACTGGAAGGGGGTGAAAGTATCCGGACTGGAAGGGGGTGAAAGTATCCGGACTGGAAGGGTGGTGAAAGTGTCCGGACTGGAAGGGGGTGAAAGTATCGGACTGGAAGGAGGTGAAAGTATCCGGACTGGAAGGGGGGGAAAGTATCCGGACTGGAAGGGGGTGAAAGTATCGGACTGGAAGTGGTTAAAAATAAGAGAAACACAAGTAGCCACAAAAAATGTATTTTACATTTTTTTTTCTTTATGCATTAACCAGTTACTTGCTCTATCCCAGATATATTTTAGATATATTTTTATGGCACCAAAATGTGATTTTATTTTGTTTATCCTAATCAGCACTTATTTGTTATTAGTAATTGTTCCATTGTGTTGTTTTGCTGCATTGTAACTGTAATTGCCTTTTACTTTATTAGTAAATCCTCAAATGCATTAATTAGTTTTAACAATATCAATTGTGTTTCTTAATCCCGCAGATGGAACCTTATTGTGTCCCTTAAGTCTCAGGAATTCCTTACAGATCTGATCATCACATAGACAGTTCTCTGCAACCTGCTGAGTGTTATACAGTTGCAAGAAAAAGTATGTGAACCCCTTGAGATTATGTGGAGTTTTGCATGAATTGGGCATAAAATGTGCTCTGAACGTCATCTAAGTCACAACAATAGAAGAACACAGTCTGCTGAACATAATACTACACAAACATTAATGTTGCCATGGTTTAATTGCACATAACATGTAAACATTCACAGTGCAGGGAGGAAAAAGTATGTGAACCTTTGGACTTAATAACTGGTTGACCCTCCTTTTGCAGCAATAACCTCAACCAAACGTTTCCTGTAGTTGCAGATCAGACCTGCACAATGATCTGGAGTCATTTTGGACTACTCCTCTTCACAAAACTGTTTCAGTGTAGCAATATTCTTGGGATGTCTGGTGTGAATCGCTCTCTTTAGGTCATGCCACAGCATTTCAATCGGGTTGAGGTCAGGACTCTGACTGGGCCACTCCAGAAGGCGTATTCTGTGCTGTTGCAGCCATTGTTTTGTTGAATTACTTGTATGCTTTGGGTCATTGTCCTGTTGCATCACCCATCCTCTGCGGAGCTTCAGTTGGCGGACAGATGGTCGTATGTTTTCCTGCAAAATGTCTTGATAAACTCTGGAATTCATTTTCCCATCAATGACAACAATCCGTCCAGGCCCTGAGGCAGCAAAGCAGCCCCAAACCATGATGCTCCCTCCGCCATGTTTTACAGTGGGGATGAGGTTTTGATGTTGGTGTGCTGGGCCTTTTTTTCTCCACACATAGTGTTGTGTGTTCTTCCCAAACAACTCAATCTTGGTTTCATCTGTCCACAGTATATTTTGCCAGTAGTGCTGTGGAACATCCAGGTGCTCTTTTGCAAGCTTCAAATGTGCTGCAATATTCTTCTTGGACAGCAATGGCTTCCTCCGTGGTGTCCTCCCATGTACTCCATTCTTGTTTAATGTTTTCCTTATTGTAGATGTGTCAACAAAAATGTTAGCATGTGCCAGAGATTTCTGTAGGTCTTTAGCTGACACTCTGGGATTCTTCTTTACCTCATGCAGCATTCTGCGCTGTGCTCTTGCAGTCATTTTTACAGGAGGACCACACCTAGGGAGAGTAGCAACAGTGCTAAACTTTTTCCATTTGTAGACAGTCTGTCTTACCGTGGACACATGAACATCAAGGCTTTTGGAGATACTTTTGTAACCCTTTCCAGCTTCATGCAAGTCAACAATTCTTGATCGTAGGTCTTCTGAGAGCTCTTTTCTGCGAGGCATGGTTCACATCAGACAGTGCTTCTTGAAACCAGTAAACCCAAAACAGGTGTGTGTTTTTTAAGGGCAGGACAGCTGTCAGCAACACTCCAATATCATCACACTGATTGGAGTCAAGGTTGGCTCACTCAGTGGCTCCAATTAGCTCTGGGAGAAGTCATTAGGCTAGGGTCTCACATACTTTTTCCTCCCTACACTGTGAATGTTTACATGTTATGTGCAATTAAACCATGGCAACATTTAATGTTTGTGTAGTATTATGTTCAACAGACTGTGTTCTTCTATTGTTGTGACTTAGATGACGTTCAGAACACATTTTATGCCCAATTCATGCAAAACTCCATGTAATCCCAAGGGGTTCACATACTTTTTCTTGCAACTGTATGCTTTCAGGTAAAATTTGCTGTCCCGTAACTAAAATAAAATATATGCACTCATTTATAGACTTAGGCTCCATGTACTGCAGCTGATAAACTGACGTTCAGGAGCTTTTCTGTGTTTTTCCAGCAGCCCCTGAACTCTCCCTAATGTTCTCCTGTGTCCATGTACACATCGTCCTTTACAGGCAGTTGAGTTTACAGTCGTTTATTTGAATGCCCCAAACTTGCATTCAGGAGTAGATTTTATCAGCGTGTAAACACGTCTAAAAGCGGCTAACCGCGTTTATAAGCGTTTGTAAAATTTTTTTACCTCTTCCATTTCCAGATGCTATCCAGAGCCTTTTTTCATCATGAAAAATGCATGCAAAGCGTTTTCCTGGTACTCAAATGGACCTAGTATTATTATTATTATTATTATTATACAGTATTTATAAAGCGCCAATAGTTCGCTCAGCGCTGTACATTACAAAGGGGGACAGAACATGTGACAGAACAATACCAATACAATGCAAAACATGAGGGGATCGAGGGCCCTGCTCTTTTGAGCTTACAATCTAGGAGGGAGGGGATGGTGGTACAGGAGGAGATAGCTGTGGGGGATGGAGTGGTAGGAAGAGTGGAGGAGGTCGGCAAGTTAGCAGGGGGTGGGGTAGGCTTCCCTGAAGAGATGGGTTTTCAGGGTGCGCCTAAAGGAGAGGAGAGTAGGTGATAATCTGATGGGTTGGGGCAGGGAGTTCCAGAGGATGGGTGACACCCTGGAGAAGTCCTAGAGGCGGGCATGGGAGGAGGAGACCAGGGAACTAGAGAGAAGGAGGTCTTGTGAGGAGCGGAGTGTGCGTGTTGGGCGGTACTTGGATATTAGGTCAGTGATGTAGTTCGGGGCAGTATGGTGGACAGCTTTGTACGTCAGTGTTAGGATTTTGAATTTGATCCGTTGCGCAATCGGAAGCCAGTGGAGGGATTGGCAGAGGGGGGTGGAGGACAGTGGAGGGATTGGCAGAGGGGGGTGGCGGAGACGGAGCGGTTGGAAAGGTGGATGAGTCTGGCAGCCGTATTCAGGATGGACTGAAGCGGGGATAGCCAGCGGCGAGGCAGGCCAGTGAGGAGGGAGTTGCAGTAGTCGAGTCGTGATATGATGAGGGAGTGGATGAGCTGTTTAGTGGTTTCTGGGGTTAGGAACGCGCGTATTTTGGCGATGTTGCGGAGGGTGTATTTGCCACAAAGCAAACAAGGCATTTACCTAGGGCAGCATTTTTCAGGGGGGCAGCAGCATTTTTCAGGTGGGCAGCACTGCCCCCCGAAAGAAGGGATGGAAGAAGGGACACCCACAGTACGGGGACCAGGTAGGATCTGAGAGAGGCTGTTTGATGGTGTATGGGGCGGCACAGTGGCTTAGTGGTTGGGGCGGAACAGTGGCTTAGTGGTTAGCACGTCTGCCTTGCAGTAAATGGGTCATGGGTTCGATTCCTGACCATGGTGCCTCCTGCATGGAGTTTGCATGTTCTCCCTGTGCTTGCGTGGGTTTCCTCCGGGTGCTCTGGTTTCCTCCCACACTCCAAAAGACATGCTGGTAGGTTAATTGGATCCTGTATAAATTGTCTCTAGTAGGTGTATGTATGAATGTGAGTTAGGGACCTTAGATTGTACGGCCCTTGAGGGTTAGGGACTGATGGGAATGTACAATATATGTGTAAAGCGCAGAGTAAATTTATGGCGCTATAGAAGTTCCTGAAATAAATAAATATGCAGAGCCTGACTTGTTCTTGGGGATGTCTAGAACTGTGAAGGTGAGTGTCTTATGTCTTCCGCTCTCTCTGGTGGGTGGGGGGCTGGGGTGTTGTTAGTCAATGTCAGGCTCTCTTCGTGGGGGAGGGGGGTGCTGGTAGGTGTCAGGGTCTCTCCGTGGGGGGGAGCCAATTTTTGTGTTGCCTAGGGCAGCACGAAACCTAAATACACCACTGACACCATACTTTGAGGTTTCGCATGAAAGAAAATATGTTAGACACGGCTGCCATAATTTCTGCACAGAAATGAGCCAGAACACATCCAAACCCCACAAAAAAAAAAAAACACATGTCATCTCAACACATACTGCTCCCTCTGCGTCTGCTCTCTCTATTTCTCTCAAAATGTCTAAAATAGTTAATTTTTTACTGTTTTTCAGTGCATTCTGGGCATTTTGGAAGGTCTCCTGAGGTTATCTTTAAAAATCGCTTCTAAACGCAAACGCTCATAAATGCGGTATGCAAACGCGGCTAAACAGATGCTTTTTAGCCTACGTTTTCCAGCAGTCAGTTTCCATCATTCAGAAGTGTCCTGTGTGCATGGAGCCTTAAGGAGTAATAGCGCTTAGTGCGCTGCTATAGTCCCACCCAATTCCTCAATTTGAAATAGTATATAGGAAATATCAAAAATCTAACTCACAAAGAATCACAAAAATAGATAAATTTCAAACAAGGATTGCTGCAACCACTAATATTGTGCACT